>NC_091287.1:83822602-84144745 GCF_032444005.1 Ranitomeya imitator
TTCAATTTTTTTAAACATTCAAAAAATTCCTGTGAAGCACCTGAAGGGTTAATAAACTATATGAATGTGGTTTTGAGTACCTTGAGGGGTGCAGTTTTTAGAATGGTGTCACTTTTGGGCATTTTCTGTCATATAGACCCCTCAAAGTCACTTCAAGTGTGAGGTGGTCCGTAAAAAAATGGTTTTGCAAATTTTGTTGCAAAAATGAGAAATCGCTGGTCAACTTTTAACCCTTATAACGTCCTAACAAAAAAAAATTATGTTTCCAAAATTGTGCTGATGTAAAGCAGACATGTGGGAAATGTTGTTTATTAACAATATTATGTGATATAACTCTAATTTAAGGGCATAAAAACTAAGAGTTTGAAAATTGCTAAATTTTCATAATTTCCGACAAATTTTTGTTTTTTTCACAAATAAATGCAAGTCATATCGAAGAAGTTTTACCACTATCATGAAGTACAATATGTCACGAGAAAACAGTGTCAGAATCACCTGGATCCGTTGAAGCGTTTCAGAGTTATGACCTCATAAAGTGACAGTGGTCAGAATTGTAAAAATTGGCCCTGTCACTTAGGTGAAAACAGGCTTTGGGGTGAAGGGGTTAAATAAGATTCTTTGTTGGGCTCGAATTTTTATGAAATGGTGGAATGATTGGAAGTGGAACCTGCCATTTACTCTCCCTCCATTATGGGTTTTACCCTTGATCCATGCTGAGCTGTTATAAAGACACTGAGATTGTTACTGGGGCATAAATGATTTGCACACAAGACAGAGGGGGCGAGAGAACAAAACAAAAGTCATGGACATATACTGAGGTGAATATGACCCACTGTGTTTTTGAGATTTGTTTATAACTAGGCCTGTATCTTTTAGTTGGTTAGTCAATGTACAAGTGTTTTTTGGGGTTATTTGGTAGAAAAATACAAGACTTTTAACCCATGAAACAGAGAATTGTCATTGCCAATTGAGCCCCATGCAAAATCTCAACAAAGGTTTCACTCAATTTTAATGTAACATTTCCCAAATTTTGTACTTTTTTTCAATGGCTTGATGCATTAGAGTTGGCAAATGTGGGTATATTAACTTATAAAATGTCTATTTTTATAGTTTGGATATTGGTTGCTTTGTAGTACTATGAAATCAAGGTACAAACTTGAAACTCGGCCCATGCTTGGATTAGACAACCGGGCCAGACCGGCTGAATTTCCTGTCCTCTGCTAACTGCATCATGTATATGAAGCAATTACCTCTTAGATATACACAATTCGTGTTTAATATACATGTGAGACTGGCCTAAGATTCATAGGCGGCAGGGAATTTGCCTTATTTTTCCTTATTCAAAACTAAACTGCAAAGTATAGTAGAGTATCTTGAAGCGGTTTAACGCTGTACATCCTCCATCTAACATATAATACAACAGAACAATGCAATGTAAAATGCACCAGTGTCACAAAACTCTAATGTTCTATGATGAATTTTATGGCTTACAATAAATATGATACTCAACCATTGTTAATAGAGTGTTCCTGGTTTAATTGCTTTTTCCCCTGGGTGTCAATTTAAACCATTGTTGGAACCAGAAGCTAACAATGCCAAATGTAGAATGGATGACATTACAAGTATTGATGAGCGAGTGTGCTCATTACTCGAGAATTCCGAGCATGCTCGAGTGTTCTCCAAGTATTTGAGGCGTGCTCGTAGATTATGTTTGTGTTGCCGCAGCTGCATGATTTGAGGCTGTTAGACAACCTGAAAACATGCAGGGATTGCCTGTTTGTTAGGAATGCCCACTTGTATTCAGGCTGTCTAACAGCAGCAAATCATGCAGATGCGGGGACTCAAACATAATCTGCGAGCATACCCAAAATACTCAGAGACCATCAGAGCATGCTCGGAAATCTCGAGTAACGAGCACACTTGTTCATCACTAATCTCAAGTCATCACAAAACATCAACTTTCTGTTCATGAAGACATTTAAATCAAATAAGGGCCAAGGTTGAAAACCAGCACTAAGAAAATGAGGAGCTACAGTTGACAAACATTATATTATAATTGTAGGTAATAAGGCTGACCACACACATGATATATTTATAAATCATCAAACATACACATATTTTGAGCTTGCTTTTGTGTTTTACCCTGACATCAGTTTTTCTGTTGGGGCTAACATCTGAAGCCCTGGAAAATGGTATTTGGGTGTTTATGCCGACACTTCCATTGACTCTAGTGATGGAGATGGAGTATGCTTCTTTACAATGTACTCTGTCGGACATCTTTTTTGACCATGTATTGCTATTTGAGTGGTAAGACATGGTCAATAACATTTTAATGCCAGACTCAAATAGGAGGATATGGACAAAAATAATGACTGACAGAGCACACAGTGACTCCATCTGCACGACTACAGTTAATGGGCCCATCAGCACATACTCCCAAATCCCATTTCCAGGGCTTCACACAGAGCTACTGACAATGAGGGTAAAACACATTGTAAACGTAGCCTGAATCCTCTCTTGTTGAACAAGTGTATGAAAAATGTTTACATTCAGGGAACATGACATTACATTTGTCATTTTTCTCAGAATGCAATGGTCACTCAATTGATTTACTTGATACACTGTTGGTTTTTTGTGTTTATGTTCAATTAATATTATTAGATTTAATCACAATATTTCAGTTAAAATGCAGAAAATAACATTTGTGCATATAAAGTTCCCAAAACACAGTTTTACACTGGGGCAATACACACAACTTTAGGACCCATGCACATAGTAGTCATGTACACAGTCCTGCAACACAGCAACACAAAACTATAGGTGCTCCATGAGCAATCCACAGTGCTACACTGTGTTACACAGAAATTCTCCATATTTCATACTATTGTATGTCTACTTTACTGAATATTGCATCTCTTTCTGAAGCCAAATGCACCTCAGGTGGCATAATGGCACATATTATCTCATATGTAGATCTGTCTCAGAAATCATGAGATCATTTCAGGTTTCAGAGTTCTTGACATGACTGTATGAACAGATTTAGGTGGTAAGCGACTATAAGGGTGGTTACCCAACTAGGATGGTCCCTACTCTAGTAATCTACTTTGCTTTGTGCTCAGCTATGCTACTCAGATAGTCTCCAGTGAGATGGAAGCGATGACATTAAGGTTAATAGTCACCTCCCAATCAATGATTTCAGAAGTCAGGTGATGAGTGGTTATTATCACTAGAGTAATGACGTCCTATAAAGCAGTCAGTCACTGGTCTCAGTAGTCAGGTGTCTGGTGGTCGTGATGTCTTCACCTTGAGTCACAGTAGATACTACTAGAGTCTGTAGAAGATTCCAATGGTAAGCATTGCGGCTTTCTTTTCATTCCTTCTCTGTAAACTTTGTGAAAAATCATTGAAAACTCCTTTCATTTTCTAGTACATGTGTGAATTTACCCTAATCCTGGAAATGGCATTTTCTTAAAGAAATCAGTCTAGAAATCACTCTTTTATTTAACTTGAGTCTGGTACATTTTACATTTTACAAATGTAAGGAAAATCAGTAAAGCCTCAACTTTCCTAATTTAATTATTAAAATACAATTTATCTGCAATCAACAGATCCATAAAATGTATTTCAGCTAACATTTTCATTGTGGATTAAAGTGTAATAATAGCTAACATGCTAACAGCCAGGGTTGGTTACAGTTTTCTATCTATGAAAGTGAACTTGAGCTAAATAAGTGGATTCTAGCTGACTAAAGTAGTATAAATGCATCCATTAGCATTATCGGCTGTCAAGATTATGGAAACAAATACAGCGCCACTATTTTCTTTGGACAACACGCAAAGTAAAAATAATTCTGACTGCTCAGCGCTGAGACCAAGTTCCATGAGATATTAAATCACATTATAAGTATGCAATCATCCCTTTCTCATAAATTCAATTAAATTCACAAAATGTTATATTACTGAATTAAGCTTTTGGTGAAAAACAATAAAGAGGATTAGTGAAGCTTGAGAAAATCCCAAAAGACAGAAATGCTTGCAATTATATTTTTATGTTCCAGTAAATTTACATTTTCAGCATATATATATATACATATATACATAGTTTTCTAGTTAATTAATACATTAAATTCTAATTCCAGCTTTAACAACTTTTTACAATTAAAATCTATATAGAGATCTAATTAACTTGCAATGACCTTGTCTCTGTTTTAGTATGGATTTAAGCTCTTTAATATTGTTGTTTTTAATTGCACATATAGTATATTGCTGCTTTCAATACCTTGCAGGTTACTAGTGGAAACAGACCGCAGGTTATTTGTGCCCTGTTGTCATAGGGCATATAGGCACAAAACGGGCCTAAAGCTCAAAACTACAGAATTGCAGCCATTGTATCAGATCCACGAGGCATAATACTAGAGCAGTAGAATACAAGAGATCAGTTAGAACTGCACTGCTCAAAAAAAATAAAGTGAACTCTTAAACAACACAATGGAACTCCAAATCAACCACACTTCTGTGAAATCAACCAGTCTAGTTATGAAGCAGCACCAACAGAATTTCTCCTGCTGTTGTGCAAATGGAACAGACAACAGGCTAGCATAGGCTATTGGCAAGACAGCCCCTATAAAGGAGTGGTTCTCCAGGGAATGACCACAGACCATTTCTCTGTTCTCATCCTTTTTGGCTATTGTTTTGGTCACTTTTCATTTTGTCATTGCTCTCACATCTAAAAGTACTGTACAGTAGTATGAAGCAGTGTCTACAACCCACAGAAGTTGCTCAGGTAATGCAGCTCATCCAGGATTGCACATCAATGTGAGCTGTGGCAAGAAGGGTAGCTGTGTCTGTCAGCACAGTGTCCAGAGCATGAAGCAGATACCAGGAGACCGGCCAGTACATCAGGAAATGTGACAGGAGCCGTAGGAGGGAATAACCCAGCAGCAGGATCGTTACCTCCTCCTTTTTGCAAGGAGGAACAGGAAGAGCAGTGCCAGAGCCCTGCAAAATGACCTCCAGCAGGCCACTAACATCCATGTTTCTGTTCAAAATGTCAGAAACAGACTCCGTGAGGATGGTATGAAGTCCGAACATCCACAAGTGGGTATTGTGCTTTCAGCCCAACACCATGCAGGGCGATTGGCATTTGCCAGAAAACACAAAGATTGGCAGATTCAACTTTGGCACCCTGTGAACTTCATGGATGAGAGCAGGTTTACACTGAGCACATGTGACAGAGTCTGGAGACACCTGTTGTGAATTCTGTGGCTGAATTCACTCCTGTGGTCACAAGTGGTACTGCAGCTTCTGAGCTTCCTCCCTCAGGTGTTCTGGTGAGCTCGTTAACTGCTTCATTACTTAACTCCGCCTGATGCTGCTATCCTTGCTCCTTGTCAATGTTTCAGTGTTGGATCTGAGCTTCTCCTGATTGTTCCTGTGACCTGCTGCTCTGTATAGCTAAGTGCCTTTTGCTTTTTTGTTGCTTTTTTTTTCTGTCCAGCTTGTCTTTTGTTTTGCTGGAAGCTCTGAGACGCAAAGGGTGTACCGCCGTGCCGTTAGTTCGGCACGGTGGGTTTTTTTTGCCCCCTTTGCGTGGTTTTGCTTTAGGGTTTTTTGTAGACTGCAAAGTTCGCTTTACTGTCCTCGCTCTGTCCTAGAATATCGGGCCCCACTTTGCTGAATCTATTTCATCCTTACGTTTTGTCTTTTCATCTTACTCACAGTCATTATATGTGGGGGGCTGCCTTTTCCTTTGGGGAATTTCTCTGGGGCAAGTCAGGCCTATTTTTCTATCTTCAGGCTAGCTAGTTTCTTAGGCTGTGCCGAGTTGCCTAGGTAGTTGTTAGGCGCAATCCACAGCCGCTTTTAGTTGTGTTTAGCATAGGATCAGGTGTGCAGTCTACAGAGTTTCCACGTCTCAGAGCTCGTTCTTGTATTTTTGGGTATTTGTCAGATCACTGTGTGCGCTCTGATCTCTAAGCACACTGTGTTTCTGGATTGCCTTCATAACACCTGTCATTAGCAAACATAACAGTACAAGGAGCCAAACTAATGATTCTCAATAGAGGGAAAGAAAAAGTTCTGACATCATTTTTTTTTTTTTTTTTTTCTGCTCTGTGTTCACTTTTTTTTTTCCCCTAGACATTTGGGTAATTCTGGACACAGGTGTGGACATGGATATTCAGGGTCTGTGCTCTTCAATGGATAATCTCGTTATAAATGTACAAAAAATTCAAGATACTATTGATCAGAAATCTATGTTAGAACCAAGAATTCCTATTCCTGATTTGTTTTTTGGAGATAGAACTAAGTTTCTAAGTTTCAAAAATAATTGTAAGCTATTTCTGGCCTTGAAACCTCATTCTTCTGGTAATTCTATTCAACAGGTTTTGATTATTATTTCTTTTTTGAGCGGCGACCCTCAAGACTGGGCATTTTCTCTTGCGCCAGGAGACCCTGCATTGAGTAGTGTCGATGCGTTTTTCCTGGCGCTCGGATTGCTGTACGATGAGCCTAATTCAGTGGATCAGGCTGAGAAAAATTTGCTGGCTTTGTGCCAGGGTCAGGATGATATAGAAGTATATTGTCAGAAATTTAGGAAATGGTCAGTACTCACTCAGTGGAATGAATCTGCGCTGGCAGCTTTGTTCAGAAAGGGTCTCTCTGAGGCTCTTAAGGATGTCATGGTGGGATTTCCTATGCCTGCTGGTTTGAATGAGTCTTTGTCTTTGGCCATTCAGATCGGTCGACGCTTGCGCGAGCGTAAATCTGTGCACCATTTGGCGGTACTGCCTGAGGTTAAACCTGAGCCTATGCAGTGCGATAGGACTATGACTAGAGTTGAACGGCAGGAATACAGACGTCTGAATGGTCTGTGTTTCTATTGTGGTGATTCCACTCATGCTATTTCTGATTGTCCTAAGCGCACTAAGCGGTCCGCTAGGTCTGCCGTCATTGGTACTGTACAGTCCAAATTCCTTCTGTCCATTACCTTGATATGCTTTTTGTCGTCGTTTTCTGTCATGGCATTTGTGGATTCGGGCGCTGCCCTGAATCTGATGGATTTGGATTATGCTAAACGTTGTGGGTTTTTCTTGGAGCCTTTGCGGTGTCCTATTCCATTGAGAGGAATTGATGCTACACCTTTGGCCAAGAATAAACCTCAATACTGGGCCCAGCTGACCATGTGCATGGCTCCTGCACATCAGGAAGTTATTCGCTTTCTGGTGTTGCATAATCTGCATGATGTGGTCGTGTTGGGGTTGCCATGGCTACAAACCCATAATCCAGTATTGGATTGGAATTCCATGTCGGTGTCCAGCTGGGGTTGTCAGGGGGTACATGGTGATGTTCCATTTTTGTCGATTTCATCATCCACCCCTTCTGAGGTCCCAGAGTTCTTGTCTGATTATCAGGATGTATTTGAAGAGCCCAAGTCCGATGCTCTACCTCCGCATAGGGATTGTGATTGTGCTATCAATTTGATTCCTGGTAGTAAATTCCCTAAAGGTCGATTATTTAATTTATCCGTGCCCGAACACGCCGCTATGCGCAGTTATGTGAAGGAATCCCTGGAGAAGGGACATATTCGCCCATCGTCATCACCACTGGGAGCAGGGTTCTTCTTTGTAGCCAAGAAGGATGGTTCGCTGAGACCGTGTATTGACTACCGCCTTCTTAATAAGATCACTGTTAAATTTCAGTATCCCTTGCCATTGTTATCTGACTTGTTTGCTCGGATTAAGGGGGCTAGTTGGTTCACTAAAGGTACCTTCACACATAACGATATTGTTAACGATATCGTTGCTATTTGTGACGTAGCAACGATATCGTTAATGAAATCGTTATGTGTGACAGCGACCAACGATCAGGCCCCTGCTGGGAGATCGTTGGTCGCTGAATAAAGTCCAGAACTTTATTTCGTCGCTGGATCTCCTGCTGACATCGCTGGATCGGCGTGTGTGACACCGATCCAGCGATGTCTTCACTGGTAACCAGGGTAAACATCGGGTAACTAAGCGCAGGGCCGCGCTTAGTAACCCGATGTTTACCCTGGTTACCATGCTAAAAGTAAAAAAAAACAAACACTAGATACTTACCTACCGCTGTCTGTCCTCCAGCGCTGCGCTCTGCACTCCTCCTGTACTGGCTGTGAGCCGGAAAGCAGAGCGGTGACGTCACCGCTCTGCTTTCCGGATCACAAACAGTACAGGAGGAGAGCAGAGAAGCAGAGCGCAGCGCTGGAGGACAGACGGCTGTAGGTAAGTATCTAGTGTTTGTTTTTTTTTACTTTTAGCATGGTAACCAGGGTAAACATCGGGTTACTAAGCGCGGCCCTGCGCTTAGTTACCCGATGTTTACCCTGGTTACCGGCATAGTTGGTTGCTGGAGAGCTGTCTGTGTGACAGCTCTCCAGCGACCAAACAGCGACGCTGCAGCGATCCGGATCGTTGTCGGTATCGCTGCAGCGTCGCTAAATGTGAAGGGGCCTTAAGATAGATCTTCGTGGTGCGTATAATCTGGTGAGAATCAGGCAAGGAGATGAATGGAAAACTGCATTCAATACGCCCGAGGGTCATTTTGAGTATCTAGTGATGCCGTTCGGACTTGCCAATGCTCCATCTGTGTTTCAGTCTTTTATGCATGACATCTTCCGTGAGTATCTGGATAAATTCCTGATTGTTTACTTGGATGACATTTTGATCTTCTCAGATGATTGGGAGTCTCATGTGAAGCAGGTCAGAATGGTTTTTCAGGTCCTGCGTGCTAACTCTTTGTTTGTGAAGGGATCAAAGTGTCTCTTCGGTGTGCAGAAAGTTTCATTTTTAGGGTTCATCTTTACCCCTTCTACTATCGAGATGGATCCAGTTAAGGTCCAAGCCATCCAGGATTGGATTCAGCCGACATCTCTGAAAAGTCTGCAAAAGTTCCTGGGCTTTGCTAATTTTTATCGTCGCTTCATCTGTAATTTTTCTAGCATTGCCAAACCATTGACCGATTTGACCAAGAAGGGTGCTGATTTGGTTAATTGGTCTTCTGCTGCTGTGGAAGCTTTTCAGGAGTTGAAGCGTCGTTTTTGTTCTGCCCCTGTGTTGTGTCAGCCAGATGTTTCTCTTCCGTTCCAGGTCGAGGTTGATGCTTCTGAGATTGGAGCAGGGGCGGTTTTGTCACAGAGAGGTTCTGATTCCTCAGTGATGAAACCATGTGCTTTCTTTTCCAGGAAGTTTTCGCCCGCTGAGCGTAATTATGATGTGGGCAATCGAGAGTTGCTGGCCATGAAGTGGGCATTCGAGGAGTGGCGTCATTGGCTTGAAGGAGCTAAGCATCGCGTGGTGGTATTGACTGATCATAAGAACTTGACTTATCTCGAGTCTGCCAAGCGCTTGAATCCTAGACAGGCCCGTTGGTCGTTATTTTTTGCCCGCTTCGACTTTGTGATTTCGTACCTTCCGGGCTCTAAAAATGTGAAGGCGGATGCTCTGTCTAGGAGTTTTGTGCCCGACTCTCCGGGTTTATCTGAGCCAGTGGGTATCCTCAAGGAAGGAGTCATTGTGTCTGCCATCTCCCCTGATTTGCGGCGGGTGCTGCAAAAATTTCAGGCGAATAAACCTGATCGTTGTCCAGCAGAGAAACTGTTCGTCCCTGATAGGTGGACTAATAAACTTATCTCTGAACTTCATTGTTCGGTGTTGGCTGGTCATCCTGGAATCTTTGGTACCAGAGAGTTAGTGGCTAGATCCTTCTGGTGGCCATCTCTGTCACGGGATGTACGTACTTTTGTGCAGTCCTGTGGGATTTGTGCTAGGGCTAAGCCCTGCTGTTCTCGTGCCAGTGGGTTGCTTTTGCCCTTGCCGGTCCCAAAGAGGCCTTGGACACATATTTCGATGGATTTCATTTCTGACCTTCCCGTTTCTCAAAAGATGTCAGTCATTTGGGTGGTCTGTGATCGCTTTTCTAAAATGGTCCATCTGGTGCCCTTGGCTAAATTGCCTTCCTCCTCTGATTTGGTACCTTTGTTCTTTCAGCATGTGGTTCGGTTACATGGCATTCCTGAGAATATTGTTTCTGACAGAGGTTCCCAGTTTGTTTCAAGGTTTTGGCGAGCCTTTTGTGGTAGGATGGGCATTGACCTATCCTTTTCCTCGGCTTTCCATCCTCAGACTAATGGCCAGACCGAACGAACCAATCAGACCTTGGAAACATATCTGAGATGTTTGTTTCTGCAGACCAGGATGATTGGGTGTCCTTTTTGCCGTTGGCTGAGTTCGCCCTTAATAATCGGGCCAGCTCGGCTACCTTGGTTTCTCCATTTTTTTGCAATTCTGGGTTCCATCCTCGTTTCTCTTCAGGACAGGTTGAGTCTTCGGACTGTCCTGATGTGGATTCTGTGGTGGATAGGTTGCAGCAGATCTGGACTCAGGTAGTGGACAATTTGATCTTGTCCCAGGAGAAAGCTCAACTTTTCGCTAATCGCAGACGCCGTGTGGGTCCCCGACTTCGTGTTGGGGATCTGGTTTGGTTATCTTCTCGTCATATTCCTATGAAGGTTTCCTCTCCTAAATTTAAACCTCGTTTTATTGGTCCATATAGGATTTCTGAGGTTCTCAATCCTGTGTCTTTTCGTTTGACCCTCCCAGACTCCTTTTCCATACATAATGTATTCCATAGGTCGTTGTTGCAGAGATACGTGGCACCTATGGTTCCATCTGTTGAGCCTCCTGCCCCGGTTTTGGTGGAGGGGGAATTGGAGTATATTGTGGAGAAGATTTTGGATTCTCGTGTTTCTAGACGGAAACTCCAGTATCTGGTTAAATGGAAGGGTTATGCTCAGGAAGGTAATTCCTGGGTTTTTGCCTCTGATGTTCATGCTTCCGATCTTGTTCGTGCCTTTCATGCGGCTCATCCTGGTCGGCCTGGGGGCTCTGGTGAGGGTTCGGTGACCCCTCCTCAAGGGGGGGGTACTGTTGTGAATTCTGTGGCTGAATTCACTCCTGTGGTCACAAGTGGTACTGCAGCTTCTGAGCTTCCTCCCTCAGGTGTTCTGGTGAGCTCGTTAACTGCTTCATTACTTAACTCCGCCTGATGCTGCTATCCTTGCTCCTTGTCAATGTTTCAGTGTTGGATCTGAGCTTCTCCTGATTGTTCCTGTGACCTGCTGCTCTGTATAGCTAAGTGCCTTTTGCTTTTTTGTTGCTTTTTTTTTCTGTCCAGCTTGTCTTTTGTTTTGCTGGAAGCTCTGAGACGCAAAGGGTGTACCGCCGTGCCGTTAGTTCGGCACGGTGGGTTTTTTTTGCCCCCTTTGCGTGGTTTTGCTTTAGGGTTTTTTGTAGACTGCAAAGTTCGCTTTACTGTCCTCGCTCTGTCCTAGAATATCGGGCCCCACTTTGCTGAATCTATTTCATCCCTACGTTTTGTCTTTTCATCTTACTCACAGTCATTATATGTGGGGGGCTGCCTTTTCCTTTGGGGAATTTCTCTGGGGCAAGTCAGGCCTATTTTTCTATCTTCAGGCTAGCTAGTTTCTTAGGCTGTGCCGAGTTGCCTAGGTAGTTGTTAGGCGCAATCCACAGCCGCTTTTAGTTGTGTTTAGGATAGGATCAGGTGTGCAGTCTACAGAGTTTCCACGTCTCAGAGCTCGTTCTTGTATTTTTGGGTATTTGTCAGATCACTGTGTGCGCTCTGATCTCTAAGCACACTGTGTTTCTGGATTGCCTTCATAACACCTGTCATTAGCAAACATAACAGACACCATAGAGAACGTTCTGCTGTCTGCAACATCCTCCAGCATGACTGGTTTGGCAATGGGTCACTAATGGTGTAAGAGGCATTTCTTTGGAAGGCTACACAGCTCTCAATATGCTAGCCAGATGTACCCTGACTGCCATTATGTACCGGGATGAGATCCTCAGACCCATTGTGAGGCCATATGCAGGTTTAATGGGCCCTGGGTTCCTTCTGATGCATGACAATGCTAGCTAGGCCTCATGTGGCTGAAATGTGTCAGCAGTTCCTGCATGATGAAGGCATTGATGCTATGAACTGACCTGACCGTTCCCCTGACCTGAATCCAATCAAGCACATCTAGGACATCATGTCTCGTTGAACCACAGACTGTCCAAGAGATGACTGATGCTTTTATCCTGGTCTGGAAGGAGATCCCTCAGGAAAACATCTGGCGCCTCATCAGGAGCATTCAGAGGTGTTGTATGGAGGTGATACAGGCATGTGGAGGCCACACACACTACTGATCATCATTTCCCTGACGAGGCATTTCCACAGAAGTTGGATCAGCCTGTAATTTGATTTTACACTTTGAATTTGATTATCATCCAAAATCCAGACCTCCATGGGATATTAATTTTGATTTACAGTGATCATTTTTATCTTTAATTGTTCTCAATGTATTCGACTGTGTAAAGAATAAAGATTTGCAACTGGAATATTTCATTCAGTGATATATAGGATGTGATATTTTAATGTTCCCTTTAATTTTTTTGAGCAGTGTAGTTATAGTGGAAACAATTATTAACAATGTTGTTGCTACTTTAAATTTTTATTTAATATGTTTATTTTGTATCACCATGTAGTGTTGGCATCCCTGCATGCTCTCCTCCCCGGACAGTGATGCGTCTCACTCACCACCCCAGCCCTCGTCCCTCATGTCCTCCTCTTCCTGCTATTTCCTGGGGTTTGTGCATGCCTGGCAGATCTGCGGACACTGTGTTTAGGGTGTGCGCCCCCTGTCTCTTAAAGAGACAGTGTGCATCTTCCAAAAGTGTCCCCAGCTGGTAGACATTTATAATTTAAGGCACCTCAACTGTTTCTGCTTGCAACTGCCATGCCAGTCTGTATACCAGCCATCCCTGCCTGCAACTGCGGTGTGTGTCCGTATAACTGCTATTCCTGCTTGCACCTGCCTTGAGAGTTTGTAAACCAGCTGTACGTGTCTGCAACTGCTATACCTGCCTGTACTTGCCTAGGTCCATCCATTCCTGGCCATTGCAACCCCCTGCCTCTTTGTGGGTAAGCTGCCGTGTGTCTGAGGTCTGACCTGGAGTAGCACCTGGCGTCCATCTGGAGTGAAGTCTAACCACACCTTCAAGGGCTCTAGCGAAGAGTCAGGTGTTCACCTAGTAACACCCATCCAAGCTCTCCTCGATCCACAGCACAGTGGTTCCACCACTATAACCATTAAACGCTATTTTATTAGAGATGAGTGGATTGAGTTCAAGTTGAATTTCCTGAAATTCACAGTTTCACACGAATAAACATTTTGAGTTTCAATTTACGGTTCACAAAAATAAAATACTTGTCCTTGCCTCTGCCTCTCTCTTCCATTATTTTTACTCTTGTACAATAAACTGAAACCTGGGCTCATTTATGACCAGGTTCATAGGGGTAGCTAAAGGTAATGGACCTGATTTGGGAATACTGGGGCGAGATTTTGTCTCTTAGAGAAGAAGATTTTGAGACCTATTGGTACATAGTGTGATGAATTACTACAGATAAGGACCATCCTGATTGGGTACACCATGGTCATGGTGGCATGGCTTTTACACTTTTTTTGATCAAAAACATTTCAACTAAGTATCCTATGTTTTTTGTACTTGTGCTACTATTTACTCATTTATTGCAGTATTTCATTTCAATGTTTTTATTCTAGGTTATATTTATTTATTATATCTGCACAGTTTTGGGGACAGTTCCTAACAACAGATATGCATGTAATCAATATTAATTAAATATTTTTTTCTACAAATACTGAGTAATCCACCATATTTGGGTGGCATGCACTATTCTATTTGCGAAGGTCGTGCCGAAAGAGAATATTTTTAGTATTCTTTTTAAATTTTTCCATTTTCATACTTTTTCTTCATTTTTTTATGCATTGGAATAAACTTTGGTTTGCTTTGAACACTTTGTATGATTAGCATTTAGGTTTCATTGCATTATTTGTGTTTCTATGTATGCTTTTTTGTAGTCATATGCCTCTAGGAAATTTTTAATAATCTAATAAATTAAATAAATTGATCCATTGACAACACTTAGAAAGCCGGCACATGTTTACAATTCATTATCAGATGACAGTGGAGTACTAGTTTAAACAAATTCATGAATGATGTAGTGCCTGGGGCTGATCCGTGCAGTGATACTCCCAATGCACTATAATCATGCTTCCTCTAGTGATTGACAAGAGGGGCACATTGAGATTCAGGACATGCGCATTTCGGCCATGCTTCCTATAGCTTCCAAATAACATTTATGATTAAAGATATGCTGTTTTTTAATTGCACAAAACACATATAACCTATAGTTATTGGAGGACATGCATTAATTTACTATATATTTGGATTTTATATGCACTGTTCTTTACATATTTAGGAAAATTTGAAATTGAGATATTATACTTTTGACTTGCTAATTTTGATTTGTCACAGAATTTTAATTCGATGTACTGACATATGGGTATTTAAGTCACTTTGATTTAGTATGTTCGATAATGGCTGAAAGCTGAAAAATATAACGTTCTGCCTTCATTTGTTTCATTTACAAATGAGTGGATCGTTTGAAATTCAAGTAAACTAACTTTGCTGAATTTGTCACCCAAAAATTTGACTCGCAACAAATACAGTGGGAAAAAAAGAATTTAGTCAGCCACCAATTGTGCAAGTTCTCCCACTTAAAAATATGAGAGAGGCCTGTAATTGTCATCATAGGTAGACCACAACTATGAGAGTCAAAATGAGAAAACAAATCCAGAAAATCACCGTGTCTAATTTGGCAAGATTTATTTTGCAAATTATGATGAAAAATAAGTATTTGGTCACCTAAAAACATGCAAGATTTCTGTCTCTCATAGACCTGTAACTTCTTCTTTAACAAGCTCCTCTGTCCTCCACTCATTACCTGTAGTAATGGCACCTGTTTAAACTTGTTATCAGTATAAAAGACACCTGTCCACAACCTCAAGAAGTCACTCTACAAACTCCACTATGGTGGAGACCAAAGAGCTGTCGAAGGACACCAGAAACAAAATTGTAGCCCTGCACCAGGCTTGGAAGACTGAATCTGCAATAGGCAAGCAGCTTGGTGTGATGAAATCAATTGTGGGAGCAAGAATAAGAAACTGGAAGACATACAAGACCACTGATAATCTCCCTCCATCTGGGGCTCCATGCAAGATCTCCCCCGTGGGGTCAAAATGATCACAAGATCGGTGAGCAAAAATCCCAGAACTACACGGGTGGACTTAGTGAATGATCTGCATAGAGTTGGGACCACTATAACAAAGGCTACCATCAGTAACACACTACGCCGCCAAGGACTGCAGTGCCAGACGTGTCCCTCTGCTTAAGCCAGTACATGTCCAGGCCCGTCTGAAGTTTGCTAGAGAGCATTTGGATTATCCAGAAAAGTATTGAGAGAATGTCATATGGACTGATGAAACTAAAGTAGAACTGTTTGGTAGAAATAAAACTCGTCGTGTTTGGAGGAGACAGAATGCAAAGTTGCATCCAAAAAACACCATACCTACTGTGAAGCATGGGGGCGGCAAAAGCATGCTTTGTGGCTGTTTCTGAAAAGGGGCCAGGACGACTGATTCGTGTACATGAAAAAATGAACGGGGCCATGTATTGGGAGATTTTGAGTGCAAACCTCCTTCCATCAGCAAGGGCATTGAAGATGAAACATGGATGGGTCTTTCAGCATGATAATGATCCCAACCACACCACCAGAGCAATGAAGGAGTAGCTTCGTAAGAAGCATATGAAGGTCCTGTAGTGGCCAAGCCAGTCTCCAGATCTCAACCCCATAGTAAACCTTGAAGGAAGTTGAAAGTCCGTATTGCCCAGCGACAGGCCCAAAACATCACTGCTCTAGAGGAGATTGGCCTGGAGGAATGGGCCAACATACCACCAACAGTGTGTGCCAACCTTGTGAAGACTTACAGAAAACGTCTGACCACTGTCATTGCCAACAAAGGATATATAACAAAATATTGAGATGAACTTTTGTTAATGACCAAATACTTATTTTCCACCTTAATTTGCAAAATAAATCTTGCCAGATCAGACTTGTTTTTTTTCATTTTTACTCTCATAGTTGTGGTCTACCTATGATTTCAATTACAGGCGTCTCTCAACTTTTTAAGTGGAAGAACTTGCACAATTGGTGGCTGACTAAATACTTTTTTTCCCACTGCATATTTGCTTGAATCTCAATACTATAAAGCTTTTAATTGCTCAGAAAATACAAGTGGAAGAAACGAGAGCAAGATAGAGAGAGAGAGAACCCTGCTGACCATAAGAGCTTACATTCTACAGGAAAGAGAGTCTTACCCATTGAGTCTGAGGATAGAAAATAACACTGCTGTGCAAACTAAGCTACATTGGGAATTGATGATCTTAGATCCCCCAGTTAGTGATCCCACTATGCAAGGTATGATATGATTGGTAAGATGTCATTATGAAGACCTCCATGAGGCAGCACAAAATGATGTTGGCGGGCAAGTTGATTTCTGTGAATCGCGAATCAAATGTTAAAATGTTCAAATTTGCATGAAGCCGCTCATTTCTAATTACGTTGAATATTGGAGTTAAAGATTTGAGGTCAAGATCGTGGAAACTTTGCATCCATCCCTGGAGGATTATTTTGACCTGTTTGAATTTATCAATCTTTTCATATTTAATATAGTAATGCAACAATGCTGCTACGGGAGAATGTTTGGTATGTATCATCTGAAGAAGCATGCCACAATTCTTCTCTATAGTATTGAGCAAGCCATTCTATTAGAGAAAAGCAATTAGGTTTTATGCAAAGCGGACTGGTGTAAAAATTTTCAAATTTGTCAAGCTCTATGAATTCGAAAAATTTAAGATTACCATTATGAATTGTCAGAAGTACCCGCTGCCATTTTACAAACCAGAAAATTACATCAACTAGAAAAAGATCATATGACCTCAGGCGACGCCGTGTGATCTTCCCCATAATGCCTTGAAGCTACTACATCACATTGGATTGCACAGCTAATCAGGAGAGATTATCATACTTTGTATAAAAGTCTAAGCAGGAAATGCAGCAGTGATTTTGGAACAAATCTAGAGAATATGACAACTCACAGCTTAGCAATAAAGATTCCTATACTACACTAAGGCCAGCATCACACCTAATGTATAAAAATATGGTCTGTTTTTTAAGGCCGAGATATGCAGAAATGTTCCTGAACAGTGAGGCCGGCATCACACTTAACGTACAAAAATATGGTCCTTTTTTTGCGGCCGAGATACGCAGAAATGTTCCTGAACAGAGATACGTATGTCATCCGTATTCAATACGAGGATGCGATTTTTTTCTCCAAAAAGTATCCATGTGTCATCTGTATGACATCCGTATAGCATTTTTTCCTCACACCCTTGCAAAATGGACAGAAATGTGACACCTGTTTATTGGCCCTACAACAGGTGTCACACTCCAATCTGGGCATTTTCTGGCTGTGGTTTTGTTGGTGTATTTCTTATTAGTGGGAAACATGTAAGACAGATTTCATTTCACTCTAACTCAGTGGGAGCGTTACAACTGGGTTTTACCATGACACTTTGGGCAGCCATACCCAGTGATTGTGGATCCAAGGAGGAGGAGACAAATGTGGGTCCATCCGCTTTTGAGGCAAAGCCTCACTAAAGGCCATTTCCACCGTCTCTATGCATTTCTGCAGACACATCCTGACAAGTTTTACCAATATTGTCGCATGAGCCTTGCCACCTTTGATGTTTTGTTGGAGAAAGTGCGCCCTGGGATCACCTTTAAGGACACCAGGAAGTGCAACAGTATTTCTGCCGAGGAGCGCCTTAGCCTTACGTTACGGACGGTATGTGTTTCCCCTCCTCTATGTTGATGATGTTTATACATTGATTATTGTTTTCCTTACATAATCCCTTTTTTTGTTTGTTTTTTACAAAAAAAAACAAAAACCTGTCATTATTCATAATGTTTTGCTCGTTTAACAATCACATAGCCATTGTAAATATTTTAATGTTGCTATGGCATGGCTTGTTAGGAACAGACTCAAACTTAGATTAATGTTAAATTATTTTAAGATGTAAAATGGTATCTAATTTTTTTCTTTGTCATTTTACTTTTAGCTTCCTCACAACTGGTCTTTCATATGCGGCACTATATCATGAATTTTTAATTGGAAAATCAACAATATCAGGCATAGTCCGCTCTACCTGTTCCGAAATCTGAACACGACTTCATCAAGTGGTCATGCCTGAGCCAAAAATGGAAGACTGGGTGCGGCTAGCACATGGTTTTGAGGAGATCTGCTAGTTTCCAAATCGTATTGGAGCCCTGGATGGGAAACACATCCGTGTGCGTAAGCCACTGAACTCAGGGTCCCAATTCTATAATTATAAACAATATTTTTCTGTAGTGTTGTTGGCCCTGGTCGACAGTCACTACAGGTTTATAATTGTAGATATTGTGACCTATGGACGAACTAGAGACTCCAGAGTCTTTAATTCGTCCATTATGGGTCGGCGGCTGCATTATAATCAGTTGGACCTACCACAACCACATCAGCTTCCAGGCTCCAATCTGGAACCTGTGTCTTATGTCCTTGTTTCAGATGAGGCCTTTCAATTACCCCGTCAGGTCATGAGGCCCTACCCCTGTAGAAACCTAGACCACCACCTGGACCACCGGCACAGAATCTTTAATTTGCGCCTATCCCGCGCACGCCGACTGGTGGAGTGCGCCTTTGGCATTCTTTGTGCCAAATGGTGTGTCCTCCAGTCAGCCATTCAGCTGAATGAAGCTAATGTAAATGAGGTAATAAAAGCATGTGTGATCCTACACATCTTCACCACAATACATGATTGCTCATCTAATGATGCTGAAGTTGTGTTGGGAAATATTGTGATGCTTATTCCACATATGATACCTCCCCGTCGTCTGCCCTCTGGACTCAAAGCGCGGGATGTGTTCACTAATTACTATGTTTCACCTGAGGGAGCTATTCCATGGCAAGATAATGCGGTTTCTATGTTGTAACTTTGAATTATGTAGAGAAATTAAAATCATGTTTAAAGTGAATCTGTCACCCCATTTTTCGCCTATAAGCTAAGGCCACCGCCATCAGGGCCTTATCTACAGCATTCTGTAACGGAGGCCATCACCATTAAGAATAAGTACCCATTGCCCCTGATTTCAGAGCTCTTTGATAGACTACGGGGAGCAAGGGTATTTACCAAATTAGATCTGCGAGCTGCTTATAACCTCATTCGCATCCGTGAGGGGGACGAATGGAAGACGGCGTTTAATACCAGGGATGGGCACTATGAATAACTGGTGATGCCCTTCGGGCTCTGTAATGCCGCAGCCATTTTCCAAGACTTTGTTAACGATATCTTCCAGGATATGCTCTCCACCTCGGTCGTAGTCTATCTGGATGATATTCTCATCTATTCTCCAGATATTGACTCCCACCGGAGAGATGTTTGCAGAGTCTTCGACCTCTTACGGGCAAATTCCCTCTATGCAAAGTTGGAGAAGTGTATGTTTGAGCAGGAGTCTTTACCTTTCCTGGGCTATATAATCTCCACCCAGGGATTGGCTATCCTTTCTTATCCTTCAGGTTACAAAAGGGGCTTATCTACAGCATTACAGAATGCTGTAGATATGCCCCTGATGGCGGTGGCCTTAACTAATAGGCGAAAAATGGGGTGACAGATTCCCTTTAAGTTTGTAGTGTGTGTTGTGTTTCCCTTATATTAATGTGCAAACTGTGTAAATCATAAGTTGACCAATATCGTCTTTACATCAAACATAACTCATATAGTTGTAACTGGTTTTAATCCAAACATTTTTTTTTTCAAAAACAACTACCATATTATTAGCATACGGCTTTTTTGGCCAATACAACAGGTGTGACAAAGAAGTAAATAATTAGCATAATAAAGCTTAAAAAATACAACGTTTTTTGTAACAAACAAAATTATAAGTTATTGTAGGTTGGGGTGGTGATAGCGGGAGGGCTGCGTCAGCTGTTTGCTGCGTTTGACACGCAACTTGCACCTCACTCTGTGGGTTTACATATTCAGCCCCAGGATGGTGGATCTGCTCAGGATCCTGTGGTGGAGGGAAGAAATGAGATGAGGGATACTGTAGTTAATACTTCTGTGTATTTGGGTACCCACGTGGTTCATAACCCCCAATATGGCCATGTCGACCATACCCATGTTGGGACCAGCCTCCAACAGTGGGTCTGGTCAAGTGGCCATATTGGGCAGGTGCATTATAGGCTGAAATTTGTCCATGTGTAGGCAAATGTAGAGTTGGGGTGGGATTTGGCTGTGGTGTTGGCACCCGGGAGGAGGTGGCTTAGATACTGATTGTGCCTGCTCTTGTGTTCTTGCCGCCATTGGAAGCTGATTACTATTTTACAGCTGACAACATTCCAAAAATTACAAAACAATGGTTGGGCTATTGGGGAGTGTGCAGGCATCAATCAATATCTGAATGCCTCCTCGGTCACGCAGCTTGAACTCCCAGGGTTTTGGCAGGAGGTACCTTGCCAGGTTGTGGGCATAGGCTTCCTCACCAACATCATGGGCAGCCCTTGCCAAATAGTTTAAGACTCAGGTACCAACATGCCTCCTGGTGTCAGAGGCTGTAATGTCTCTCCTGCGTCGGACACGGTGTGGGATAACAGCAGCCAGGGGTGAGGTCTCCAGAGGCACGGTTGGGCTGCTGCTGTGTCCCTGCTCCTCCTCTGGTTGTTCCTCCTCTTCTGCTGATGCCAGTGCAGGTGGTGGTGGGTGGATGCAGCTGGAAGATGCAGTAGATCGGCCAGCCACCTCTTTACCTTCCTCCACTGGATCGACAGGGGTCTCTGAGTCAGAGGCTGTCTCCCTCTCACTTAGGTTTGACTGAGTGCTGTTTTTATATTAAAAAAATTTTTTTAGATGTGACCCTAATAACACCATGTGTAAAATGTGGTGTGATGCATGCACTTACGGTCTCAGATCCATAATGGGAGCCAGAAAAGAAAGCCTATTGAAGTATTTGTACTTCCTTTTAATCGGTCCTGCATCCCCACTCCTGACCCTCTGCTGACTTTTCCGCCGGTACTGCTCCCTGATGCTGCGCCAGCGTCTCATGACATCATTCACTGCTACGTAACAAACAAAAATTTGAAAATTAAAAATATGTTTTTCACAGATAAAATGTAATTTACACTCTAATGTGGCCTTATACTTTGCAAGTTTTACTTCATAAATATGCCACATATTCTAACAAAAACATCACATATTAGGAGCTTTGTGTCTGATGGTAACACGTGTTTCTTTGCTCAATAATATTATTAAAGGATTGTACTTACTAATTTGCTGCTGGGCCTTTCGAGGTCTGTCCTCATAGTCAGGGAACATATGGACACATATCCTCCTTTGCTGCATCCTTTCGTGCCCGGTCGGCATAATGGGCGTTCCTCTGATCCCATAGTTCTGGCCTCTTGTGCACCAGAACTATGAGCATCTCAACATCGATTAACGTTGACGTGATGGTGTACTCCGTGGAGGCGTGTTTCCTGGATTTTAGTTGAGCTTCCCAAGCTAACTAGCATACCAAAGCTTCCTGATAATGGATGATTCAATTTCCTGTCACCAGGAGAAGTCCTTGTAGATTGTAAGCTTGTGAGCAGGGACCTCACTCCTAATGTCACGGTTTAAATTGTTTTAACTTGTACTGAATTTATTGTCTGTATATGTCCCCGCTTAATTGTAAAATGCTGCTTAATATGTTGGCGCTAGATAAATAAAAATTATTATTATATAAGTCTTGCATATTTCTCGCAAGTCACACTGATGGTCAATGTGTAATCCGTTTTTTTCTCGCACCCACAGACTTGGCGTACTTCGGGTGTAATACGGTGACAATCGTAGCATGCTGCAATTGCGTACACACGTATAATATGGCCGAGAAAACAACGGATGATAGGAGCTGCCCCATAGATTAACATTGGTCCAAGTGCCATGCGATTTTTTATGGCATAGCACTCGTCTGTATTACGCTCTAGTGTGACTCCGGCCTAAGGGGTAATGTTTCACATTGTGGAGAGTGATATGCCTGGCCTGGCATGCCAGTGTGAGGAAGCTTATAAGCCCAGTAATGCTTCTCTGGAAAATTATCAAGTCTATTTCCTTACTGAAGAGGAAATTTGCACATTTAATTTTCCCAGGGGAGGGTGGGCAGTTTTTTATTTTCCTTGGCATCCAAACATGCTGATTTTACCCCCAGTGAAAACCTTTCAAAGACTGCAAACAGCTTTCACTGGGACCACAGCTTCCATCATTCACTGAAGGGAGCCGACTCTTTGTGCCAGATCAGTCGGAAATAACCCATCACCACATTAAAGGGTCAATATTGACTTTTAGGATTGCCATTTCTTATAAAAAGCACTAAAGTTGAAGTCCTTTTCCTTTATGAAGAAAATTTGCATATACTACATAGGGTTCGCTCACCCTTGTTTATAAACTGGACAAGTGCAAAGTGAGAAAATATTGCATCGCATGCTGATCAATTTAATGAAATGAGGCAGTGCATATCCAGGTATTTTTTATCAGCTGATCTGCATCACAAAACAAATTGCAGCATGCTGCTATTTCACTCCAAGATCGGACAATGCAAGAAAAAAAATTGCATTCAATACAGACCATCATATGGTATCTGATTTTTATGGATACATTACAATTCTGTAGCATAGGAAATGTAAATGGTCCTGTAAAAGATTAGTTGCTGAGTAAAAAAACAAATTGCATACGAACAGCACACGGATAACACATGGATGACAGGTGAGAAAAAAACGTATTCTACTGGATGAGAATGGGACTGATTTTTTATATGCTAGTGTGAGGATACTCATACAGTGTGAGTTGTACAACTGCAGTAGTGATGAAAATTAATGCGTTGGTTTGAGAATAAGGCCACTTTCTCACGTTCAGTATTTGGTCAGTATTTTACATCAGTATTTGGAAGCCAAAACCAGGAGTGAGTGAGTGAGTGAGTGACGTGTTTCTATTAGGCTGCCGTCACACTAGCAGTATTTGGTCAGTATTTTACATCAGTATTTGTAGCCAAAACCAGGAGTGGAACAATTAGAGGAAAAGTATAATAGAAACATATGCACCACTTCTGTATTTATCACCTACTCCTGGTTTTGGCTGAGAAATACGGATGTAAAATACTGACCAAATACTGACAGTGTGACGGCAGCCTTAGGCTATGTGCACACTTTGCAGATTCCACTGCGGATTTTTCCGCAGCGGAATTGCAAAATCCGCAGTGAAAACCCATCGCGGTTTTTACTGCGGATTTATCGCGGTTTTTACTGCGTTTTCTTCTGCGGATTTTCAACTGCAGTTTTCTATTGGAGCAGCTGAAAATCCGCAGAAAAGAAGTGACATGCTGCGGAATGTAATCCGCAGCGTTTCCGCGCGGATTTTTCTGCAGCATGTGCACAGCGTTTTTTGTTTCCCATAGGTTTACATTGAAATGTAAACTCATGGGAAACTGCTGCGGATCCGCAGCGGTCAAATCCGCTGCGGATCCGCAGCAAAATCCGCAAAGTGTGAATATAGCCTTATACTTATCCTTTGACTGTTCCACTCCTGCTTTTGGATTACAAATTCTAATGGTAAATAGTGACCAAATACTGAACATGTGACCGTAGTCTAATACAGAGAGTAAATTAATAGGGTGTGAGAGAGAGACAGGACAGCTGGCAGCAATGGCTGGTCACATAGTGTTATAGTGTAGTTGGCAGCTGCTATTGCGATTATACTTTTTTAATATTCTTCATGCAGAAGCAAGCAAGCCACTAAACTTCTTAAGGAAAAAAATCAGTGTCTACAATTCAGTATCTACAAGAGAAAGTGTGCATGTCATAAGCTACTGTACTGTGTTTTTGCATTTCTTATGCCTTCCTTTTTGGGAAGGGGGGGAACAATTGTGTTAAAAAATAAAAAAATGTTTTAAAAAATGTAGACATTAGTGCCTGTCTACTGTACAAAATGTGTGTGTCACAAGCCACTGTTTTTTTACACAATTATTTAAAAATTACCTGTTACCTCTGACAGTGACACCATCAGTTTGGTTCAGTATTATGCACAGTCTTCTTCTTTCACCACCAAAATAGTAAGGGTATGTGCACACGCTGCGGATTTTGCTGCGGATTTTGCTGCGGATCCGCAGTGTTTCCGCAGCTGCGGATCCGCAGCAGTTTCCCATGAGTTTACAGTACAAAGTAAACCTATAGGAAACAAAATCCGCAGTGCACATGCTGCAGAAAAAAACACACGGAAACGCAGCGTTTTATTTTCCGCAGCATGTCAATTCTTTGTGCGGAATCCGCAGCGTTTTTACACCTGCTCCAATAGAAAACTGCAGATGTAAAACCGCAGCGGAATCCGCAATAGAAACCGCGATAAATCCGCAGGAAAAAACGCAGCGGTTTTGCACTGCGGATTTATCAAATCCGCTGCGAAAAATCCGCAGAGGAGCTTTCTACGTGTGCACATACCCTTAATCTATTGCATTGAGGACTTTAAATTCCATCAATGACACCTCATCTGTTCTGCCTCTTAGTTTCCTAGGTTACAGCATTCGAGGGGCTACGGAAAATATTGCAAAATTATGGTGCACTGAAATGCATATGCCTTGAACAGCAACAATGAACATGGACAGTGCATGTCTTTCATGGCCCACTGGTAAATTCTTTGAGTGGCAGCTATGCACCACTGCAACTAGAGCAAGAGGTGAAGTCTCCACAGTTCGGCGCTAGGTCTGGTTCCAATGCCAGACAGAGCTCATCTACCTCCTCCTACACCTCCTTCCCAATGGACATTACTTCATACATGTACACTGCACCCTCAATCTTTTCATTCTTGTGAGCTTAAGAACTATCAATCTGTTTTACATCTTGCGAACATGGGCAACAAAAACCATCCAGTGGACAAGTTGACCCTTTGCAAGAAGCAGAAAATCTCTTCCTGGATGGCCCCGCACACACCCGAACAGTCCCACACACACATACACACACACAGTCACCGCCCACACACTTCCCTCCTCCCAAACTGCAGCGTTTCTCGGACCCACATCCGCAGAAAAACTGAAGATCTTTTTTACATCTGCAGTTTTGCTGCGGATGTGCCCGACTCAATGCAAGTCTATGGGTGCAGAAACGCTGCAGTTCCTCACAAAAGAAATGACATGCTGCAGAAAAAAAAGCTGCGTTTCGGTGCGGCCTTTTCTGCAGCATGTGCACAACAAGTCTGCGGCTCCCATAGACTTACATTGGTTGTGCACTACACTGCGGATTAGATGCAATTCCAAGCGGCAAAAAAAAGCTGCAGATCTGCAATCAAATCCGCAACGTGTGCACACAGTTTTAGCATTTAGTGAACCTAGCAAAAAAGGCAAGCAAAAAACAAGTGTGGGATTTGCACTTTTTTTTGCAATTTCATCGCACTTTGAGTTTTTTTCACATTTTCTGTTACACGACATGGTAAAACCAATGGTGTTGTTCAAAAGTAGAACTTGTCTTGCAAAAGACAAGCCCTCACATGGCCATATTGATGGAAAAATTATGGAAAGGAGGGGAGCGATAAACGAAAACTAAAAAGCTCCAGGAGTGAAGGGGTTTAGAAACATTGATATGGACATATCTATGGAAATAGACATAGATATATAGATATATCTCTGTATGTATCTATCTATCTATCTATCCCATATCTATCTACCTATCTATATGTGTGTAATGGAGTGTGGGTTGGACAAATGTAAAATTGGAGGTTGGACAGGAATGGCATCACAAATCTTTTTGAAGATAGAGGAGGGAGGGGTTTGGGTGTGTTTTTGGAGTGGGTGTGGTAGGTTCGGGCTTAGAGGCCTGTGCAAAGCATAATGGAACTTGTAGTATTAGAGCACAATAAGTCGGGAGAAAGGAAGTTGGCGATTAACCCCATGAGAGCTGAATCCAGCACTAAAGATATGCTGCTACAGCATAATAAAAGGTAATATTGCTAAAATAAACACAGTAGATGTTTTCAGTGGCACATAATAGCAAGATTTATGAAAAAAAAAAAGTTATAGTAGTGGACAACTTCTTTAATGTTTCAGATCACCAAACAAATTTAAGCATTAGACAAAGATAACACAAGAAAACACAAAATGCAGTTTTTAAGTGAAGGTCTTTATTAATAAAGGAAAATAAATCAAAACTTACAGGGCCCTGTGTGAAAAACGGTCTATCACATCTTTGGGAAGCTGAGTTCAAATTCCCTAGCCACACGCAGTCCACGCAGTCACCTCTTCTCAATCAAGAAATAAATTAAATAGGATCTGCCTGACAAAGGGAAGTAGACCAAAAGAACCTTAAAAGCCAGACATCATGCCATGATCCAAAGAAATCCTTGAACAAATGAGAAGCAAAAAAATTGGGATCTATCAGTCTGGAAAAGGTTATAAAGCCATTTCTTAAACTTCTGGATTCCAGCAAACCGCAGTGAGCGCCATTATCCACAAATGATGAAAACATGGAACAGTGGTGGACCTTCTCAACAGTGGCCGGCTGACCAAAATTACCCCAAGAGCGCAGTGATGACTCACCCAAGAGATCACAAAAAAACCCACAATAGCAACCAAAAAACTGCAGGCCTCACTTGCTTCAGTTAAGGTCAGTGTTCATGACTCCACCATAAGGAAGAGACTGTGCAAAAATGGCCTGCATAGCAGAGTTCCAAGATGAAAACCACTGCTGAGCTCCTAATTACTTTTGGGAGAATACTCTGTGGACTGATGAGACAAAAGATTAACTTTTTGGAAGGTGTATGTCCCATTAGATCTGGTGTAGAAGTAACACAGCATTTCAGAAAAAAAACATCATACCAACAGTAAAATACAGTGGTGGTAGTGTGATGGTCTGGGGCTGTTTTGCTGCTTCAGGACCTGGAAGACTTGCTGTGGTAAATGAAACCATGAATTCTGCTGTCTACCAAAAAATCCTGAAGGAGAAAGCCGGGCAATCTGTTCATGACCTGAAGCTGAAGCACATTTGGGTTATGCAGCAGGACAATGATCCAAAAGACATCAGCAAGTCCACCTCTGAATGGGTTAAGAAAAACAAAAATAAGACTTTGGAGTTGCTTGGTCAAGGTCCTAACATTAATCCATTTGAGATGCTGTGGCATGGCCTTAAAAAGGCGGTTCATGCTCGGAAACCCTCCAATGTAGCTGAATTACAACAATTCTGCAAAAATGAATGGGCCAAAATTCCTTCAGATCGTTGTAAAAGACTCATTGCAGCTATTGCAAACTCTTGATTGCAGTTGTTGATGCTCAGGGTGGGCCAACCAGTTATTAGGTTTAGGGGTCAATCGCTTTTTCACACAGGGCCCTCTATGTTTGGATTTCTTTTTCCCTTACTAATAAAGACCTTCATTTAAAAAATGCATTTTGTGCTTACTTGTGTTATCTTCATCTAATATTTTAATTTCTTTGGTGATCTGGAACATTTAAGTGTGACAAACATGCTAAAGAATAGGAAATCAGGAAGGGGCAAATACTTTTTCACACAACTGGAAAACGGGAAGAAGTCAAATGTTAAAAATAATTCTGCAAAATCAGGGAAATCCTGAGAAGAACATTCTGCATTCTGCAAGAGAACTGTAATTTAGGAGACTTGAAAAAAAAAAAGAATCAAGGATGACTTACAGACATTCTTATAGTCTTGAAATAGCCAAATCAAAGTCCAGATGTCAAGCAAATTGAAAATTTATGACTGAGCTTGAGATATCTTGAAATAGCTGTTCGCTTATGATTCAACACAACCTGACATACCTTAAACAGTTATTTATGTAAAGCCAAAAAAGAAAAAGTGCAGTAGCAACAAGCTGATAAAGACCTATCTACACATACTCATAAACAATACAGAGGTATGAATTCATTTATATGTGCAGTATTCTATAGTGGATGCTTTCCTGAAACGGAAAGTACTTGCAAGCAGCATAATACAAAGAATAGCAGGTTTACCCAGAATCCTTTGCAGTAGGCGGAGCTGTGTAAATTTAGAAACTAATCCGCAGCATTGCACGCTTGGCGGTTCCAAGCGCTGTGGATTAGACAGGGGTGGAAAGAGATGATTTGCATAGCTCCGCCTACTGCAAAGGATTCTGGGTAAACCTGCTATTCTTTGTATTATGCTGCTTGCAAGTACTTTCCGTTTCAGGAAAGCATCCACTATGTATTTCCTTTGAGTAGAGGGCTTTTCGGTCTCTTTCGTCCCGCTACATTTAGCCCAACTTGGGTCTCTCCCTAAGGTGGCTAGCATGTATGCAGTATTCTAAGCATTATCTGGTACAATGGGAAGGTGATTGTAAGCCATACTGCTATCCATAGTCATAAGTCAAGAAAAGCACAGGGTGACATGTGGAGGAGAACACTTGCAGGAGTCCCATGAGGATGAAGGCTATATATCATGATTTAAAAGCTGAGAAATTACAAGTTATAGCTCCTTAGAAGACAAAAAGAAATTCCTGAGTATCCACAAAAATGTCCTGCAGTTCTGAGCACAAACAATATTAATGACATATAGTGTCCTGTCTGCTTTCTCTCTCACCCTCTCATGTCACGGACACCACATTCATTCCATCTCTTATTTTCAAGCAGCAGTTTTCTTAGTATGAGTATTAAAGAGGAATCCATTTACCGCTATTTATTATGAACCGCTGACTGACCACAGCTCATACAACCACCTAATATAACTTATTTATTTACCCATATCATTATTGTGACCATTTCAGTGCATTGCACATACTTCCTATGGATTTATTATTGTCTTCTTTTTCTATTAATGTAAATCCCATAATCTGATCACAAAGGCTATAATATAATGCAGTGATCAGAGATGTTCTTCCCATATCAGAAATAGAATTGCTACTTCATCCTTTATTTTGTCTCATTATCCTGTGATCTGTCATAGTAATTTATAAGTCAATCATTTATTATTGATTAATCAGCATGAGAATAAAATGGCACGGTGGCTCAGTGGTTAGTACTGTTACGTTGCTACACTGGGGTCCTAGGTTCAAATCTCACTAAGGACAGGAATTTATATCTTCTCCCTTAGTTTCCTGCCTGTCTGTTAGATGAGGAGAACCCTGGTGTCAGCACTGACTCACAGGTGGCTCAATATTTGCGTTGGGGCAGTGCATTATAAGCCATTGCATTGTTGTGTTAAGAGGGGCCATTATAGAGGAACATTAAGCAAAAGAAGGAAGTAATAATAAGTATTAACCCCCCTCCTTAGTTAGAATTGCTAAGCAGCAGGACTGTTTGCAGCCATTATGAGACAAGCCAATGAGGTTGGAGTCTGTGAGGTATGGCTATAGTAGTTATAGAGTCCCATAAAGTTGCAGAGCAACACCCTTTTAAGTGACCACTAGTGATGAGCGAATATACTCGTTACTCGAGATTTCCCGAGCACGCTCGGGTGTCCTCTGAGAATTTTTTAGTGCTCGGAGATTTAGTTTTCTTCGCCACAGCTGGATGATTTACAGCTACTAGCCTGCTTGATTACATGTGGGGATTCCCTAGCAACCAGGCAACCCCCACATATACTCAGCCTGGCTAAGAGCTGTAAATCATTCAGCTGAGGCGATGAAAACTAAATCTCCGAGCACTAAAAAATACTCGGACACCCGAGCGTGCTCGGGAAATCTCGAGTAACGAGTATATTCGCTCATCACTAGTGACCAATGTTACCAAAAATGATATGATTAGATTCATAACCCACTTTTCCAACCTAAAAAAATGCTGATGGATCTAAGAAAGTTTGGGATGCTAATAACTTAAAATATTGTCTATTTTCATAAAGTCAAAAATGGATTACATTCTTGAGGTTTAAAGTTCAGTGACCCTAGAACCCATTCCTACTTGGGTTCAGTGTGGGTAATGTGGATAACCTTTAATTATATTTAGATGGCATTTAAGTTTTAACATAGAAAAATCCATATTTAGCCAGTTTAGGACTGACGCATTTTCCACTGTTTGTGAGCAGACACATTTTGGGGTTTTACCGAACATACTTCAAAATGCATTTAGAATAAAACCGCTATCATTTATCTACCCTGAATTCAATGGATATCTTTTATTCCATACTGACCAGCAGCGCAGCACACGCACATCTCCTCCAACTGATTCTAATTTGTATAAATATCATTTGTTCAGTGTGGCATATACAACAATCAACAAGGCAGAGGTGGTAATAATCTATGGGGGGTCTATCTATGAGGGGTCAAGCTGTGTCTGATAGGTAGCTCAACTTATCCCGCAGTTCTTGATCTCTTACTCTGCATTGATGTTATGGAATGTCAGTGCAGAGTAAAGAGTGGACCACTGAGACATTGAAAGTATATGGCCAACCTGTAACTGCTTAAGCAAAGTAAAGGTACCGTTACACTAAACGACTTACCAAAGATCACGACCAGCGATACGACCTGGCCGTGATCGTTGGTAAGTCGTTGTGTGGTCGCTGGGGAGCTGTCACACAGACAGCTCTCTCCAGCGACCAACGATCAGGGGAACGAATTCGGCATCGTTGAAACGGTCTTCAACGATGCCAAAGTCCCCGGGTAACCAGGGTAAACATTGGGTTACTAAGTGCAGGGCCGCGCTTAGTAACCCGATATCTATCCTGGTTACCATTGTAAAAGTAAAAAAAAAAAAAACAGTACATACTCACATTCCGATGTCTGTCACGTCCCCCACCGTCAGCTTCTCGCACTGACTGTGTCAGCGCCGGCCGTAAAGCAGAGCACAGCGGTGACAGTCAGTGCAGGGAAGCTGACGGCAGGGGACGTGACAGACATCGGAATGTGAGTATGTACTGTTTTTTTTTTTTACTTTTGCAATGGTAACCAGGGTAAATATCGGGTTACTAAGCGCGGCCCTGCGCTTAGTAACCTGATATTTACCCTGGTTACAAGTGAACACATCGCTGGATCGGCAGCACACACGCCGATCCAGCGATGACAGCGGGTGATCAGCGACCAAAAAAAGGTCCTGATCATTCCCCATGACCAACGATCTCACAGCAGGGGCCTGATCGTTGGTCGCTGTCACACATAACGAGATTGTTAGCGGGATCGTTGCTACGTCACAAAAAGTGTGACGTTGCAACGATATTGTTAACGAAATCATTATGTGTGAAGGTACCTTAACATACCATACTATTAGGTAGGGCACTTTTTGAAAATGTAAAGCATATTTTTGCACTATTTTATTCTGCACACTGAAAATTATATTTTTATATTTAGGACAAATTTCTGTGCACAGTAGAAATGTTTGTATGATTTTTTTTTCATTTTCATGTTGTGACATAAAATAATCAGAAAAACATTTGAACCTTTCCAAGTCAAACTGAATCTAACAGATAGTATGGGCGGACTGAGTGTGCTGACATCTAGCAGTATCGAATCAACCCCTTTCTACAAAATAATACAGATATTAATTTCACCTGTCAGCAAACCATAGATATCAGTCAGCATGTGGATTACATGACTAATTTATCGAAACCCTTGTGTTCCAAATATTTTGAGTCTGGTGAATTTTACATGTAACAAAAGTTGTCCATGGCAGTCACACGCTCTGTGTCCTTTACAAGAATTTCGGTACAGGCTAACGAATCAAAAGTTTATAGCAGTTGAATGGTTTAACAAATCAAACTGTCCCATACAAACATATTGCAGCAAACCAGATGTAAAGCAACTCTCTCAGGAATTAACACAGCTCCAGTTGCTCTCATATTGTAAATTCCAGGAGACAGGAATGTCCTGGACTAAGATACTGTCTACTTAATCAGCCTAAATTTGATTCTTGGAGCTGCAAAAAAAAGGGAATACATGAAAATAAAAAATAAAAAAATATTGGCAAGTGAATATTCTCCATAAAAATGTATTGCACAAAGATAAAGATTGTTTTAAATTCTTTTGCAGTCAAAACGATTAAAAAAAATAAAAAGAAGGGTATTTTCAGATGAAGGCATTGTTAAAGGTTGATAAACAAAAGGTTGTTGTTCTTTTAACTACAGACAATACTATCTAGAAATGCATTGCTTATTATTAACCCCGTACTCCAAAATATATGGTTATCTTAGTGTCTCAAAGTCCATGGAATTTTAACTTCACTACAGTTTCGTGGGATATGAAAAGTCCAAAAAAATGCTGTTAGCATGGAATCATCAAAATGACCACTTGGACCAATTGCTTGTTAAAAGTATGTAAAAAAAATATAAAAAAAATTAAATGTAATGAATAAATAATTAAAGGGATTGTCCACTACCCAACACCAATTCTTAATTATTTTAAGTGCACCACATTAAATAAAAGAAAACATATACTTATTGCCTGAACCAATGCTGCTCCTGCAATGTAATTGATTTAATTTCTGCTTCGACAGCTGATGTGTTGTGAATTCTGTTGTCGAACTCCCTCCTGTGGTCGTGAATGGTACTTCGGCGAGTTCTGTCTATGGGCTCCCTCTGATGGCTGTGAGTGAAGCTGCTGCTTCTGAGGTTCCTTACACAGGTGACGTGGTTTATCCTTTGGTTGACTGCTCTATTTAACTCCTCTCAGATCGTTACTCCATGCCAGCTGTCAATGTTTTTGCATTGGTTCAGTTCGCTCCTGGATCTCTCTGGTGACCTGCCTTCTCCTGCAGAAGCTAAGTTCCTGATAGTCATTATTTGTTCATTGTTTTCTTGTCCAGCTGGTTTTCATGATTTTGTCTTGCTAGCTGGAAGCTCTGGGATGCAGAGTGGCCCCTCCGCACCGTGAGTCGGTGCGGAGGTCTTTTTTGCACACTCTGCGTGGTCTTTTGTAGGTTTTTGTGCTGATCGCAAAGTTACCTTTCCTATTCTCTGTCTATTTAGTAAGTCTGGCCTCCCTTTGCTGAAACCTGTTTCATTTCTGCGTTTGTGACTTTCATCTTTACTCACAGTCAATATATGTGGGGGGCTTCCTTTACCTTTGGGGAATTTCTCTGAGGCAAGGTAGGCTTTATTTTCTATCTCTAGGGCTAGATAGTTCTTAGGCTGTGACGAGGCGCCTAGGTCTGGTCAGGAGCGCTCCACGGCTATTTCTAGTGTGTGTGATAGGATTAGGGCTTGCGGTCAGCAGAGCTCCCACATCCCAGAGCTCGTCCTGTATGAGGTTTAACTATCAGGTCATTCCGGGTGCTCCTAACCACCAGGTCATAACACTGATGATTGTGTGATGCTACTCCTGCAACCAGTGACAAGTCACCGCCAGGAAATATGGTGCTGTCTTCACATGTGATGAATTGGTCTGGGAGGTAAAAGTATGTTGTTGTTTTTTTAATCTTATGAGGGGCACTTAAACAATTAAGAAGGGGTTGTCCAGTAACCCCTAGAATTGCAGAGCCCTTGTTTTTTTAAATAATTTTTCACTACTGATTAAAAATTCAAAAAGCGCATGTGGCATTAAAGCAACCATAAATGGAAATCGAATCTCTCTTTGATGGTGCTATGGGGAAAATGTTTACTTGCTAGTAGAAAAAAATTAAAACTTCCATAATGAAACTTACAAGCATTTGAGGCTTTACTAACACGAATCAACATGTTTCAACCTCAACATTGGGGCTTCGTCAGACCCAGATTATATAGGAGATGCGAGAAGCTAACAGTGCACAGCTGAGAGCCTTAATGCTGGAAAGCTTCCAGACGCTTTCAACAGAGCAGATTAACCCCTGCACTGCTAAAATAAATTTACACCATTTAATATGAAAGTGAAGTGCTTCTAATCAGTGCAGGAGTAGGAGAAATCAGACGCTGCAGTCTTTTGGCTCCTCTCTCATGGTAAAGTCATGACAATTGTCTTGTTGGAAGGTGAACCTCTGCCCCATTCTCAAATCATTGAATCAGACTGAAACAGGTTTTGCTCGAGAGTATTCCTGTATTTAGCACCATCCATTATCTCCTCGATGTGGACCATTTTCCCTATCCCTACTGCTGAAAAATATCTCCACAGCATGATTCTGCCATCACCACGTTTCACTGTGTGTTCTTGGGGTGATGAACTGCGTTGGTTTGGCGCCAGATATAGCATTTATCTTGGTGGTCAGAAAAAGTTTAATTTTGGTCTCATCTGACCACAGCACCTTCCTCCCTGCATTTGGGGAGTCTACCACATTTCTTTGCAAAGTCAAAATGAGCCTTACAATTTTTGTGTGTTAGTAAAGGCTTTTTTCTGCCAACTCTTCCATAAAGGCCACCTTTGTGGAGTGTACATTTTATTGTGGTCATATGGACAGATAATTGAGTCTCTCCTAGGGAACTCTTCAGCTCCTTCAGGGTTACCTTTGGTCTCTGTGCTGCCCTTCTGATTTATGCATCAAATGATCCTACCAAATATCTGGGAACATAGCATAAGCAGGAATTAAAATATAACTTTTAATGTGTATATATAAAAAGAAAACAAAGTACAAAAAATAGTGTCACCTAAAGAGGAATATAAAAAGGGTACTACATAATGTAAAAAGCAAAAAAAGAATATCCAGCTCAACGAGACAGTGAAAAGTAAAAACTTGGTACTTTATTCAATTCATGTAGAAGCAGAGGATAAAAACATGAGCACAATAAGGATAAGAACACTATCTATCTACGCGTTTCAGGTGGCAAAGCACCCTTGATTAAGGGTGCTTTGCCACCTGAAACGCGTAGATAGATAGTGTTCTTATCCTTATTGTGCTCATGTTTTTATCCTCTGCTTCTACATGAAGTGAATAAAGTACCAAGTTTTTACTTTTCACTGTCTCGTTGAGCTGGATATTCTTTTTTTGCTTTTTGGATTCCCCACGCCTTGACACAGCGTTTCCGTGCTCCGAGTTGAACTGTTACTATGGTGAGCTGGATTTTCTTTTTCGTTACTACATAATGTGACCTGGATTAGTACTCCTCGCAATGGCCAAGTGTGTTTATTAATCAACCCAAGGTAACCCTTATCAAATAAGGTACCTTGGGTTGATTAATAAACACACTGGGCCATTGCGAGTGTTGTTTTATTAAACCCTTAGGAGTACTAATCCAGTCATGATGTTGTACCTGACAGGTCCCATTATGTAGTACCCTTTTTATATTCCTCTTTAGGCGTTATGATCCGGTGACCTTGGAGCCGCATGGAACTTTCTCTGGAGTTGGTGGAAACTAAACTGACCGCAAATCCTGAACTTAACACCGCAACTAGAAGTAGCCGTGGGGTGTGCCTAACAAATCCTAGACACCTCGACACAGCCGGAGGACTAAATACCCCTATAAATGGAAATAGGAATTCTACCTTGCCTCAGAGCAGAACCCCAAAGGATAGGCAGCCCCCCACAAATATTGACTGTGAGTAGTAGAGGAAAAGACACACCCAGGCAGGAAACAGGATTTAGCAAAAGAGGTCACTCTAGCTAAAATAGGAAAGGATAGGACAGAATACTATGCGGTCAGTATTAAACCCTTCCAAAAATATCCACAGCAGAAAATACAAAAAACTCCACCATCTAACTAAAGATGTGGAGCGTATATCTGCAACTCCAGAGAATCCAGCAAGACTGAGAAAACACTGACACAATCTAAGCTGGACAAGAGAAAACAAATGAATAGCATAGAATTATTAAGCACACAGCATGTGTGCCACAGAAACAAAAAACAGACACTTATCTTTGCAGAAATGGCAGCAAGGCAGGAGGAACCAGACAAAGATCCAAAACCTCCCAGAACCATGGACAACTGGCAAGGACTAATGAATCCAGCACACCTAAATACCCCAGTCAGAGCTGCAATCAGCAGAAACACCTGACCAGGACTGCATCTCAGGGACAACTGCATTACCACCTACAACCACTGGAGGGAGCCCAAAAGCAGAATTCACAACATTAGGTGACACTATTTTTTGTACTTTGTTTTCTTTTATACACATTAAAAGTTATATTTTAATTCCTGCTTATGCTATGTTCCCAGATATTTGGTAGGATCATTTGATGCGTTCAAATTGTTGTTATATATTCCTTCTGATTTATGCCCTCATTGCCCGGGCTGAGAGTTTTAGTGGGCGGCCCTCTCTTGACAAGTTTGTTGTGGTACCATGTTCTTTCCATTTGATGATAATAGATTTGATGATGCTCCGTGGATCATCAGAGATTGGGATTTTGTTTTTTAAAACCCAACCCTGACTTGTAATTTTCAACAACTTTGTCCCAGACTTGTTTGGTGATCTACTTGGTCTTCATGGTGTTGTTTGGTTAGTGGTTTCTCTGGTTTAATGATGTTGCAGCCTATGTGGCCTTTCAGAAAAGGTGTGTATACAGGGCTGCCACTAGAAATTTCAGGGCCCCAAACTGGCAACATTTTCAGGGCCTCCTTGAGACTCCACCCAGGCTCCACCCCAGCCCCGCCTCCACCCATCAAACTGTCCACAGTCCCACCGCTCTCTCTTGGAAAAACTCCACTTCTCACCTATCACACATTAACAGTTCCCATCACCAGATCACACATATAGCCGGCAGCTTTTGTTTTGGCCAAAAGATTTTTTAAGCCACCACCATAACACGGTAGACACTTTAGGCCAGGCCCTACTCTGCTGTAACCTACTAAATATTTGTTAAAATATGCAATACAATTTAGGTATATTTTTATTTATTTTTCAATTTTTAAAATGACCAATAATATCACATACAAGGAACAAATACCACTGCACCATGACTAGACCACATATTACCACCACAAAGTGACCGAATAATATCACATACAAGGTACAAATACCACCGCACCATGACCAGATCACATATTACCACCACATAGTGACTGAATACAATACTGATCAGTAATAAAAAAAACACAATACTAATGTCACCATCAGTGCCATTATACACAGGAGATATGTACTTAGTATGCAGTGTCTGTGTACAGGTTATACAGTGATCACCGGTGACATTATACACAGGACCTCTGTATATAGTATACAGTGTATAGTGTCAGTGTATAGGTAACACACTGACTCACCAGTGATGTCTCTAGGTGAAGTCCTTCATCTTTCATCCAGCACAGACCACCATCACTTCATCCAGCCAGGACTTGTCTCTACAGGAAATAACACAGTTATCTTGAGCTCCGCTTGCAGAGCACATTAATTAATTTTTTCCAACTTCTACATTACACCACATGAAGAAAAAAAGGTAACATAGTGTCACTCTACACAGTACCAGGACCGCCCCCCATTTAAAACAATGTCCTCAAAAAATAAAATAAATACATCACTGCAGTAATAATATCCCTTAATTAGCCCCTATGTTAATAATAATATCCCCCACCCTGGCCCCATGTGTCTCATTCTTGGCTTCAGCCATATGTTCACCCATCCTGCCCTCATGAGTATCCATCCTGCCCCATATGATCTCCCCATCCTGCCCCATCTGTGTCCATCGTATCTATCCTGTGCGATGATCCTGCACGATCTGTCTCCAACCCTGCTCCATCTGTCTCCAATCATACCCCCATGTCTTTCATCCTGCACCGTGTCTCCAATCATACCATGTATCTCCATTCTGCCCCGTGTCTCCAATCATGCCCGTATCTCCATTCTGCCCCCTATGGCTCCAATAATGCCCCCATGTCTCCAATCATGCCCTCTGTGTTTCCATTCTGCCCCATCTGTCTCCAGTCATGCCCCCAGTGTCTCCAGTCATGCCCTGTATCTCCATTCTGCCCTGGTGTCCAGCATTCTGTCCCTGTGTCCAGCATTCTGCCCCTGTATCCAGCATTCTGCCCGTGTCTCATAGTCTGCCCCTCGTGTCCAACATTCTGCCCCTGTGTCCAGCATTCTGCCCCGTGTCTCACAGTCTACTCCTGTGTCGAGCATTCTGCCCCCGAGTCTCACATTCTGCCCCTCGTGTCCAGCATTCTGCCGCTGTGTCTCACAGTCTGCCCCTGTGTCCAGCATTCTGCCCCCATGTCTCATAGTCTGCCCCTCAGGTTCAGCATTCTGCCCCTCGTGTCCAGCATTCTGCCCCTGTGTCCAGCATTCTGCCCCCGTGTCTCACATTCTGCCCCGTGTCTCAGTCTGCCCCTCGCGTCCAGCATTCTGCCCCCATGTCTCACAGTCTGCCCCTCATGTCCAGCATTCTGCCCCTCGTGTCCAGCATTCTGCCACTGTGTCCAGCATTCTGCCCCTGTGTCCAGCATTCTGCCCCCATGTCTCACAGTCTTTCCCCGTGTCCAGCATTCTGCCCGTGGCCAGCATTCTGCCCCTCGTGTCCAGCATTCTGCCCCTGTGTCCAGCATTCTGCCCCTGTGTCCAGCATTCTGCCCCTGTGTCCAGCATCTCTGCCCCAGTGTGCCCAGCATTCTGCCCCAGGGCCCCCTGGATCGCCGCTCTAAAAAAACCCAAAAAAACACGAGTTCTTACTTGGCCACGCTCTTGCGGCGGGTGAAGCTCACTTCCTCCACGCAGGTGAAGCACGCACTCACCGGCGGCTGACAATTACATCAAACGCCGGCGAAGTGCGCACTGTGGCTCAAGTCAGCTGCCAGCCTCCAACTGGCTGGCGGCTGTTAACTATTGACATGCGGGCGCGGGCCTGCACGTCAATAGCGTGCCGCAGCACCTGTAGGGGGGGCCCGGTGAGCAGATGAGACGGGGCCCAATGCGGGCTACCTCTGCCCACCGGGCCCCATGCGCCAGTCATGGCTGTAATGCCCTGATGGCGGCCCTGTGTGTATTTACTGATAGACCATATGACACTTAGATTGCACACAGGTGGACTTCTTTCACTAAGCATGTGACTTAAAAAGGTCATTGCTTGCACCAGAAATTTTTAGGGGCTTCATAGCAAAAGGGGTGAATACATATGCACATGACAAAATTGATAAAAAGCCAAGGGGTGAATACTTTTGCAAGTCACTCTATACGTAAAAGACTTTCAATTGCAGAAAGTCTATAATGAAAATCTATTGCAAGTGACCTACCCTTAATAGCGGGATGTCAAATAAATTGAAAATGAAGTTTGTAAGAATGAAATGTTATTATTCATAATAATAATAATCTTTATTTTTATATAGCGCTAACATATTCCGCAGCACTTTACAGTTTGCCCACATTATCTTCGCTGTCCCCATTGGGGCTCACAATCTAGATTCCCTATCAGTATGTCTTTGGAATGTGGGAGGAAACCAGAGAACCCAGAGGAAACCCAAGCAAACACTTGGAGAACATACAAACTCCTTGCAAATGTTGTCCTTGGTGGGACCCCAGCGCTGCAAGGCTGCAGTGCTATTCACTGAGCCACCGTGCTGCCCTATTCATAACATGACATTAGTTATTGGTAAAGCTTAAAGCATCAAACACAACATTGAAACATTAAAATAATTTAAAAAAAATAAATGTAAAAATATTTTTGTTTTTTGTAAATTTGTTTTTATTCTCTTTTGTATCATGTTCTGATAAAATTTCTAGCCTGGGAATGAATATATATATATATATATATATATATATATATATATATATATATATATATATATATATATATATATATATATATCTCTGAGTTCTGTTTTTCTAACAAATCTGTGTTCTTTCAGTTATTACTGTCCATTTCAGTGGATATGCATCTTTACAGATAAATGGGCATATTAAGTAATTGTTATTCTAAATTGTCAGAATTTTGGTCCCATTTAGGAGAATAATAGACCTAATTATTTGCACATGCGGAACATCAAAATCTTTACAAAATGATAAGCGAGCATACTTTTCTTCAAAGATGAGCTCAAAGCTACATGTGCAAAATGACAGAATTATTATTGTGATTATACAGTATTTTACTTTTCCTTTTTTTAACAGTCAATGATTCATTTCACACACCTGGCTAATGTATAAAAAAATGTAGATTTTGTTTTTTATGGAAACCAAGAAAATGTATTTTCAGCAAAATCTATTGACTACTATATAGCTACAAGTTTTGTTTCAAGTAACAATTTATTGGCCGCATTCTTTAGTTGCTACATAATTTTTTACCTTTAACCCATAAACTTCTTGATCAATTCAATATTCTCCAATGAGTACTTACAAGCTGTGTTAAAATAATGCTAAAAGATATGGACTAGAAAGATTTTTTCTGTGAAACAGGAAACAAACAAGGGAACACGGGGACTGCTATATTGTGGAACAGTAAATTCATCAATATGTCAAAGTCAAAAATGCTTTGAAAATTATGTACTTGTCAACCAGAGAACAGCCCCCGTATGATCGATGTTGCAGTAAGCTGGAAGTAATTTTCAAGATGTAGTGCAGTTGGAGTTTGAGCAACACCTTGAACAAACTTTATTTCACAAGTATGCAAACCGTAAAATTAGTGGTGACACGAATGTTGGAAGATGCAAATGAATGATCTTTTTACTGCATCTAATAATGAAAGGGAATCTATTGTTAGAGAATTACTTTTTTTAATTCAAGCTTTTATATTAAATGTATTTTTCAAAAAACTTGACTTTTTTTTTACAATTTCTAGCACAATCTATAATAAAAAAAATACTCAGATGTTGCCTTTTTTAAACTGATCACCAAACATATTTGCCAACCCTAAAAAGATATTTAACACTTTCAATTCTCTCCTCCGTCCCCCAGCACCTCCTCCCTCTCCTCTCATCTCAGCAGAAGACTTTGCTTCATTTTTCAAGCAGAAGATTGACAACATCAGATAAAGCTTTGGCCTACAGTCCCCACATCCCCTCCTCATAACTACTCAGCCCTCCACCTCCAAAACCAGCTTCTCCGCCATTACAGAAGATAAACTTTCCTCTTTGTCACAGGACGACAAGAAGCAGTAACACCTCAATAATATTAAGTTAAAAAGATCACAGGCAGACAAAAGATGCTCAGCAATTCCTACTCTCTGCACAGTGACCTCTGCACATTTTACAGAGAATGCTCACATGATTTTCAAACTGTTGCTTTGCAACCATGGAGTCCTGGATTCAAAACTCACCAACAACAACATCTGCAAGGAGTTTGTATGTTCTCTCTGTGTTTGCGTGGGTTTCCTCCTGGCACTCCAGTTTCCTCCCACACTCCAGAGACATACTGATATTGCTGTGGCATGTACACTTGTTAAATTAGACTAGTAAACCTTAACCTTTTCTAATATTTTATTTATTTAATTTTTGCTCAAATTAATCCTTCTTGACAAAAAAATGCAACATAACCATAAAATGCTTTGTTGCTAAGTAGCTACATGTAGATTCACATCTGTTAAGGAACATGTGGCAATATCATACAGTATGGTTGTGGGGTGTACACTTGCTAAATTGGACAGCTAAAACAAGTATTCAAACATTAAAATGTATCCTTTTTTTAAAAGAGCCAAAAAAGTACAACAAAAATAACCACCCCTGGGTACTTACCAGAAATGATAGGGCATGAAAAGTTAAGTCAGATGGTTAAAAGCTAGCAACTGTAACAGGCCTCTGTATATGGGTGGTGTGTGTTAGATGTCGAGTTCCCGCCTCTGCACAGGGGGAATCTCGAACCACCTCCGCTGCAGTCTCCCATTCTTCTCCAGCCGCAATGGAGCCTGCTCAGTTGAGATGTCGGTCCCAGCGTCTGACTTGGGCTGATACTGGGCGACTGGTTACTACTGTTCTTCCAGGCTCTGCCTTTGTAGCCAGTACTGGTCAGCGGCGAGCAGACGTCTCTGGGACTAAGTCCTGCTTTTCCCCTTCTGAGCATGCCCAGGGTAAGACCTCTCATTGGAGGTCAGGGGTCACATGCTCAGATACTGCAGCAGCTCCCATTGGTCCTCTAGGAAGGTCCTGAAGTTGCTCAGGTACTGTAGCAGCTCACATTGGTCCTCTAGGAAGGTCCTGAAGTTGCTGCAGCTATAAAAGGTTTGCATGGCCGCACGGCCATGCGCTAGTATCAAACCAATGTCTATGAGCTCAGCGCCAGTGTGGTCATGTTTGGATGCGGTTAGGGTTTGGCTGAAATAAGCCCCTAGAATACCGGCACCTCCGGAGGAGTTTGTATGAGTGTATTCAGGGCCTTGGCTGAAATAAGCAGCTTGAATACCGGCACCTCCGGTGAGGAGATGTTTGTTTGTTTGCTCTGACTGCATGACCACAGTTTTCTCTGGTTGATAGCTGTGTACTTCTGTGAGGTTAACAGGGCACAGCATCTTGTTCCTAGCGACTCCGTGGAGTTAACAGAGTTTGCTTATACCACCATATAGCGCCGCCATTTGCCAGCAGCAGGTTCCTCTCCTGCACGGTGGACCCTGGGTTGCGAACGCACCTAATAATAAATATATATATACTCGGTGTGTTCCGCCAACCCTAACAGTGTGTACAATTCTAATATTGGACTATTACAACAAGAAAGTGTGCAATAAAAAATAAAAAAATTTTACAACACGCACACTTTGTGAGGTAGACAGCTGAGATTACATTTTTGAAAAGTGGAGGTTTTTCTTTTCTCCTTAAAAAATATATAAAATCAGTTTCACAATCCAGGATGCACACTTTAACACACGAGTTTTGGTTTCAGGATTTTTCTTCAGCAGCAACATTAGGAAAGAGTGGTATTAAACTGCCTTCCTCGCTTGCAGTGTGTGAAGAATTAAAAATAATTCTGCTATGAAGGTGCTGATACTGCAGTATGTCACAGATACAGATCAATCCAAATCACAGTCTTGGCTCATTCAGTGAACTATATTTTCAGTTCAAGTACTGTCCGTGAAAAAACGCCCTCGGAACAATGTTATTCAGATAAACTATTTAAAGTATAAAATATTAGTATTATGCTGTTCCACTTTTTACAGTATGATTACCACCATACTGTACGCCCTGGTGAGCTACAACTGCCACATTGTCCTCCATTATGAGATATGCCCCAAAAACCTTATTTTCTTATGAACTATGACCTACACATTGTTTCCCCCGAATGCTGATCCCCCCTATGCCTACAATCCATATTAAATCCCCTCTTCACACTGTCCCCCAACTCCTTACTGAGGTTCCTATTTACACTGCCCTTCCAATGCTGGCCCTTCTCCATTCTGATCTCCATACTGCCCTCCTTCATAGACAGCCCCATATTGTTGTTATTTGGCTTTAATTGTATTGTTAACGTTGTTTCTTATGACTGTTGTGTTTGAAATAAAGATGATTATTATTATTATGTTGCCCCATCTTCAGTCACAGACTCCCCATATTGATCCATCTGCACACTGAGTTCCCCCTATACTGCGTAATCTCCACACCAAATCTTCCCATACTGCCCCAACTAAACCTAAAAATATGATACACAACCAAATAGTATGTAAAGTTGAATAGTTATTGATAGAATATTTATAAAATAAATAATTCATAAAATGAAATGGAGAAAAGACCACCAGGTGGCAGAAGAGTACAGGACAACATCATGGGGTATGTATGTGCACATAAATTAATTAATTAATAATTCAGATAAAGATAAAATAAGTCATACAGTTCAATACCAAGAAAATTATTTACTGTGAAAAAACATGATAGTGTATAAATAATAAATGACTAATTCAATCGCCATGTGTATCAAAAAGTATAACAATGGATATACAGTATGTATAGTTATATATGCAATGAATAGACGCGTGGTCAGCTGTCAAGGCGAAACGCGCGTCGGGCACGTGCGGGTTCAACACAGGGGTATGTAGCTTGGTCAGCCCTTTAACTATTGATATGCATTAGCATTTTGTCTGTGCAGCAGCATTCCTATTTGCACTAGCACTTCGGTGGGCTTGTCATTTTCTTTTTGATACACATGACACTTGTCGTTTACTTATACTGACCTGTCCTATATCTATTTCCTCATCAGGCTTATTTGTCATTGTTACTGCTGCACTGCTTGTTGATTTTTTCTCTATGTAAACTAAAGCCAACAGCTGACCACGCAATTATTCATTGCATATATAACTATTTTGGAACGAGCTGAAGGCTGCTATCAAAGCAACCTGGGCTTCCATAACACCTCAGCAGTGTCACAGGCTGAACGCCTCCATGACACCGCATTGATGAAGTAATTGATGCAAAAGGAGCCCCGACCAAGTACTGAGTGCATTTACTGAACATTCATTCAGTAGGCCAACAGTCCGGATTTTAAAATCTTTTTCAATCTGGTGTTATAAAGTATTCTAATTTACTGAGATAATGACTTATGGGTTTTCATTGGCTGTAAGCCATAATCATCAACATTAACAGAAATAAACACTTGAAATAGATCACTCTGTTTGTAATGACTCTATATAATATATGAGTTTCACTTTGTGTGTTGAAGAACTGAAATAAATGAACTTTTTGCTGATGTTCTAATTTTGTGAGAAGCACTTGTATGTAAAGTGCTGCGGAATATGATGGCACTATATAAGCAAAGCAAAATAAATATTAAACCGTTGCTCTGCATCCAAATACTTCCATTTCCCACCACCTTTGCTGTACACATGATTTCATTACCATTCACTTCTGCTGTACATCCCTCAATACCTACTAAATGGCAAATAACGTAAAAGTTTCTTCCTTGGCACTGAGGGAATATAATGTTGTGATGGTAGAGGGAAGGCAATTCTGTAACAGACTCATTGTGTTTGATGAGTCCCCAAGCTACAAGAAGTGAAGGGATAGTCAGGAAAGAGTGATTCCTGTAACATTCTTCAATCCTTTGTGGTATAAAAAGAAAATATAATAATTTACATGGAGGAGCATGTGTGTTATAGCATAGACCCAGGAGGAAAAACATCCCTAGTTTTATTTTACTGTAATGGGTAATAATGTGTCTTCTAGCAGCTGAAGGTTGCCGAACACCTCAGCTGTCAGAGGGGCTGGTAAAGTGCTGCTTTTCAACACTATACAGCCTGTTTCCCTAGGAAATTTTAGGAAATCTATACTGAAGGGGGCTGCATAGGGAGAACAGCGAGACACTGCAAATTGTAACCAAAACCTAATCAATTAATTGCTTGCCTGTTGTTGCTGTAGGAAGAATACGTTCTAGCATTAGTATGCTTGTAGAGGGTCCATCATCTCTCCTAAAGTATCTGGTTTAACAAATAAACTTAAAAATAACAAGCTGGAGCATCTCCGTGGCATTGCGACATTTCTGTTATTAGTGTTGCAGATTTCAGCTTTCAGCACAATCATGGATGAAGAATGAACTATTTTACTAGGGAGATATGACAACCATTATCTTCATCATGACAATATGGTGGATTGCAGGAAGAGAACTGACACTACAATCCTGAGAGGTCATTTGACACAGTATTAAAGGGGTTGTCCACCACTCAGACAACTCTTTTTCAACCCCTAAGTTTGCTCCCAGTAGAATAATAACACTGATATTCACCCTTGGTGTCATTCCAGCGACGTCGGCACTGTCTCTCCTGGGGTTTGCATAACAATGTTATGTCACGCAAGCCCTGCTGCTCTCTCACTTCCTTCAGATGTATGTGACATGTCCAAAGATGGGGAGGGTGAAGCAGTCGCTCATTGGCCTCTGTGCTCGCTCACATGTTACTTAAGCCCCAAAAAGACAGTACCGACACCTCTGGAATGGCGCTGGCACCGGAGATGAGTATAAGTGCTCGCTCACACAAGCGTATAACTCAGACGAGAGCAATCCGATAAAAAGGGATTGCGCTCAGACCAATGTTATTTAATGAGGCAGTGCAGATCTGCCTTGTTTTTTCTCTGCTGTGAGAAAAGAAATCACACATGCTGTGATTTGAATCTGAAATCAAATGGGAGCGAGAAAAAAAATCAGATGGTATACGTGTGAGATGTGTATCGGCTCACCAGGGTGATATAATTGAAGGTAAATGTAATTGTACCCAATCTCTTCATACCATGCACTGTCCTCCCTCCCCCACTGCATCTAGTTCACTCTCTGACTTTGAAGCAGTTACAGAAGAAGAAGTAATCAGGCTCCTTGCATCTTCTCGCCCGACCACTTGCACCAGTGACCCCATTCCGTCACATCTCCTCCAGTCCCTTTCCCCAGCTGTCACCTCTCACCTAACAAAAATATTCAACCTTTCCCTCACTTCCGGTATTTTTCCCTCCTCATTTAAGCATGCCATCATACATCCATTACTTAAAAAACCATCCCTCGATCAAAAGTGTGCCGCTAATTATAGACCTTTCTCTAATCTTCCCTTCATCTCTAAACTCCTCGAACGCCTGGTCCACTCCCGTCTTACCCGCTATCTCTCATATAACTCTCTTCTCGACCCTCTTCAATCTGGCTTCCGCTCTTTACACTCTACTGAAACTGCCCTCACTAAAGTCTCTAATGACCTACTAACAGCTAAATCTAATGGTCAGCTCCTCCTCACTATGCTCCGCTCCATCGGCCTCAAGGGCACCGTTCTCTCCTGGTTCTCCTCCTATCTCTCTGACCGATCCTTCACTGTATGTTTTGCTGGTTCCTCCTCCTCTCACCTTCCCCTTAAGGTACCTTCATTTTGTGACGTAGCAACGATATCGTTAATGAAATCGTTATGTGTGACAGCGACCAACGATCAAGCCCCTGCTGGGAGATCGTTGGTCGCTGAAGAAAGTCCAGAACTTTATTTCGTCACTGGATCTCCCGCGGACATCGCTGTGTGACACCGATCCAGCGATGTCTTCACTGGTAACCAGGGTAAACATCGGGTAACTAAGCGCAGGGCCGCGCTTAGTAACCCGATGTTTACCCTGGTTACCATCCTAAAAGTAAAAAAACAAACAGTACATACTTACCTACCGCTGTCTGTCCCCGGCGCTGTGCTCTGCTCTCCTCCTGTACTGGCTGTGAGCGTCGGTCAGCCGGAAAGCAGAGCGGTGACGTCACCGCTCTGCTTTCTGGCCGCTGTGCTCACACAAACAGTGCAGGAGGAGTGCAGAGAAGCAGAGCGCTGGGGACAGACAGCGGTAGGTAAGTATGTACTGTTTGTTTTTTTTACTTTTAGGATGGTAACCAGGGTAAACATCGGGTTACTAAGCGCGGCCCTGCGCTTAGTTACCCGATGTTTACCCTGGTTACCGGCATCGTTGGTCGCTGGAGAGCGGTCTGTGTGACAGCTCTCCAGCGACCAAACAGCGACGCTGCAGCGATCCGGATCGTTGTCGGTATCGCTGCAGCGTCGCTTAATGTGAAGGGGCCTTTACTGTTGGGGTTCCTCAAGGATCAGTCCTAGGCCCCCTCCTCTTCTCTTTGTATACTGCCCCTATTGGACAAACAATCAGTAGATTTGCTTTCCAGTACCATCTCTATGCTGACAACACCCAATTATACACTTCTCCTGATATCATGCCGACCTTTTTAGAAAACACCAGTGATTGTCTTACCGCTGTCTCTAACATCATGTCCTCCCTCTATCTGAAACTAAACCTGTCAAAAACTGAACTCCTCGTGTTCTCTCCCTCTACTAACCTACCTTTGCCTGACATTGCCATCTCTGTGTGCGGTTCCACCATTACTCCAAAGCAACATGCCCGCTGCCTTGGGGTCATCCTTGATTCTGACCTTTCATTCACCCCCCACATCCGATCACTGGCTCGCTCTTCTTACCTGCATCTCAAAAACATTTCTAGAATTCACCCTTTTCTTACTTTCGACTCTGCAAAAACTCTTACTGTTTCACTTATTCATTCTCGTCTGGACTATTGTAACTCTCTACTAATTGGCCTCCCTCTTACCAAACTTTCCCAGCTCCAATCTGTCCTGAATGCTGCTGCCAGGATCATATTCCTCACCAACCGTTACACCGATGCCTCTATCTTGTGCCAGTCATTACACTGGCTACCCATCCACTCCAGAATCCAGTACAAAACTACTACCCTCATCCACAAAGCACTCCATGGCTCAGCACCACCCTACATCTCCTCTCTGGTCTACCACCCTACCCGTGCCCTCCGCTCCGCTAATGACCTCAGGTTAGCATCCTCAATAATCAGAACCTCCCACTCCCGTCTCCAAGACTTTACACGTGCTGCGCCGATTCTTTGGAATGCACTACCTAGATTAATACGATTAATCCCCAATCCCCACAGTTTTAAGCGTACCCTAAAAACTCATTTGTTCAGACTAGCCTACCGCCTCAATGCATTAACCTAACGATCCCTGTGTGGCCTATTTAAAAAAAAAAAAAAAACAATCAAGTTCCTCGCATCATGTTCTCATTCACTTTATGCAGTTAATAGCCCTCTGTGTCTGTACTGCTACATACTTAGGCAATTAACTGGTTCATGCAGCTTTACATGAACATCCGAGCCTCACAATATGGCCGGTCCGAATAACTAAAGCAATTGTTACCATCCACCTCTCGTGTCTCCCCTTTTCCTCATAGTTTGTAAGCTTGCGAGCAGGGCCCTCATTCCTCCTGGTATCTGTTTTGAACTGTATTTCTGTTATGCTGTAATGTCTATTGTCTGTACAAGTCCCCTCTATAATTTGTAAAGCGCTGCGGAACATGTTGGCGCTATATAAATAAAAATTATTATTATTATTACTCACTCCTGAATAATTTTTGTACTTGTTGTCAATAGATTTGTTTCTTTACAGTTAATGTTGTTAAATGGCCACAAGATGTCGCTGTTGTTTGAACATGGTTAAGAGACTGTGATATGTTTGTGAGATGTGAAAGGGAGGGTTTTTATAATAGTAAAGGACAGGAAGAGGAAGCGCGGCCATCTTGAGCAGAGTCTGCAGGAATGATGAGTGTATGAGGCTGTGCTGGAGAGGGATGCGGTGACATTCCCTCATGACAGCACCCGACTGAGTAAAGAGCAGCGGCAGATTGAAGCTGAACTGAATCGGTATCTGAACCTGCCTGGATGCGATGGAATTCTTGCTGGAAAAGCTGTTAAAGAACAGAAGGTGACCAGGACCTGTGAATTGAAAGGAGCTGCATCCTGTGGAAGCATTATAGCACAAGCCTCCACTGTATAAGAACTCTGCAACCACCTGCATGTCCTGATTATGTCATTCGGAGCAGACCCTGTGGTAAGAAATGCTAAAAGCCCACTGCGACATCACAGTAAGTAAACATGCACGTATCACAATATGTTTTGGCGCCAAGAGACACAAGGCTGGAACAAAACCTTTAGTTAGGTATATTGACTCTACGGACCACATTTGCTACATTTAGGTGCTGACACAGCACGCAGTGAACTTCAGGAAGGACTTGTGTTTTCCTCTCTGTTCTGCTGGAAGAGGAGTCTCTCTGTGGGACAATATAAAGTAGAGCAGTGATTCAGCGCCAACAGACTTTGTCCACGGCATCTTCTCTGATGTGTATATGTTGATTTTGTAATACTCTCCATATAGTCGAGGGCGGACTTTCCTCTAGTTTCTTGAGTTTATATGGGGAACTGTAGGGGAACCTTTGGTTGGGAAATATGAATAGAAATATATACTGTATATCTATTAGATAAGATATAAGATAGTGAACCACTATGCTAGACCACAGGTGAGCCCAAGCTTTGAACTCAATTAAACCAGTTTGCTCTCAGGGTGTAATAAGGTAACGGCAGCTGGTTCAGACGGGTATGCCAACAGGTAAAGTCCCAAAGAGAAAATAGTAGAAACAGTTCTCTTGGGTGCCGAGCTGTCCAGCACTGTGGGTATAGCCTTCTGGCAAAATGTTTGTTTGATGCGTTTTCTTTGTGTGTTTATCAAAACCAAGTAAGAATATCTTAGTTCATAAGTAAAATAGTTACTGACAGTGACTGTGTGGAAATTGGTTCTTTTTTCGCCTGTGACTCTTGAACATCACTTTTGGTGCATGATTTACATTTAGACCATCAGTATTACATCTGATCTTTATGGATACATTACAATTTTGTAATATGGGAAACTGTAAATGGTCCTGTAAATGATTAATAACTGCTGAATAAAAAAAAACGGATTGCACATGGATGACAAGTAAGATAAAAATCGTTCCACTTTTCTGGAAGAGAATGGGGCTAATTTTTTTTATACGCTCATGTGACTCAAGCCTAAGTATTATTTTATTGGGTGCAAACCTATGGATCGAGATGGGGATGACAACGCCTTTAACAAACTACAAAAATTAACACAGCACCGTCTGCTGTTTGCTCGACATAGACCCACCAGCATAACCCTACAGCTCAAACAATTCCTATTGGAAAATGTATATAGAGGAAAAAAGGGAAAAAGGGGGAACAAAGTCAGCTCACCAGTCTCTGAATGATTTTCTGTTAGCCCTCGCATGGAAACACCCTGATCAGGGGCGTTGTCTTTAGCAAATGCAGGAAAAGAAATCTCCGATGTGAAACTCCATTTCAGTAAAAAGTCCAATGTTTTATTGATAGCAAATTTAAAAATCCAGCATCAAAATTGGAGAAACATGATGACAATGGAGTCCCTAGTGGTCTGACACCGAGGCGTTTCGACCATTCAGGTCTTACTCATGCCAATGGACATAACGCCATCACTGCAGAACTCTCAGGGATTACTGAATTCTGGAGTGGAGGGGGATTATAAAGGGAAGTAATGGCTCTATAAAGAAGTACTCCCAAGAAAGTTTTTATCCTCTTAATATAATGCAATCATCATATTTGAAGCACTGTGTACTCACAATTTTCCCCTCAAAGCAGTGAATTCTTCTGTTTTCCATTAGATCTATCAGATGATTAAAATTATACTAGTTAAATCCTTCTAAGTTCTATGTAGAAACAGGAAGTCTCTTTTTCCTGCATGAGTCAGCATTAGAACTACAGTATAATCCTACATTGCTGAAAAGTCATTGGCAGCCGAACTCCACCTTCTCTTCAACTCCTAATCCAGCTACTTCCACCACCCCCCATGGCTTTTATCTCTCTTCCTTGTTTCCTTTTGTCATTGATGTAGGATTGTAGTTCTAATGATGACTCATGCAGGAAGTAAAGAGATACTTCCTATTTCTACATAGAGCTTAGAAAGATTCAGCTTGTCAGTTTTTAATCATGTGATGTCATAAACCTAATGGAAAACAGAAGAATCAACTGGGCAGAAAAGCGAAAACTGGGCAATTGTAAGTACATAGTGCTATATAATATGATGATTGTAATATAATAAGAGGATAAAAGCTTTGATGGGAGGAGGAGTGCTTCTTTAATTATTTTATAACAGCTCCTGCTGTCGGATAACTTTTTGAAAATGTGAAACAATTTTATTTATGGTATATATACCCAACAAAGCACACCGCCTTTCAACAGAATGGAGAAAAAAATATGGTATGAACAATAAGTTAGAATTCTATAAAAGAGGTTTTAATAATGTCTTATCTAAAAAGATAAGTGCTTTACCAATATAATGCCTCTTCTATGAATCTATTACATTATTGTAGATTGTACAATTCATTATTGTAATTCTCATACAAGATAATATACAAGCATTATCCTTTTTAGTCATTTTTTAGTACAACATTTATTTTTATTACGGAGTCACAAATATTGAGTTGGTTTCTTCTTCAATATAGTAATGTCTACATCTCCAGGGCTGGGTCCTGATGTAAAGAACATTACACTAGCTCCCTCGAATGGCAGCAATGTGTAAGAACCCGGAATGTACAGGATTTTATGGTGCCATATTTTAGCAGTGTGGTCATTCCATTTTTATGCATTATGTAATATTATATCAAATTACATAATAATGCTTTAAATGAGATTACAATACTCATAGCTCATGAAAAGACAGCTACAGTATGTATTAATTTATGCCATGTTAAAGGAAAGTGACATATTATTTCCTAACATAATATGCACAGTCATTATGTCATCCGTTCTTTTGCATTGTTCACATATGCAAATTCAATACTGTTTAGCCTAATAGAAATTTGCATCACTCCAGGAACATACAGAGACCACTTTGGGTTCTATCGACCAAGATTTTGTGATGCAACCACCAGGATTCAGTGACGTCACCACCAGACATAAAATAATGAGAAGTAACAAATATTCTTAAAAAAAAAAAATTTGCAAAAACTCTTCACAATAATATATTTGCATATTATTTTTTGGGGCAGTTTTTTTGCCTTATTTGTATGTCAGTATTTTGGTGCTGTATTTCGTCAGTATTTGGCTACAGTCAGACAGGCGGGTTTTTTACGGTTTATATTGGACAGCATAACAAAAAAAACAAGATGGCAGCATGCACTAGACTTATCTATTCTTGACCCATTTAATTTAATGGGCTTGTCTAAAAACTAAAAAAAATGCATGCTGAGCTAGCAGTTTGTATGAAATTTTTTTTAATGGATACAATATGAAAATGATTTTGGCTTTTTATTTTGTGGGAATCGAAAAAGTGATGTGATATCATCAGGATGTCAAAAACAGTCAGGCGGAACACCATACCGACAAAAAAGGTAAGTGCTTCTGGACGAAAAATGGTGGATGTTTCCAGACTGTCATCCATAGTTAGCTTATGTAAGCAAAAACCAGAAGTGGCTCCAGAACACAGAAGAAATGTGAATATTTAAATCGATTATCTTTCTTTATTTCGCTCCAGATCTTGACTTAAAAATATTGCTGCAAAATACCAAAAAAAAACATCCAAAACTTTTCAAAACCATTTCCATAAACAATTCTATTTGAAAAACTCTTTGAATTAGTTCACTTCTAAAGCATCCATGTGAACATAAAATAAAGCCAGCAAACCAGACCACAGCTGTGTTGTATGAACCTGACCTAGACAATGATCATCTTGTTATGATACTTGTTATCCGAGGAATGCATTTACTCACGTCACATACACAATTGGTCAAATGCAACTTAGGCATGAGCATACTTCAATGGACGCAAATGGAAGCCAAGGAAGTTGCAAAAAGGAATAAAGAACTGCGCCTAGTTTTTAAGTTGTCAGCTCTCCGTAGTCCTGGCTGGGGTCTGAGGGCTTGAAGGTTCTGGTGATTGGTAGGGGAATTAAGTAATGTAATGTGTGTAAACAGGCAACATCAACTAATACAACTACACTGGGATTACCTAATGCATATCAAGCCAATGGTCACAAAAAGGGAGAAGAAAAAAGCATATGCATCAAAGAAGGGATCACCAAATAGGGTACAATACAAAATATTTTTTATTGGAAACTAATCACATACAAATCAATTAAAAACATTTAAAAGTCCCTTATTGGACAGCAATCAAAGATTTTGGGTCATACAATAACGAGTATAATACTCAAAACCCTCCATTCCACAATATTTCATGCATCACGTACACTCAGTGTCTTATATAGTCCCTTTAAACAGATCGTACATGTTGATAAATGCCAGTGGGTGTATAACCTAATGCAAGTTATAAAATATATGCATGCTGTTATCACAGGAATAGCATGATGTCAAACAATAAATCAAATAGAATTAGATAAAGATATTCAAAAGACACCAAACTAAAGAGAGACACTGGGACAATTACCTCAAAGGGGCCATGATACTGGTAAGGGAGGTCTCACACGTCCAGATAATTCCGGTACCGGAAAAATCACGTCACGTGGGGCCTCCCATTACACTCATGAATATGCGGCTCCACCTCCCATAGGGGTGGAGTCGCATATTCATGACTGTAATCGGCGGCCCCACGTGACCGCTCATACAGTAGAAGGTGCGGCCAGGACAGGAAGCAGCGCCAACCAGCGAGGGAGCCGGGTGAGTATTTTAATAACAGCGGGGGGGTGGCGCACAGGTGGTGGGAGGGGGGTGGGGTCATGGAGCTTTATTTTAAACACGATTATTCATATCTTCTCTGCAGCAAACGCTGCTGCAGGGAAGATATGAATCGCGGCTTCAGCACCAGATGCAGGGGACAGCGATAAACTTTAGCGCTGTCTCCTGCACGGCACACGACTGCACATGGACAACGTCCGTATGCGGTACGTGTTTTACACAGACCCATTGACTTTAATTGGTCCGTGTAATCCGTGCGCTCCCACGAACACTGACATGTCTCTGTGTTTGGCACATGGAGAAATGGTCCGCAAAAAATCAATGACATCTGCACAGATGCATTGATTTCACTGTGTCTGCGTGTGTCAGTGGCTCTGGTACGTGAGGAAACTGTCACCTCACGTACCGGAGCCACTGACATGTGAAACCGGCCTAAAACAAATACTTTACCCTAACCTGAAATAGCAGTCGCCCCTATGAAGCAGGCAGTCAGGCTAAGTAGGTACTAGACCCACGCGTATGAACACATAAAGGTGTCTTTCTCAAGGTCAAATGCAACCAACGCATGAGCACACTTCAATGGATGCAAATGAAAGCCAAGGAAGTTACAAAAAGGAATAAAGAACTGCATCTAGTTTTTAAGTTGTCAGCTATCTGTAGTCCTGGCTGGGGTATGGGGGCTTGAAGGTTCTGGCGATTGGTAGGGGGTCACGAGAGACAGACAGCCTATAAAATGAAGTGAGATTGGAGCACAGTGACTCTCCTGACAGCTTCATAGAAATACACATGTGGTCAAAATTGTTGGTACCCCTCGTTTAGTGAAAGAAAAACCCACAATGGTCACAGAAATAACTTGAATCTGACAAAAGTAATAATAAATAAAAGATCTATGAAAATGAACAAATGAAAGTCAGACATTGCTTTTCAACCATGATTCCACAGAATTTAAAAATAAAAATAAAACTCATGAAATAGGCCTGGAAAGAAATGATGGCACCCCTGAAAATAATGTGACAGAAGGGACATGTTAAATCAAGGTGTGTCCACTAACTAGCATCACAGGTGTCTACAATCTTGGAATCAGTGAGAGGGCCTGTATATAGGGCTACAGATACTCACTGTTCTGTTTGGTGACATGGTGTGTATCACACTCAACATGGACCAGAGGAAGCGAAGGAAAGAGTTGTCTCAGGAGATTAGAAAGAAAATTATAGACAAATATGTTAAAGGTAAAAGTTATAAGACCTCCAAGCAGCTTGATGTTCCTGTGACCAGAGTTGCACATATTATTCAGAAATGTAAGATCCATGGTACTGCAGCCAACCTCCCTGGATGTGGCCACAGGTGGAAAAGTGATGACAAATCAAAGAGACGGATAATACGAATGGTGACAAAAGAGTCCAGAAAAACTTCTAACCAAATTAAAGGTGAACTTCGAGCTCAAGGAACATCAGTGTTAGATCGTACCATCCATCGTTGTATGAGTCAAAGTGGACTTCTTGGGAGACGACCAAGGTGGACACCATTGTTGAAAAAAAAAATCATAAAAAAGCCAGACTGGAATTTGCCAAACTACATGTTGACAAGCCACAAAGATTATGGGAGAATGTCCTATGGACAGATGAGACAAAAATAGAACTTTTTGGCAAGTGACATCAGCTCTATGTTCACAGATAGAAAAACGAAGCATATCAAGAAAAGAACACTGTCCCTATTGTGAAACATGGAAGAGGCACTGTTATGTTCTGGGGTTGCTTTGCTGCATCTGGCACAGGGTGTCTAGAATCTGTGCAGGGTACAATGAAATCTCAAGACTATCAAGGGATTTTAGAGAGAAATGTGCTGCCCAGTGTCAGAAATCTTGGTCTCAGTTGCAGGTCATGGGTCTTGCAACAGGATAATGACCCAAAACACACAGCTAAAAACACCCAAGAATGGCTAAGAGGAAAACATTGGACTATTCTGAAGTGGCCTTCTATGAGCCCTGACCAAAATCCTATTGAGCATCTTTGGAAAGAGCTGAAACATGCCGTCTGGAAAAGGCAACCTTCAAACACGAGACAACTAGAGCAGTTTGCTCTTGAGGAGTGGGCCAAAATACCTGTCGAGAGGTGCAGAAGTCTCATTGACAGTTACAGGAATTGTTTGATTGCAGTGATTACCTCAGAAGGTTGTGCAACAAAATATTAAGTTAAGGGTACCGTCATTTCTGTCCAGGCCTATTTCATGAGTTTTATTTTTTTTTTTTTATTCTGTGGAAGCATGGTTGAAAAGCAATGTCTGATTTTCATTTGTTCATTTTCACAGATTTTTTATTTATTACTAGTGTTGAGCGATACCGTCCGATACTTGAAAGTATCGGTATCGGATAGTATCGGCCGATACCCGAAAAATATCGGATATCGCCGATACCGATATCCGATACCAATACAAGTCAATGGGACATCAAGTATCGGAATGTATCCTCATGGATCCCAGGGTCTGAAGGAGAGGAAACTCTCCTTCAGGCCCTGGGATCCATATTAAAGTGTAAAATAAAGAATTAAAATAAAAAATATTGTTATATTCACCTCTCCGGCGGCCCCTGGACATCAGCGGGAGGATCCGGCGTCCGGCACGGCTTCTTTCTTCAAAATGCGCGCCTTCAGGACCTGTGGAATGACGTCCCGGCTTCTGATTGGTCGCGTGCCGCCCATGTGACCGCCACGCGACCAATCAGAAGCCGCGACGTCATTCCTCAGGTCCTAGAAGGCGCTCATTCTAGGACTTTAGCTGAGGAATGACGTCGCGGCTTCTGATTGGTCGCGTGGCGGTCACATGGGCGGCACGCGACCAATCAGAAGCCGGGACGTCATACCACAGGTCCTAAAGGCGCGCATTTTGAAGAAAGAAGCCGTGCCGGACGCCGGATCCTCCCGCTGATGTCCAGGGGCCGCCGGAGAGGTGAATATAACAATATTTTTTATTTTAATTCTTTATTTTACACTTCCGATACCGATACCCGATATCACAAAAATATCGGATCTCGGTATCGGAATTCCGATACCGCAAGTATCGGCCGATACCCGATACTTGCGGTATCGGAATGCTCAACACTATTTATTACTACTTTTGTCAGATTCAAGTTATTTATTTGACCATTGTGGGTTTTTCTAACATTAAACTAGGGGTACCAACATTTTTGACAACGTGTGTACTTGCAGCTTTACATTTGGATTGGGAGAGCCGCCAAAAACCCTGTGCACTACATCCCGATATTGCTCTGATTTATATGCCATCTTACCCTGCCCTAACAGTTATCACCTAGCCTGTCGATAGGTATAGATTAATTTGTGTAAATCTGAATACCCCTTTAAGGTTAGACTCACACAACGTGTAGTGACCGTACTTTGCTATCTGTGAAATTGAAAACCTGATCATGCAATTTCTGACCTATCAGCTTCAAACAGCTTTTCACACATCTTCATTGGGGTAGCATGGTGGCTCAGTGGTTAGCACTATTGCTTTGGAGCTCTGGGGTCCTGGGTTCAAATCTCACCAAGGACAACATCAGTAAGGGTTTGGTATGTTCTCCTCGTGTTTACATTAGTTTCATCTGAGAACTCTGGTTTCCTCCAAAAAAGACATACTAAAAGGTAGTTTAGATTGTGAGTCCAATGGTGACAGTGCCAATCATGTCTGTGGAATCTGATGGGTCTATTTAAGCAAAGGATAATAATTACAGTTTTATGATTAGCTCAACTATGATATAAAGTTGCCTTGATATCATGATCAGGAGTTCAAATCTTCTATACTTTGTCCTGTGTAAGATTGAGGGTAATGCCTTAATATTTCCTTAGTAAATGTTTTCCACTTTTCCCTTCTGCTGTGACCTGATCCAACTTTAGTGAAAAATATAGTGTATCCTGCAGGAATGGACACATACAGAAGAGGGCCCCTGTGCAATAACAGTGTATGGGCCCTTTGTATTCCAATAATGCACCCCTTTATGCATCTGTAACTGCTTCAGAGGTGGAAGTGGGTCCTCTTACCTTGTGGGCCTCTGTCCTCCAACAGTATGTCCGCCCCTGATATTTGTATGAACTTTGTTAATATACAGGGTGGGCCATTTATATGGATGCACCTGGGTGGGCCATTTATAAAGATAGTCTAGCAGCGGGTTAGAGGGTAAATATTAAAACTTAACTTTTACTTTAATACTTATAAAAACTCACAAACAAAACCAAAAGTGAAACCAAGGGTCCAGTGTTTTTAAAAAACCGAGAACAAACACAAAAGACACAAACCAGACTACAGGTAAAAACCAAATAGAACAATGTTTGTAAATCACTCATATGTTTCAAGCATTTTACACATATGGTGCTACAACAACAGATGAGCAAGCTCAGCAAGTAATAGAAGGCGGGCCGCACCCCAACCTCTTAGATTCAAACCACCAATAGCACCGGAATACATATATGCCTCACAAAAACACTTGTGCACATAGGCATATGTTTAATAGGTGTCTATGCGTGGATGTATATATTAGCAGCGTTTTAGTTTATACTCATCTTGTGGGACCGATGCTCTCAGCGGTGCCCCCTCAGAGTTTCCGGGACTCAGAGGCGGATCATGCCGTGCTATCCATTAATCCCGGTTAGAGCCTATGTCTCCCGACGCGTTTCCTTTTTCAATTCATCAGGGGAGTGATGACATGTGTTCTCTCACATATACGAGCGTTGCTAGTCCATACGACCTTTACCTGTCTTAAATAACATTCATATGCTTCCTCCATGCAGCGCGTGCGTGGCTACCGGTAACCCATTTCCGGTTTCTCTCGCCCACGCGCTGCACATCTCAGGGTGACGTAGCCGCCATGTGTATCCCAGGGCCGCGTGCTTCCGGTTGCCGGAAAATCACTTCCGGTCTCTCGGGGACGCGAATAGTGCCTGCACATTTTGCTGTGCTCAAAGGTACCGTAAAGCCCGAGTAGGCGGACATTTAGGGGGGTGCACCCATCATTTCCCTTAGATGATTACATGCTGTGCACTGACCCAAAGACGTCACAGTCGGCTCATGATCGCATGATCAGAGCCGCACTTCAAACAACCCCATGAGCTCCCTGTTGGTCAGATCAGCTCTGGGTTCAAAACATCCACAATAGTGCATGTCAGCACATACCCTGTGGATGCTGTCCTTTTCATAAAGGTAATGTGCATATTTACACAGTCCACATTCTCACCATACCAAAGGCGGAGTATTGATTCTCATAGTGTCTCATTCTTCAAGAAGACCCTTCACATAGATGTCAAATTAGTAAAGGAGATATATATTGTAATAATGCGCAACCAAAACAAAGAAGAAAACCGGAAAAATAGAAAAAATAAAAACATTAGAAAAAAAAAATTAAAAATTAAATATGGCTGAAAAAGACTCAAAAGAAAAAGGTTTGGGACACGATGGACCTCCTCCCCATATACTCACACCAGGGAAAGGACAGTAAAGGGTGACCCTTCAGTCTTCCCCTATTATCCCCTAACTAAAGAGGACCTGCCTAACGCGGAGGTTGGCACCCTAGAAACCTGCGCAGAGGCGCCCCCACTCGACGGCGGCTGTCCCTATGCTAGAGTCCCTATTGAGCATCTATACCTACAGGAAGGAAGAAAAGTTAAGTTGCTCTTTGAGGCCCATTGGGCTTTGAGTTTGTAGACGAAAGATCCACATACATTCTCTCTGCAGAATGCGTTTGTCCCAGTCACCAGTCACCACCTCTCTGTGGTTGGGCAATTCTCTCTATCCCCATAAATTTCACTCCTCTCAGGTCACCGTTGTGGAATCTATTAATATGGTTCGCTACAGGGGTGTCTTTCTTATTGATGGTATCCCTATGATGTTCTCCAACTCTTCTTCTTAGTTCTCTGCTAGTCTTTCCTATATATTCGATGCCACATATACACGTGATCTTGTATACAACACCCCTAGTTTTGCAATTAATGAACTGGTGTATGGCAAAACTCTTTCCTGTCACGTTGCTCCTAAATTCTTTACCCTGACTAATGGAGCCACAATACTTGCAGTTTCCACACTTGTAGCAACCCTTAGTGCGACCACCTAGCCAGGTGGAATCAGGGGTAGAAGCAAGGGGTGGGGCGAAGTGGCTGTGGACCACCCTGTCCTTGATTGAACGACCTTTCTTAAAAGTAATCTGTGGTGATGTTGTGACCATATTGCTAAGGTCCTTGTCCATACACAGGACAGACCAGTGTCGCTGCAAGATGTCCCTCAAGTCACTTGCTCTATTGGTGAATTTGGTGATGAATCTCATTAAATTCTCCTCCTCCCGTTTTTCAACCGGGATCAACAGTTCTCTCCTATCCCTTGATGAGGCTGAGATGTATGCCTCTCTCAGGATGTTGTTAGGATACCCCCGTTCACAGAACCGTTTACGGAGATCATCCGCTTGTTTTTTATATGTCAAGAGGTCTGAGCAGTTTCTGCGTGTCCGCAGGTACTGGCCTTTAGGAATACCTTTTCTAAGGGGGCGTGGGTGATTTGATTCCCATCTCAGGAGGGCATTAGAAGCAGTCGGCTTTCTGTATGTGCTGGTGACTATCTGGCCGTCCCTCCCCCTCTCAATTAATACATCTAGGAAAGGTAACCTATGGAAACTTATCTCGGAGGTGAAGCGTAGGCCCAGGTTGTTTACATTCAGACCCATAACAAAGGTATGAAAACCCTCCTCAGTCCCGTTCCAAATCAAAAAAACATCATCTATGTAATGCAGCCATAATATGATGTTACTGTCGGCTGCGTCCATAGTGTCACCAAAAACAATATTCTCCTCCCACCAGCCCAGGAGCAAATTAGCATACGAGGGAGCACAGGGGCTGAATTCAGTGACCATAGTGCGTTTGTCATACAAGCGCTTAAATTTTGTCTGACTAGAAACTACTTCCTTTTTGATGGGAGGTACTTCCACCAGTTCAGGGGCACAGCTATGGGGAGCCCCTGTGCTCCCTCACGTTACATAGATGATAAGTTTCCATAGGTTACCTTTCCTAGATGTATTAATTGAGAGGGGGAGGGACGGCCAGATAGTCACCAGCACATACAGAAAGCCGACTGCTTCTAATGCCCTCCTGAGATGGGAATCAAATCACCCACGCCCCCTTAGAAAAGGTATTCCTAAAGGCCAGTACCTGCGGACACGCAGAAACTGCTCAGACCTCTTGACATATAAAAAACAAGCGGATGATCTCCGTAAACGGTTCTGTGAACGGGGGTATCCTGACAACATCCTGAGAGAGGCATACATCTCAGCGTCATCAAGGGATAGGAGAGAACTGTTGATCCCGGTTGAAAAACGGGAGGAGGAGAATTTAATGAGATTCATCACCAAATTCACCAATAGAGCAAGTGACTTGAGGGACATCTTGCAGCGACACTGGTCTGTCCTGTGTATGGACAAGGACCTTAGCAATATGGTCACAACATCACCACAGATTACTTTTAAGAAAGGTCGTTCAATCAAGGACAGGGTGGTCCACAGCCACTTCGCCCCACCCCTTGCTTCTACCCCTGATTCTACCTGGCTAGGTGGTCGCACTAAGGGTTGCTACAAGTGTGGAAACTGCAAGTATTGTGGCTCCATTAGTCAGGGTAAAGAATTTAGGAGCAACGTGACAGGAAAGAGTTTTGCCATACACCAGTTCATTAATTGCAAAACTAGGGGTGTTGTATACAAGATCACGTGTATATGTGGCATCGAATATATAGGAAAGACTAGCAGAGAACTAAGAAGAAGAGTTGGAGAACATCATAGGGATACCATCAATAAGAAAGACACCCCTGTAGCGAACCATATTAATAGATTCCACAACGGTGACCTGAGAGGAGTGAAATTTATGGGGATAGAGAGAATTGCCCAACCACAGAGAGGTGGTGACTGGGACAAACGCATTCTGCAGAGAGAATGTATGTGGATCTTTCGTCTACAAACTCAAAGCCCAATGGGCCTCAAAGAGCAACTTAACTTTTCTTCCTTCCTGTAGGTATAGATGCTCAATAGGGACTCTAGCATAGGGACAGCCGCCGTCGAGTGGGGGCGCCTCTGCGCAGGTTTCTAGGGTGCCATCCTCCGCGTTATGCAGGTCCTCTTTAGTTAGGGGATAATAGGGGAAGACTGAAGGGTCACCCTTTACTGTCCTTTCCCTGGTGTGAGTATATGGGGAGGAGGTCCATCGTGTCCCAAACCTTTTTCTTTTGAGTCTTTTTCAGCCATATTTAATATTTATTTATTTTTTTTTCTAATGTTTTTATTTTTTCTATTTTTCCGGTTTTCTTCTTTGTTTTGGTTGCGCATTATTACAATATATATCTCCTTTACTAATTTAACATCTATGTGAAGGGTCTTCTTGAAGAATGAGACACTATGAGAATCAATACTCCGCCTTTGGTATGGTGAGAATGTGGACTGTGTAAATATGCACATTACCTTTATGAAAAGGACAGCATCCACAGGGTATGTGCTGACATGCACTATTGTGGATGTTTTGAACCCAGAGCTGATCTGACCAACAGGGAGCTCATGGGGTTGTTTGAAGTGCGGCTCTGATCATGCGATCATGAGCCGACTGTGACGTCTTTGGGTCAGTACACAGCATGTAATCATCTAAGGGAAATGATGGGTGCACCCCCCTAAATGTCCGCCTACTCGGGCTTTACGGTACCTTTGAGCACAGCAAAATGTGCAGGCACTATTCGCGTCCCCGAGAGACCGGAAGTGATTTTCCGGCAACCGGAAGCACGCGGCCCTGGGATACACATGGCGGCTACGTCACCCTGAGATGTGCAGCGCGCGGGCGAGAGAAACCGGAAATGGGTTACCGGTAGCCACGCACGCGCTGCATGGAGGAAGCATATGAATGTTATTTAAGACAGGTAAAGGTCGTATGGACTAGCAACGCTCGTATATGTGAGAGAACACGTCATCACTCCCCTGATGAATTGAAAAAAGAAACGCGTCGGGAGACATAGGCTCTAACCGGGATTAATGGATAGCACGGCATGATCCGCCTCTGAGTCCCGGAAACTCTGAAGGGGCACCGCTGAGAGCATCGGTCCCACAAGATGAGTATAAACTAAAACGCTGCTAATATATACATCCACGCATAGACACCTATTGAACATATGCCTATGTGCACAAGTGTTTTTGTGAGGCATATATGTATTCCGGTGCTATTGGTGGTTTGAATCTAAGAGGTTGGGGTGCGGCCCGCCTTCTATTACTTGCTGAGCTTGCTCATCTGTTGTTGTAGCACCATATGTGTAAAATGCTTGAAACATATGAGTGATTTACAAACATTGTTCTATTTGGTTTTTACCTGTAGTCTGGTTTGTGTCTTTTGTGTTTGTTCTCAGTTTTTTAAAAACACTGGCACCTTTGTTTCACTTTTGGTTTTGTTTGTGAGTTTTTATAAGTATTAAAGTAAAAGTTAAGTTTTAATATTTACCCTCTAACCCGCTGCTAGACTGGGAATTATTGGTTATTGGAAGTACAGTCCTCGCTGTTATATCATTTATAAAGATACATCCAAAATGGCCAACTACAAAATGGCCGCCATGGTCATCACCCATCTTGAAAAGTTTTCCCCTCCCATATACTAATGTGACACAAACAGGAAGTTGATATCACCAACCATTCCCATTTTATTTAGGTGTATCCACATGCATGGCCCACCCAGGTTAATCCCCGTATATGGCCCACCAGGTATAAAGCTGTATACCAGCTAACAGAATCATTCAGGTATAATAACTTACGCAGTAATTTCCTGAGAAGACTCGACCTGCCAGACAGCTTGTTAAAGCATAGAGCAAGTGCTTCTCATAGGAAGTGAAAGCCCAATGTCAAGTAATTTTCAATATGTGACCATTACACACCATATGCATTTTCTATGACTGATCCCAGCAAGATTTCATCCAAGGCAGGACAAGCAATGAGGTATATCATGACAGCTGAGTACAATGATGCACATTCCACCGATCAAACCTGCTGCACTGACATTCCAGAGCGGGATCTCTAGGGAGAAGTCATACTTCAAGTGTGAACATTCCACGTGTCACACACCATTAACCCCTCCAGAGAAAGGAAAGTCAGGCCCTCTGTACAAGACAGGTTACAGGCCTCTGGGACTGGCTGGAGGTTGCCTTTTGTATACATATACAATACAGTAAACTATATAGGGTGCACAGCAGATAGCGACTTATTGCAATCATTAAACAATGGAGAAAAATTAAAAATTCTAAGACTGCAAAAACAGCAATACTGTAGAAATCTACTTCATTAACAGGGGCTGAATCAAATATCAAGTAAAGTTATCTGCTGCTGTATTATACGCTGCATTTTTCCTGCCAAAAGATGCAGAAATGTTACAGAAATTTCTGCACCAAATACTTAACGTGTGCACATAGCCTTAAGGGATAAATTCCCTACATGGCTGATATGCATATTTTCCTCATACTGGTGTCCGTTTTTTGTTTTCATACCTGAAAAATGGATTATTATTATTTTCAGTGTGTGCTGGATCAATTTTTGAGTATTAGCAGTTCAGCTTAAAAAGTAACTTTTAACTAGATTGGTCTAAAATAATAAATCACGCAACAAAAGAGAAAACGTAAAAGTTCGAAGTGCATGGACAAACAACAGATAGAACAAAAGGTATAACAAAAAGACAAGCCACACCTCATGGAGTCATCCGGTGACAACTCAGAGATCCAATAAAAAAAAGGTGGCTTTACTTAGGAATAATGTATATAGTGATGCCACAGCAGTGGTATAATGTGCACAGTAATGGTATAATAAAGGAATAATGTGTATAGTGATTAGTGATGGGTGAAGCCCCGATGATCGGGAATTGGAGGGTTCGCCCGAGTTTTTTTGTAAAGTTCGAGCTCGGGGCCGGAGATGACGTGAACTTGCGTCCGAACCCCGAGCTTGGACTTCACAGATATGGTATGGGGCAGGGGGGAGCAGTAAAACAAAGAATAAAATTAATAATAAACATTATAATTATACTTACCTGTCCAGCGACGCATCCTCCCATCCCACTGTCTCCCGGCCACATCTGCTTCAGGGGCCGCTCATTAACTTCCTGTAGTATTTACTGCACTCGGCAGTCTTTGGCTTTTTCTGGAAGTGTTCGTGCCGCACAAACACTGCCGGAAAAAGCTAAAGACTGCCGAGTGCAGTGAAAACCGCCGCAAGTTAATGAGTGGCCCTGAAAGCAGATGTGGCCAAGAGACAGCGGGATGGGAGGATGCATCGCTTGACAGGTAAGTATAATTATAATGTTTATTATTAATTTTATTCTTTTACAGGCCCTGGACCCGAACTGGACCCGAACTGTAACTATGTGTTCAGTACGGGTCCAGAACTTTACAGTTCGGGTTCGCCCATCCCTAACAGTGATGTCACAGTAGTTGAATAATGTGCACAGTAATGGTATAATAAAGGAATAATGTATATAGTGATGTCACAGTAGTGGTATAATGTACACAGTGATGGCATAATAAAGGAATAATCTGTATAGTGATGTCACAGCAATGGTATAATGTGCACAGTAATGGTATTATAAAGGAATAATGTATGTAATGATGTCACAGTAGTGGAATAATGTACACAGAAATGGTATAATAAAGGAATAATGTGTATAGTGATGTCACAGTATAGTGTGCACAGTAATGGTACAATAAAGGAATAATGTATATTGTGATGTCACAGTAATGGTATAATGTGCACAGTAATGGTATAATAAAGGAATAATGTATGTAATGATGTCACAGTAGTGGTATAATGTACACAGTAATGGTATAATAAAGGAATAATGTATGTAATGATGTCACAGTAGTGGTATAATGTGCACAGTAATGGTATAATAAAGGAATAATGTATGTAATGATGTCACAGTAGTGGTATAATGTGCACAGTAATCTTCTATATAAAAACAAGAGTATGTGTGTATGTGTGTGTGTATTAACGATGATGTCGTCATAATGGTTGCCATGGCGACGATATCATAAAGGTTGCTATGGACAAGATGATGTCATAATGGTTGCCATGGCGACGATGATGTCATAATAGGTTACAATGGTGACGGTGATGTCATAATAAGTTGTAATAGTGACGGTAATGTCATAATGGTTGCCATGGTGATGATGATGTCATAATAAGTTGCCATGGTGATGATGATGTCAAAATGGTTGCCATGGCGAAGATGATGTCATAATAGGTATATGGGCACGGAACGATGGGATGAGGATGTGTGATGGGTATATGGGCATGGGACTATGGGATGGAGGATATGGATGATGGGTATTTGGGCACAGGACTATGGGATGGAGGATGTGTATGATGGGTATGTGGGCACGGGATGATTGGATGGAGGTTATGTATGATGGGTATATGGACATGGGACTATGTGATGGAGGATATGTATGATGGGTATATGAACACGGGACTATGGGATGTAGGATAATCATTATAATTTGTTATAACTAATCACAGTTAGTTACTATGCCTGGGCAAAGCTGGGCTCTTCAGCTAGTGGTATAATAAAGGAATAATGTATATAGTGATGTCACAGTAGCGGAATAATGTGCACAGTAATGGTGTAATAAAGGAATAATGATGTCACAGTAGTGGTATAATGTGCACAGTAATGGTATAATAGTAATGGTATAATAAAGGAATAATGTGTATAGTGATGTCACAGTAGCGGAATAAAGTGCACATTAATGGTATAATAAAGGAATAATGTGCGTAGTAATGGTATAATAAAGGAATAATGTATATAGTGATGTCACAGTAGTGGAATAATGTGCACAGTGATGCCTGCAGATGTTAAACAGTGTTGTCACTGCAGATAGATAACCTACAGAATGATATCATGCCAAGAAATAACTCATATAAAGATTTAGCTATCTACACATAGACATTGAAGCACAATAGGAAACAGATAGAGGGAATATACACACAACAGGGACACAACAAGCAACAATGTGGCTCCCTACAAACATTTTGGAACTAAAGATCATTCAATTTTCCACACATCCTTCCATCATCCACAGACACCACTAACTGCACCTTACCTCTGGGTGTTGAACCTTATCTCATTGCTATAAGTTACCAGTCAGCGTGGGATAGAGGCAAAAATGTGCTGGGAATTGGAAAATTCACAAGCTACACACCTCTATGGTATAACTACAGCATGCCAGAGATATATAAGCTAAAAGGCTTCAACAATTGGGACGATAGGAGTATTTTAATTTTGTCACAACTCCTAAATGAGGGAATATTTTAAAACTTTGAACAAATAAGAGTAGGATTCGACCTTACTCACATAATGCTTTATCAATTTTGGCAAATGCGTCATGCGCATAATGCACAACTCAGAGCAAATGACATTATTATGAATAAACACGCTTTATTTGACACAATTGTTTCTTCAGTAGACACAAAAGATTTGATTCCCCATATATATATATATATATATATATATACAGTGGGGCAAAAAAGTATTTAGTCAGTCAGCAATAGTGCAAGTTCCACCACTTAAAAAGATGAGAGGCGTCTGTAATTTACATCATAGGTAGACCTCAACTATGGGAGACAAACTGAGAAAAAAAAATCCAGAAAATCACATTGTCTGTTTTTTTAACATTTTATTTGCATATTATGGTGGAAAATAAGTATTTGGTCAGAAACAAAATTTCATCTCAATACTTTGTAATATATCCTTTGTTGGCAATGACAGAGGTCAAACGTTTTCTGTAAGTCTTCACAAGGTTGCCACACACTGTTGTTGGTATGTTGGCCCATTCCTCCATGCAGATCTCCTCTAGAGCAGTGATGTTTTTGGCTTTTCGCTTGGCAACACGGACTTTCACCTCCCTCCAAAGGTTTTCTATAGGGTTGAGATCTGGAGACTGGCTAGGCCACTCCAAGACCTTGAAATGCTTCTTACGAAGCCACTCCTTCGTTGCCCTGGCGGTGTGCTTTGGATCATTGTCATGATGAAAGACCCAGACACGTTTCATCTTCAATGCCCTTGCTGATGGAAGGAGGTTTGCACTCAAAATCTCACGATACATGGCCCCATTCATTCTTTCATGTACCCGGATCAGTCGTCCTGGCCCCTTTGCAGAGAAACAGCCCCAAAGCATGATGTTTTCACCACCATTCTTTACATTAGGTATGGTGTTTGATGGATGCAACTCAGTATTCTTTTTCCTCCAAACACGACAAGTTGTGTTTCTACCAAACAGTTCCAGTTTGGCTTCATCAGACCATAGGACATTCTCCCAAAACTCCTCTGGATCATCCAAATGCTCTCTAGCAAACTTCAGACGGGCCCGGACATGTACTGGCTTAAGCAGTGGGACACGTCTGGCACTGCAGGATCTGAGTCCATGGTGGCGTAGTGTGTTACTTATGGTAGGCCTTGTTACATTGGTCCCAGCTCTCTGCAGTTCATTCACTAGGTCCCCCAACGTGGTTCTGGGATTTTTGCTCACCGTTCTTGTGATCATTCTGACCCCACGGGGTGGGATTTTGCGTGGAGCCCCAGATCGAGGGAGATTATCAGTGGTCTTATATGTCTTCCATTTTCTAATTATTGCTCCCACTGTTGATTTCTTCACTCCAAGCTGGTTGGCTATTGCAGATTCAGTCTTCCCACCCTGGTGCAGGGCTACAATTTTGTTTCTGGTGTCCTTTGACAGCTCTTTGGTCTTCACCATAGTGGAGTTTGGAGTCAGACTGTTTGAGGGTGTGCACAGGTGTCTTTTTATACTGATAACAAGTTTAAACAGGTGCCATTACTACAGGTAATGAGTGGAGGAAGGAGGAGACTCTTAAAGAAGAAGTTACAGGTCTGTTAGAGCCAGAAATCTTGATTGTTTGTTTCTGACCAAATACTTATTTTCCACCATAATATGCAAATAAAATGTTAAAAAAAACAGACAATGTGATTTTCTGGATTTTTTTTTCTCAGTTTGTCTCCCATAGTTGAGGTTTACCTATGATGTAAATTACAGACGCCTCTCATCTTTTTAAGTGGTGGAACTTGCACTATTGCTGACTGACTAAATACTTTTTTGCCCCACTGTATATATATATATACGCAGCTTATAGCTGTGCAATTAGAAAAGTATCCTTTCACAGCCAAAGTCGGAAAAGATTTGGGTCCCCTATCTGAGGAACAATGGAAAATTATCCTTCTCTAAATCACAAAGAATGTCACAAATCTTTCTTATTCATAAAATATATAAAACCCTGAGTTTCCAATTTAAAATTGGTATAAGAGTGGACAACATGTGTCCAAGATGTGGGAACAAGGACGCTCACCTAATGCACATGGTGTGGGAGTGTGTAAACATTGGGAACTATTGGAAGGGGGTAGTTGACTTGATAATATCTGTGTTCGAAATCCATATACCGTATTGTTGGAATCCAAAATCTGAATACTTGGTCTGCTGGAGGGAGGCTGAATCCAGGTTCCCCATTGTTATCTCCCGAGTGTTATTTCAAGCTAAAAACCTATTAGCGCTACAGTGGATAGAAAAGGTGTGAAATCTAAGCTAAATAATGTATTATGCATGGAAAAGGGAACATATATTAAAAGAAACACCCTCAAAAAATGTATTAAGATATGGGAACAATGGTTAACTACTCCAGGGATTGCATCGGAATTTGGAAAATCTTCTCAGAAACACTATGATAGACCGTCTGTACATTTCCTTGTCATAAACCTGTAAAATCCCCAAACTCATCTCAAATTCCTAACTTACATACCCAAAATATTAGATTTTTGTTTTGGGAATCAAATGAGTTCTAGATAACTATACAGCTCTGGCAAAAATTAAGAGACCACCACATCAAAACGCTGTCATGGGCAGCCCAATCTCCAGACCTGAACCCCATTGAAAACCTCTGGAATGTTATCAAGAGGATGAAGTATAGTCACAAGCCATCAAACAAAGAAGAACTGCTTACATTTTTGTGCAAGAAGCAGTGTGAAAGACTGGTGGAAAGCATGCCAAGACGGATGAAAGCTGTGATTAAAAATCATGGTTGTTCCACAAAATATTGATTTTTGAACTCTTCCTGACTTAAAACATTAGTATTGTTGTTTCTAAATGATTATGAACTTGTTTTCATTTTTTTTTTAAATTTGCCAATTTCTCCTTTTCAGAAAAAACAAACAAAATTTATTGCTTGGAAATTCAGAGACATGTTGTCAGAAGTTTATAGAATAAATGAACAATTTAGATTTTACTCAACAATATACCTAAAAAGAAAAAAATCAGGCAAACTGAACATTTTGCAGTGGTCTCTACTGCTTACTACGAAACGGTTTTCGTATATATTTTTTTATGTGTGTGTTTGTTTTAGTTTTGATTGCTCCTAAAAACAAAATTAAAATGTGAATATATCTGAATATTTTCCACAATAAAAAATGATCTGATTGAAAATTTACCAGTCAGAAGAGTACAAAAAAATTCCAAGGTATGTGATATAGTGGCATGGAAAACTTTGGGCACCCCTGGTCAAAATTTCTGTTATTGTGAACAGTTAAGCAAATTGAAGACGACATTATCTCTAAAAGGTCTACAGTTAAAAATTACACATTTCCTTTGTATTTTAGGAAAAAAATATATATTGTCATGTTTTACATCTTAAAAATTACAAAAAAAGAAAATGGGCAGATGCAAAAGTTTGGGCATTTGATTAATGTGCTCAGATAACTTTGACAAAGGATTCAGACCTTAATTAGATTGTTGGAGTTATGACTTGTTCACTATCATCATTAGGAAAGGCCAGTTGGTGCAAATTTCCCAGCTTTAAAAAAAAAACAATCTCATCTAATCTTGTGCCAAAAAATAGCAGCTATGGATTCTTTTAAGCAGCTGCCTACCACTCTGAAAATAAAAATGGTGGAGGTCCACAAAGCAGAAGAAGGCTATAAGAAGATAGAAAAAAAATTTCAAGTTGCCCTTACCTCAGTTCGAAATGTTATTAAGAAATGTTAGCTAACAGGAACCATGGAGATCAAGAAAAGGTCTAGAAGACAAAGCAAAATTTCCATGAGAGCTGGTTGTAGGATTGCAAAATAGTAAAATCAGAACCTGTGCTTGACTGCAAAAGACCTTCAGAAAGATTTAGCTGACTCTGGAGTTGGGGTAGATAGTTCCACTTGTCAGAAACACCTGTACAAATATGGCCTTCATGGACAAGTCATCAGAAGAAAACCTCTCCTGTGTTCTCACCATAAAATTCAGCGTCACAAGTATGCAAAATAATATCTACACAAGCCTGATGCATTTTGGAAACAAGTCCTGTGGACCATTGAGGTTAAAATAGAACTCATTGGCCACAATGATCAAAAGTATGTATGTGTGGAGAAAAAATGGCACAGAATTTCTGGAAAATAACATGTCGCCAACTATTATCCTCTTCACCCCAAAGCCTGTTTTCACATTCCTGATCAGGCCAATTTTTTCAATTCTGACCAGTGTCACTTTATGTGGCAATAACTCTGGAATGCTTAAATGGATCCTATTAATTCTGATAATGTTTAATTGTGACATATTTTCCTTCATAATAGTGGTAAAGTGTGCTCGATATGACTTGTTTATTTGTGAAAATATCAAACATTTGGCAAAAAGTTTGAAAATGTAGCAATTGTCAAACTTTTCTTTTTTATACCCTTAATTTAGAGAGTTATGTCTCAAAAAATAGTTAATAAATAACATTTTCCAAATGTCTACTTAACATCAGTACAATTTTTGAAACAATTTTTTTGTTACGAAGTTAGAGGGGTTAAAATTTTATCACCAATTTCTCATTTTTCGAACAAAATTTACATAACCATTTATTTCTAGGAACCACATCGCACTTGATGGTAATTTGAGGGGCCTATTTGACAGAAAATACCCAAAAGTTACACTATTCTAAAAACTGTACCCCTCAATCTCCTCAAAACCACATTCAAGAAGTTTATTAACTCTTCAGGTGCTTCACATGAAATGCAATGTGGAAGGAAAAAAAGAACATTTTCCTTTCTTTACAAAAATGTTACTTTAGCCCCATATTTTTTCACAAGCGTTCAAGATTTTTGTACAATTTCTCATAAGTACGCCAATGCCCCATATGTGGGGGGAAACTACTGTTTGGGAGCGCAGCAGAGTGAAGAGAAGTCATGCCAATTGACTTTTGGAATGCAAAATTGGCTGGAATAAAAAGCGGATGCCATGTCGCATTTGCAGAGCTCCTGATGTGCCTAAACAGTGACATGGGCTTCAATGGAATGGGCATAAAGTGAGTATAGCTGTGTACAATATGACTATGAGGTTTGTTATGACCTGGTGGTTAGGAGCACCCGACCTGATAGTTAAACTCATACAGGACGAGCTCTGGGATGTGGGAGCTCTGCTGACCACAAGCCCTAATCCTATCACACACACTAAAAATAGCCGTGGAGCGCTCCTGACGCTCCCTAGGCGCTTCGTCACAGCCTCAGAGCTAGCTAGTCCTAGAGATAGAAAATAAAGCCTACCTTGCCTCAGAGAAATTCCCCAAAGGAATAGGCAGCCCCCCACATATAATGACTGTGAGAAAAGATGAAAGTCACAAACGCAGAAATGAAATAGGTTTCAGCAAAGAGAGGCCAGACTTACTAAATAGACAGAGGATAGGAAAGGAATCTTTGCGGTCAGCACAAAAACCTACAAAAGACCACGCAGAGTGTGCAAAAGGGTCCTCCGCACCGACTCACGGTGCGGTGTTCCACTCTGCATCCCAGAGCTTCCAGCTAGCAAGACAAAATCAGGATAACCAGCTGGACAAAGAAACAATGAGCAAAAATAACAATAAGGAACTTAGCTTCTGCAGGAGAAGACAGGTCACCAGGCAGATCCAGGAGCGAACTGAACCAATGCTAAAACATTGACAGCTGGCATGGCGTAACGATCTGAGTGGAGTTAAATAGAGAAGCCAACCAAAGGATAAACCACGTCACCTGTGTAAGGAACCTCAGAAGCAGCAGCTTCACTCATAGCCACCAGAGGGAGCCCATAGACAGAACTCGCCGAAGTACCATTCACGACCACAGGAGGGAGTTCGACAACAGAATTCACAACAGAGGTTAGTAATGGATAGACGTCTTATAAACGCTTTTCCATTACTAACCTATGGGCTTTACAATACAAAGGTGACATCAACCCCACAAATATTAACCCCACTTGCCACTGACACAGGGCAAGCGGGAAGAGTCAGGCAAAGCACCAGAATTGGTGCATCTAATAGGTGCGGCTTTTCTGGGGCAAATACTGGCTGCTATTTTCAGGCTGGGGAGGTCAATATCCATGGCCGCTTAGTAGCCTGAGAATACTAGCCCCCAGTTGTCTGCTTTAGCTTGGCTGGTTGTCAAAAATGGGGGGACTCCACGCCGTTTTTACTAATTTATTTAAATAATGAAAAAAACGATGTGGGGACCACTCTCTTTTCTTGATAACCAACCATGATAAAGCTGACAGCTGGAAGTGTGTTTGGAGTCATTGTCCTTTTTTGTTAAGTATATAATTCCACATGTGTTAATTCATAGTTTTGATGCCTTCAGTGTGAATGTACAATTTTCATAGACAAAAAAATTCAAGTCAAAATTCTTAAATGAGAAGGTGTGTATATGTACATACATTGCTCTCAGGTGATGTAATGTAAATTTCATGTAAAAATAGATATTTATCAGTTCAGAAGTTAATGCCAGATTACATACAGAATGCCAGGGAAGCTGAGACTACAAATCTGTCAGATGTGAGTACTCGGAATCTTAGAAGAGAGCAGTTTCGGCAACAACAAAGTCCCTTTCTTTGCGCTCACTGTACTACTGGGATTAGATTGGGGTCAGTATCCCATGACAGCACCTGCATAGTTATAAGCTAATATCCTGCATTAATCATATTCCATCGGAGTTTCAAAAGCAAATAAATAGTTGTACGTGTCCTTTGACCTCTGCTACAGAGAAGCCTGCACTTTATCTTCATGGCAAGCTAATCTTTCTCTCTGCAAGACAAAAAATATGATCAAGTATCCTGACCCCACAGCTGAAGTTAGAAGGCCTGGTCTAGTAATAAAAAGTGTATTTCCAGGGGAGAAGAAGCAGTAAGCAAGGCTGACAAACAGTGGTCAAGTTCAATTAAATGGAGAAATAATAAACATGTGGCATCGGAATATCACCATCGTTAGTGGGATCATCAAAATAAACTTTCCTTGTATAATGAAATGTTATGCAATGTTAAGAAATTATTTGGAATTTTAAGATCTCTGTTTGTTATTACTGAATAGAAATGCAGCACAGAATAACAGTTAGGGTAAGTTCAGACTAGGCAATTTTTCAGCATTTATCTTTTCTACAGCAAAACCTGATCTCTTGGCAGGAAAGAAGCTGCTGATTAAAAGGAGGTTTTGCTTGTTTTTCCTTGTGTGTTTTTACTGTGGTTTTGTTGCATTTTTTGTGTGAGTTTTTTGCTGTGTTTTTGGCAGGCTATATTTCTTTCTTTTACATGCTGATAAAGTTTAGTTGAAAAAAAAAGTCCTATTCTACAGAATCAGATTTTGGCACAAAAAAAGCAGGAAAAACATGATACCTGTGTTTTTGCTGTGGATTTTCAGCATTTTTTCACCACCCATTCATGTCAATGGGTGTAACACGCTGAAAACAACATGAAAGAAGTGACATGCTCCATTGTGCAAAAACCCATGCAAAGCACAAAATACTGATGACAAAAAAAACAAGCTATGTGCATAAGATTTCTGAAATCTCATAGACATAGCTGGTGCTGCAAAACACAGCTAAACAATTGCATTAAAAAGCACTGAAAAAATGCCTAGTGTGAACTCACCCTTAAACCCTGAAACATTATAATGGGTTATACAGGACATATAGATGACCTACCATGGGAAGGGCAGAGGGCCGTACAGCAGGGGTGTCAAACTGCATTCCTCGAGGGCTGCAGACAGGTCATGTTTTCAGGATTTCCTTGTACTGCACAGGTGATAATTTAATCACCTACACACATAATGATTACAGCACCTTGTGCAATGCTAAGGAAATCTTGAAAACACGCATGGTTTGCGGCCCTCGAGGAATGCAGTTTGACACCCCTGCCGTACAGGGTTTAACCACCTAGTGACCAGGCATCAGGTTCTGATCTTTAAGCCTGTGCTATTGTAAATTATCATATACAAGCGGGGAAGGCAGAAGCGGTTTATTACAGCTTCTGTCTTCTTTTTTGCTGCCTACATAAAGCTCAGTGAGTGTTATGTAGTGAACAAAAATGTTGTCATTGCCAATGCTTCTGTACAACCTGACGATCTCCTAATCTCCTGGCCTTTGCCAGTAGAGAAAAACTACTGGGTCCTAGCAAATCCAGATCAGCCTTCATGGGACATCTAACTCAGCAGGGAGCTGTTTTCTCCTGTAACTGGGACTCCTATGCCCCTAAGGATGCCCTAGTTACAGTGAAAAGCAAATGAATAAAGAAAAAAATGTTTACCAGACATTTTTAATGATTTCTTGGGGGCAAATTATGTAAAAAATATAAATATACCATATTTTTCGGACCATAAGAGGCACCTAGGTTTTAGAGGAGGAAATTCTGAAAAAAATTGAAGCAAAAAATGGTCAATTCTGTACTGTAATATCCCCTATCCTGGTATGAATGGCTCCCTCATCCCTACCACGGTGTGCATGATGCCATACTTACCCTGGTATGATTGGCCCCATCCTTATTCTGGTATGATTGGCACCATCTCAGTCCTGGTATGATTTCCCCCATCATGGTCCTGGTTTGATTGGTCCTATCCTTTTTCTGGTATAATTGTCCCCATCCTGGTCCTGGTATGATTGGCCCCTTCCTTTTTCTTTTATAATTGGCCCCATCCCGTTTCTGGTATGATTGACCCCATCCTTTTCTTTTATAATTGGCCCCATCACGCTCCTGGTATGAATGGCCCTATCCTTTATCTTTTGTAATTGAACTCATCCCGTTCCTGGTATCATTGGTCCCATCCTTTTTCTTTTATAATTGGCCCCATCCTATTCCTGGTATTCATGGCCCCATCAGGAAAGATTAAAAAAAAAACAAAACATTACACTCATCTACATGGCGCTTCCTCACAGTGTCCTGCTCAGGTGTCAGCAGTTGCTTAATGCTTGTAAGCAGCGCATGACAGGGACCTCATGTGCTGCTCACAAGCAGAGCACAGCTGCCAGAATACTTACGGGACCATTCATTAGAGATCACGGTGAGTATCCATTCCTCTTCAGTAGCGCTCACTGTCAGCCACCTGCTTCCTGCTGGGGCCGGCGGTCACATGTGCCGATACTTAAGAGTGTAGGTGAGTGTAATGGTTTTTTTTTTACTCTTTCCTGATGGGGCCATGGATACCAGGAACAGGATGGGGCCAATTATAAAAGGATGGGACCAACATTCCAGGAATGGGATGGGGCCATTTATACCAGGGATGCCAGAAAAATGAATATGCATTGCTCTCCACGTCCATGGGCGTGGAATGCAGTGCATATTAATTTCTCTTTACCAGCGGGCACAGGAGTTAGCCGGAGCCACCGACTCCAGCCTCCTGTGACCCGATGCTCCGTCGAAACAGCTCCCCCACCTCCCCACTACAGCCAGAGCCCATACATCCAGACTATAAGACGCACCCCCTTTTTTTCTCCACATTTTGGGAGGAAAAAAGTGCGTCTTATAGTCCGAAAAATACAGTATATAAAATATAGTTTTTTTAAAATGAAAATTCCCCACTACAAAAGGAAAAAAATCATTTTTTTTATAAAACACATTTTATTACATACATATAAAGAAAAAAAAATAGGTATCTACATGACATTAATAACTTGGAGATTTCATTCAACAGGTGTGAAACGCGAACAGTAAACAATATATACATAAAAAACTAAAACAAATATAATTTTTTTCTACATTTGTGTCACCCCAAAAAATGACACGGTAATTTCTATGAATTTCAATACTGTTCTTACAAAATATTACTATTTATCCTGCAGAAAGCAAAGTCAATCAATGAAAAAAATATATGGATGCTGCACAGACAAGAGGACAAAAATAAAAAAATAAAAATTGTCTGGTCTTTAGGGCCCCTTCAGGCCTGGTCACTAGGGGGTTAATGACAATCTCGGGTCCTGCAGCTCAGATTACCTACACTATTACATATGTTACACCATATTTTACCCACTGTGCTGTTTTATTTATTTAACTGCTTATTATTTGCATAGCACCAACATATACTGCAGTGTTGCACACAGATCTATTCTAGGAAACTGGAGTGTCCAAGCAAACCTACACAATAGAGATGAGCAGACCTTTTGAAATTCAAATTTGTCAAATTTTGCTCAAAAATTTCATTTGCAGCAAATAAGTTCCCACGAATCTCAATACTGTCAAGCTTGCAATTGCTTTGAAAATACAGAGAAATTGGACCCTGCTGACCATAAGACCTTATACTCTACAGGAGAGAGAGGACCCTGCTGACCATAAGAGCTTAGGCTAGGTTCACATTGCGTTAGGGCAATCCGTTAAGCGCATAGCGCTAGCGGATTGCGCTAACGCAATGTTTATTTTGGGTCCACGTTTGCCGTCCCCGCTAGCTCAGATCCCCGATCTGCGCTAGCGAGGGACGGACCTCGGACGCTGCAAGCAGCGTCCGAGGTCCGTCACAACAGAACGGCACATCGCTAGCGCGTGCCGAAAATGGCATGCGCTAGCGATGCGCTACAGGCACAAATCACATTGCTGTCAATGGGTGCGCTAACGGACCTGTTGCACGGCGTTCATTGCGACATTTTCGCCGTGCAACGCAGTCCGTGAGCGTTAACCCATTAACGCAATGTGAACCTAGCCTTACACTGCAGGAGAGAGAGGACCCTGCTGACCATAAGAGCTTACACTCTACAGGAGAGAGAGAGGACCCTGCTGACCATAAGAGCTCACACTCTACAGGAGAGAGAGAGGACCCTGCTGACCATAAGAGCTCACACTCTACAGGAGAGAGAGGACCCTGCTGACCATAAGAGCTCACACTCTACAGGAGAGAGAGAGGACCCTGCTGACCATAAGAGCTCACACTCTACAGGAGGGAGAGGACCCTGCTGACCATAAGAGCTCACACTCTACAGGGGGGAGAGGACCGTGCTGACCATAAGCGCTCACACTCTACAGGAAAGAGAGGACTCCGATGACCATAAGAGCTTACACTCTACAGGAGAGAGAGGACCCCACTGACCATAAGAGCTTACACTCTACAGGAGAGGGAGACTTACCCAGTGTCTCTGAAGATGGGAAATGACTCTGCCGTACAAACTGTGCTCCGCTGATAACCGCTGATTTGGATGGCTCAAGTACTGACCACCACTGTGTAAGTTATGATAATTTTCTTGATGTCATAGCTGCAGGGCATTATGGGGAAGCTCTTTGATGTTTCAGCAGTGTGGGAAACGTAACCGCAAATTGAATCTCAAAATGTTCAAATTTACATCAAACAGCACATTTCAGGAAATGTAACTACAACTCGATCCTGCAGTGATCTCTACTTTATTACAATTGATCTGTTCGTCTCTACTTCACAGACACATAGAAGACTCAAAACTTCATACAGATGGTACAAATAGCTCCTTGGTATATTTCTACACCGAGATTATTCCACATGAATTTCGGGAAGTGTCCTGTGATGGATCCATATGAAATCGTTCACAAACTGACTAGCATTTTGATTGATGGGAAATATGTATTGCAGTTCATATGCCTAGGGATTTAAAAACGTATTCAAGCAGCTTGAGTACAGATATTCTGTCTGAAAAACTACTGAGTATAGCCACACATCGATAAGGCTATTAAATTAGCGTAAATCCATATGTAAACCACATATAAGACCTCTTTCACGTGTCCTGATATTTCCGTTACTGGAAAAAACAGTACCGCTGCTATGGATCATGGATAGCAGGCATTTCCCAGCCTAAAAATACCAAACCAATATCTATGGACCCAGCCCAATCTGATAATATCAGTCCCCAGCTGTCTGCTTTACCTTTGCTGGTTATCAAAAATGTCATTTTTCAGTTTTTCTTTTTTAATAAATTTGCAAAAATCGCTACATTTCTGTTTTTTTCAGTCAAGATCGGGTGCTGAGTGTACATTAATGAGACAGAAAATGAACTTTTTTTTAATTTGCCAAATGCCTGCAATGAAACAAAGAGTGAAAAATGTAAAGGGGTCTGAATACTTTCCGTACCCACTGTGAATTTTCATGAACACGTGCAACTCATGGAGACATGCACATCTATGGGTCTGAGAAATAAATCAGATAGCACTCGGATGCCAATTTTCATGAACTTTTTAAAATGTTAAGACTTTTTGTACATAAGAGAAAAACTGATAAAAATTGGATTAAACTGATGAAACTCAAATGACACTCTGATTAAATGCTGATGAAAATCAATAATGAAACGTGGACCTTTTTTTCTCGCACGTGAAAATAACTTTTAGCCACAGGTGTTTTTTAATCACAGCAGGACCACTACCCCTCCACAGAGAGAGATTTTAGTCAAAGAGAGGACTCACATTAGGTTCCCATTCAGATGAAGACTTTATTCTCAGAGAGGAAAGGTATTGCTAGGACCTTGTATACGAGAAACGCCTTGTCGTGGCTACAAGGTACACAGAAATTGGCCAATTTATGCGCTAAACTTTCTCAATTTTTCATATTTCTAGTGCAGTAATGCAATTCAATTTTCATGTTTCATGTTTGCAGGTTTTGGCGCTGCCTTATTTGTTTGACGTGAAAAAAACTGACATCAGAATGAACCCTTAGGTTAAGTTCCCGCAATGAGTTTTTGATGAGCTTTTTACTCTACATATTTTATTGTTCCAAAAACACAGCATCTTACAGTTCCAGCAAAATAGATGGGATTTATAGAAACCTCATGCCCTCTGTGCTTTTGTTTTTTACTTAGAGTAAAGTGACCTGTGGTGTGTGTTTCAAATGAATAAGGTGATAATTAATGAGCAATTAGACAGTGTACATTATAAAACATTATGTACCCCATGGAAAAATTCTATAAAGTTATGCTAAGACAAATATTACTAACAAGCAAGTGGAAAATTCTGTAAACTATAATTACAAAGTGAAGAGTAAATAACAGGGACGTGCATATCAATAAAGTGGTTGGAATGTTATCAGGGCTGTCATCAAACCGGATCTGAACCAGTTTACTCAAGTACTTGATAAATTAGTGCATATTGTGTATTAAAAATATTTCACATAGAAAATGTCAGCAACTATATTGTGATGGGAACTATATTTCTACTTTACAACAGATAAGCTTAGATTTAAAGATCCAATGTCCATGAACATAATAAGTTTTTGTCGTCCTTGATGTTGCATAAGTAATCTCCTGTTTGTCCAGCAGGGGGAGATGTAGCCTACATTACCGGTTCACTCATAGTTATGCTTCTTTAGTCTAATCATATGTTTACATTAAACATGTGCGGATGTCATTAACCCTTTCTATAAAGAGTATAATCATGGCCCGGGTGAAATAAATCAAATGAATTAAATTTGCGATATGTACTTAGTCATATTAGTGGCTGAATTTGATTATCAGACAGTAATAAACAGCTTTGTTAAAGGGAACCTGTCAGGAACATTAACCCCTGCAAAAACCGAGGTTATACAGGACGGGGCAGTGTAAAACATTATCAGGGATACCTTTTGTGGCCGCACTGAGATTCAGCTTTTATGTAAATGCGATTTCTGCTCACAAGTCCACTATCGGGGCACATCCGCACACTCCTCTGCGCTTCTTGCTGTTGGCGCAGCCCTCCGCTTCACGAGTGACAATGGCTTCAGGCTCTGCTGCATGGCGTCACCTCTGCTCCTCGCTGTCAATCATGACGCAGGAGGCATCATCAGCAGAGATAAGTGAAAAGAACACCAACTGCCAGTGTTTCACCCCTGATACAACGATCAGCACATTTGGGAAACTGATTTTCGTGCAAATTTGAGTGAAGCCACGCAACGGATGGTGCCGTAATAGGTGTCCTTTAGGCTGCATTCCCACAATGAGTTTTTGGTGAGTTTTTTTTACTTTGTACCATTTTTGCACCTGTTAACTATTTGGCTAAGTTCACACTGGGCGTCTTTGCTGCTTTTTTTTATGCTAATTTTCAGCCTCGTTTTACAGTACCAGCAAAGCCTATGAGATTTTAGAAGTCTCATGCACACAGTTTGTTTTTTTTTGTCATCAGTTTTTTGTGCTTTGCATATTGTTTTGAGACAGAGCATGTCACTTCTTTCAGCGTTTTTTCAGCGTTTTTCACCCATTGACTTGAATGGATGGAGAAAAAGCGCTGGAAAAAAACACACCAAAAACACAGGTATCATGTTTTGCAGCATTTTTTGTGTCAAAACCTGATTCTATGGAATAAGACTTTTTTTTCAACCCTAAACTTTATCAGCATTAGGCTGGAGTCACACTAGAGCGTAATACAGACGAGTGCTATGCGATAAAAAAATCGCATAGCACTTGGACCAATGTTAATCTATGGGGCAGCTCCCATCATTCGCTTCTTTCTCGGGCGTATTCAGTGTGTGAGTGAAATCGCAGCCTGCTACGATTGTCAGCGTTTCTCAGCCGAGAATTGCCTATGCAAGTCTACGGGTGCGAGAAAAACTTGCACACCACACGGACCATACGACCATACACACCGGTATTCTATAGAAAAGCCGGCAATTCAGCGTGGTGTAATGTAAAATCACACTGACAGGTTAGAATAGAATAGATAAAATAAATGTATACACATAGTATATGTGTCATTGACACACATATACTGTATATACATATATATATTTCATAGAGCGTTAGATAGCAGAAAAGCTAGTAATTCATTTGTCGGCTTTTGCTAAATCATTACCGAACCCAACAGGAGAGATGGCTTACATACATGTCTTCATACGATGACGTCCTCTTCTTGTCTTCCTGCCGCGGCGCCTGCGCACTGCAGTACGTTGCTCTGCCCTCAACAGGGTAGACAAAGTACGCCTGCGCAGGAGCCGTGGCAGGAAGACAAGAAGAGGATGTCATCGTATGAAGTTAGGAGGCGCCGGACCCGGACCGCGACGCCCATCAGACCGGACCGCCCCTGGGTGAGTATAATATAACCTGTTTTTCTTACCTTTCAGGTTATATCGGGGGCTTATCTACAGCATTACAGAATGCATTACAGAATGCTGTAGATAAGCCCCTGATGCTTGTGGCCTTATCTCATATATGATTTTTGGGTTGACAGATTCCTTTTAATGACCAGGCATATTTTTACAATTCTGACCACTGTCACTTTATGAGGTTATAACTCTGGAACGCTTCAACGGATCCCGCTGATTCCGAGAAAGTTTTTTCATGACATATTATACTTCATGTTAATGGTAATGTTTCTTCGATATTACTTGTGTTAATTTATAAAAAAAATAGGAAATATGGCGAAAAATTTAAACATTTTGCAATTTTCAGACTTTGAATTTTTATCCAGCAAAAAAAAAATTAAAAAAAATCCAGCTTCCAAAAACTTACAAATTTATTAAGAATAAAATGCAAAGTCCAGTCCAAAAAATTACATAGTAGTGAGTAGCAAGCAATGCGTTTCGAACAATGGTATGTTCTTTCTCAATGCATTTTATTCTTAATAAATTTGTAAGTTTTTGGAAGCTGGATTTTTTTTTTTTGCTGGATTGCTTTGCTCACGTGATGATGACTACACGATATCCGTGCTTCCCCACAACACATGCCGACAGATGAGCTGGTATATTTTTTATTTTTTCTGCTATTTGAATTTTTCTGCCCTTAAATCAGAGAGATATATCGCACAAAATAGTTAATAAATAACAACATTTCCCATATGTCTAATTTACATCAGCACAATTTTGGAAAGACTTTTTTTTTTGTTAGGAAGTTATAACGGTTAAAAGTTGACCAGCGATTTCTCATTTTTACAACAAGATTTGCAAAACCATTTTTTTAGGGACCAACTCACATTTAAAGTCACTTTGAGGGGTCTACATGACAGCAAATACCCAAAAGTGACACCATTCTAAAAACTACACCCTCAAGGTGCTCAAAACCACATTCAAGAATTTTATTAACCCTTTACATGCTTCACAGGAACTGAAGCAATGTGGAAGGAAAAAATTAACATTTAACTTTTTTTTACAAACATTTTACTTCAGAACCAATTTTCACAAGTGTAAAAAGAGAAAATGAACCACAACATTTGTTGTGCAATTTCTTCTAAATACGCCGACACCCCATATGTGGTGGTAAACCACTGTTTTGGCACACGGCAGAGCTTGGAAGAGAAGGAGTTCTGTTTGACTTTTTCAATGCAGAATTGGCAGGTATTGAGATCAGACGCCATGTTGCGTTTGGAGAGCCCCTGATGTACCTAAACAGTGGAAACCCCCACAAGTGACACCATTTTGGAAACTAGGCCCTTTAAGGAACTTATCTAGATGTGTGCTGAGCAATTTGAACCCCCTGGTGCTTCGCAGAATTTTATAATGTAGAGCCGTGAAAATAAAAAATTGTATTTTTTTCCACAAAAACGATCTTTTCGCCCCCAAATTCTTATTTTCAAAAAGGTAACAGGAGAAATGAGACCATGACAGTTGTTGTGCAATTGGTCCTGAGTATGCAGATACTCCATATGTGGGGGGTAAACCACTGTTTGGGTGCACGGCAGAGCCTGGAAGAGAAGGAGCGCTGTTTGACTTTTTCAATGCAGAATTGGCTGGAATTGAGATCAGACACTGTTAGGGCTAGCGGAACGCACCAAATAATTAGAGAAAAGGAATAAGGTGCGTTCGCAGCCCGGGGTCCACCGTGCAGAGATGGTACCTGCTGCTAAGCAATGACAGACTATATGGTGGTACAATGAGGATACACATGGGTTAGCTTCACCCTGTATGAAAGAAGCGAACCCTGTTGCGTCACAGGGCCGCAGTAACGCACGTAACAAAACTAATAATTCAATAGCACGGGAGTGCGAGCTGTGCTGTACTGGCGGATGCCACTAACCACCCAGACTTGGGCTAAAGAAGCGCTCTAATGGCGGTCACAGCAGTAGATGCTGTTTCGTGTGTTAACGCTGTGAGTTCAGCCGGGTGCTAGATTGCAGCCATACACCTTACGCGAACAGTCATACACAAGGGATGGGCTTTTTAAGGAACGACTTGCACTCATCAACACACACACGATTACAATTGTATACTAGCGCATGGCCGTGCGGCCATGCAAACCTTTTATAGCTGCAGCATGTACAGGACCTTCCCAGAAGGACCAATGGGAGGCTGTCACAGAAGTTGAGCACCTTCAGGACCTTCATGGAGGACCAATGGGATCTGCTGCAGTATCTGAGCATGTGACCCTCGATCTCCAACGGGAGACCTTGCCCTGGGCATGTTCAGAAGGGGAAAAGCAGGACTTAGTCCCAAAAGTGTCTGCTCGCCTTGCCCACCACTGGCTTCAATAGCAGAAGCAGGAAAAGCAGCAGTAACCCTTTGCACAGAGTGAGACTGAGCAAGACGCTGGGACCGACGTCTCCGCTGAGCAGGCTCCACTGCGGCTTATGCAGAATGAGAGACCGCAGCAGACATGGTTCGAGATTCCCCCTGTACAGTGGCGTGAACTCGACTCCTAACATTACCCCCCTCCTAGGCCCCCTCCCCCCCTTGGGCCTCGCTGCGCTCAAAGGCTGCAATGAGCAGCAGAGCCCGAATGTGCTCTACAGGTTCCCAGGTTCTGTCCTCAGGGCCGTGGCCCTTCCAGTCCACCAGTTGCCACGTACTACCTTGCACCCCATGCTAGCATTCACCTCATACTCATCTGTGGACGAACCCGATGTCCCAGCAGATGACTCAGAAAACCGGGGCATATAGATGGGCTTTAAGAGGGAAACGTGGAAGGTGTCGGTGATACCAAGGCGCGGAGGAATAGCCAAACTGTAGACCACAGGGTTAACCTGTTCCAGAACCTTGAAAGGACCAATGTAGCGAGGCGCAAACTTAGTGGACTCAACTTGCAGCCTGATGTTACGGGCGGAGAGCCACATTAAGTTGCCAGGAGCGAAGGTCGGAGTGGGGCGCCTGTGAGCATCGGCAGAAACCCTCATTCTCTCCTTGGAAGCCCGAATGGCATCCTGTGTTCAGTCCCAAATGTCATGTGCCTCCACTGCCCAGTCTGCCACCCTGGACTCAGTGGAGGACACAGGCATGGGCACAGGGACTCGTGGATGCTGGCCATAATTAAGGAGAAAAGGAGTCTGCCCAGTGGAATCGGCTACGGCGTTGTTCAGAGCAAATTCTGCCCAAGGTAGCAAAGATGCCCAGTCATCCTGCCTAGCAGAGACACAATGTCACAAATATGTCACCAGAGTCTGGTTGGCTCTCTCTACCAACCCATTCATCTCGGAATGAGATGCAGAGGAGAGATTTAGTTATATGCTGAGTAAACGACAGAGCTCTCTCCAAAAACGAGACGCAAACTGGAGACCCTGGTCACTGACAATTTTATCAGGCATGCCATGTAAACGGAAAATATGTTTAACTAGATGGTGGCCCGATTCTAACACATCGGGTATTCTAGAATATGCATGTCCATGTAGTATATTGCCCAGCCACGTAGTATATTGCCCAGTCACGTAGTATATTGCCCAGCCACATAGTATATTGCTCAGCCACATAGTATATTGCCCAGCCACATAGTATATTGCCCAGTCATGTAGTATATTGCCCAGCCACGTAGTATATTGCGCAGCGACCGAGTATACAGCACAGAGCCATGTAGTACACAGACTTAAAATAAAAAATAAACATATACTCCGTTGAAGTCCTGGCCCTGTGTGCAGTGCACGTGGCAGCTTCCGGTCCCAGAGTTGGTATGGGCGCAGGACCTGTGATGACATCGCGGTCACATGACCATGATGTAATGGCAGGTACTTCTCACGGACCTGCCATGTCTGTGTCTCTACATGTCTGTGCGTTAAGACACAGATTTACAACAAAATCTGTGGCAAATCCAGAGCAAAATGTTCGTGTATGCCAAAATTGATTTTTTGGGGAATTTACCATAATTTTCAAAGAATGCAAGATGAAAATTTGCAACATAAATTGAGATGTTGGAGATTTAAAAATCATCACATAGCCACATATATTCTACTCAGCATGAGGATGAGATTTGGTACAATTGTATGACAATTGTATGACTGTAATATATTGAGTATTTTCTGCTTGGAAAATCCTCAGCATAACTACCCTGTGTCAGTGGCGTTGCTAGGGGAGAGGGTGTGTGGAGATTTCTCCAGGCACTAAATTATAGAGGTAGGTGCAAAATTTTGCTCCCACACCTATTTCTGCTTCTTATTGATGCAGCACAGTGAGCGCCCACTTGACAGCCAACAAACTCGCTGATAAAAGCAACTAGGAGCTTCTTTGACATCTAGGTCAGTGCCAAAGGTTCTTAGAGCTCAAAAGTTGACATGAGTTTATGATCAATTGCTGCACTCTGCATAGGCAGCAACTGATATAACGACTGAGGATAGGCAGAGACATGAGTTGTCCCAAATTTATGAACATTTCCCCTGTAAAAAAAAAAAAATCAAAAACAAAAAACACTAAAATTATAGAAAACTTTAACTTCTTACGTTCTTTTTACAAACCCAATTAAGTTAAGGGATAGAACTAGAACTAGGGTTAAGGCAAGAGTTAGGTTTAAGAATAGGGTTATGGTAAGAGTAGAATTAAAGTAAGGATTATGGTTATGAACAGAGCTAGTTTAGAGATGGAGCTAGGTTTGGGGCTAGGGTAATAAATAGTTACAAAAAACCCTACAAAACACTAATAAAAAAATAAAAAGCAGAAGAATATAATAACAAATAATTCTTATTTTAAATTTTTATGTCTAATAGTCTATTGTTTAGGGGGTAAAAAATATTTGCCATACCCCAAAGCTGGCATAGAACTGCCATCTGTGCACATTCCCTTACTGTTTAGCACTTCCTTTATGTGTTTATTCTGAGATTTAGAAAAATAAATTCCACAATATATTATAAATGTATGAATATTTAATATCCACTTTAAGACCTTAAGTTTCTAAATTGTCCGTTTGATGTTCTCCGTATTAATACAAACACACTATTATTCTAATAGTCAGAAATACGCCATACCTCTAGAAGAGCACGCAACGCGTAAAGTCACTCTGGGCCCAGATCTGGTGTCGCTTCTGTCCATTGTAATATGCCAGTGATTTTAAATGTATTTTAGCCTCAGCAAGGATTTTTACATCTTAACGTGTTGCCAAATGGAGAAGTGAAAAAAGGTCATAGAACGAGCTAAAAATAAATAGAAGAAGTAGAAGAGGAGCTAGAAAGGTGCTATATGTTCTGCTTCTAAAAGCAGCACAGTAAAAATAATTACCTTCCCGTCTCCTATCTACTTCACCTGGATATTATTCTATATTTAGAATTCAACGATGAGAGTTTTTAAAGTAAAATGCTTGGAGTTATGCAATGTTCGGGCTTGTGAATACGTGTAGTAAGATGGCCGCCGCACGGGTCCTTGAGGAGAGATATGTATCATCGCGGTTGGTAGCTTCTGTGATGTGAGCTCAGAAAGCATGCTCCAGCACAAATAGTTCTAAGGGTACCGTCTCACAGTGGCACTTTGGTCACTACGACGGCACGATCCGTGACGTTCCAGCGATATACTTACGATCTCGCTGTGTCTGACACGCTACTGCGATCAGGAACCCCGCTGAGAATCGTACGTCGTAGCAGATCGTTTGAAACTTTCTTTCGTTGTCAAGTGTCCCGCTATGGCGGCATGATCGCATCGTGTAACAAAGGTGTGCACGATATTGTTTACGATGTAATGGGTGGAGGAGCTTGATACGTAGGAGCACCAAATTCTCCACCTCCTGTGTGCTGATTGGGCGGTACAATACTGTGCGCTCATTCGACAGACGTGGTACTATTGTTCCTGGCCGATAAAACTGCGGCTCTCGAGCGCTGTATTCTTTTCTCTTTGGAGCACGTGCTTGAACCAGAACTAAATTCCCTGGACTTTAAACTATACAATAAACAATAGCGCTCAGGTGACAATTTTTCCAACCAATGCGCGTACAGTAACCAACGGCCAATCAGCACATTACAGGTGTAGTTAGCTAGCAGCACAACACGCCCCTCGTGAACAACGTCACGCATAGATTATGCAAAATGTGCTCTGAATTGTGAGAGCACCTCCTGTGTGACATGCCCGTACGACTGTCCCGTACGACTTCAACATCGCAAATACGTCATGAAATAATCGCTCCAGCGCCGTGCATTGCGAAGTGTGACCGCAGTCTACGACGCTGGAGCTATAATAGTGCGACGCTGGAGCGTCACGGATCATGCCGTCGTAGCGACCAAAGTGCCACTGTGAGACGGTACCCTAAGAGAGTTATTAGGATATCCCAGGGCCAGGTTTTACGAGCAGTCAACAGAGATGGGTGGGAATGACTGCTCACATATCCCCACCCCACGGGCGTTGTTTGGCAGATAAAATGGAGTCCGAGTGTCTCATTCAGTGTCTGGGGATGTGCGGATCTCCTCTGTGTTAAGGCCTAAAGAACCGGACTCTATCCTGAGAGAGCAAACCCGCAATATTGTATGGACTTTTTACTTTATGTTTTCACTTTTTGCCTGAAAAAGCTTTTGTTTGGTTCCCTGAGCGGTTTATGCAGTCTTAACCCCTTCCCGACCTGTGACACAGCGTATGCGTCATGAAAGTCGGTGCCAATCCGACCTGTGACGCATATGCTGTGTCACAGAAAGATCGCGTCCCTGCAGATCGGGTGAAAGGGTTAACTCCCATTTCACCCGATCTGCAGGGACAGGGGGAGTGGTAGTTTAGCCCAGGGGGGGTGGCTTCACCCCCTCGTGGCTACGATCGCTCTGATTGGCTGTTGAAAGTGAAACTGCCAATCAGAGCGATTTGTAATATTTCACCTAAAAAAATGGTGAAATATTACAATCCAGCCATGGCCGATGCTGCAATATCATCGGCCATGGCTGGAAACACTTATGTGCACCCACCCCACCCCGCCGATCGCCCCCCCAGCCACCCGATCTGTGGCCCGCTCCCCTCCGTCCTGTGCTCCGCTCCCCCGTCCTCCTGTCCGCTCCCCCGTGCTCCAATCACACCCCCCCGTGCTCCAATCAAACCCCCCCGCACTCCGATCCCCCCCCGTGCTCCGAACCACCCCCCCTGCACACCGATCCCCCCCCCCTGCACACCGATCCACCCGCCCGCACACCGATCACTCTCCCCCTTGCTCCGATCCCTCCCCCCCCGTGCTCCGACGCCCCCCCGTGCCCTGATCTCCCCCCCCTGTGCCCTGATCTCCCCCCCTTATACTTACCGATCCTGGCGGGGTCCGTCAGTCTTCTTCCCCGAGCGCCGCCATGTTCCAAAATGGCGGGCGCATGCGCAGTGCGCCCGCCGAATCTGCCGGCCGGCAGATTCGTTCCAATGTGAATTTTGATCACTGTGATATAATCTATCACAGTGGTCAAAATAAAAAAACAGTAAATGACCCCCCCCATTTGTCCCCCATAGATAGGGACAATAATAAAATAAAGAATTTTTTTTTTTTTTCACTAAGGTTGGAGTTAGAACTAGGGTTAGGGTTAGGGTTAGGGGTAGGGTTAGGGGTAGGGGTAGGGGTAGGGTTAGGGGTAGGGTTAGGGTTAGGGTTAGGGGTAGGGTTAGGGTTAGGGGTAGGGTTAGGGTTAGGGGTAGGGTTTCGGTATGTGCACACATATTCTGGTCCTCTGCGGATTTTTCTGCAGCGGATTTGATAAATCCGCAGTGCTAAACCGCTGCGGATTTATGGCAGATTTACCGCGGTTTTTCTGCGCATTTCACTGCGGTTTTACAACTGCGATTTTCTATTGGAGCAGTTGTAAAACCGCTGTGGAATCCGCAGAAAGAAGTGACATGCTGCGGAATGTAAACCGCTGCGTTTCCGTGCAGTTTTTCCGCAGCATGTGTACAGCGATTTTTGTTTCCCATAGGTTTACATTGAAATGTAAACTCATGGGAAACTGCTGCGGATCCGCAGCGTTTTCCAAAGCGTGTGCACATACCTTTAGAATTAGGCTATGTGCACACGGTGCGGATTTGGCTGCGGATCCGCAGCGGATTGGCCGCTGCGGATCCGCAGCAGTGTTCCATCAGGTTTACAGTACCATGTAAACCTATGGAAAACCAAATCCGCTGTGCCCATGGTGCGGAAAATACCGCACGGAAACGCTGCGTTGTATTTTCCGCAGCATGTCAATTCTTTGTGCGGATTCCGCAGCGTTTTACACCTATTCCTCAATAGGAATCCGCAGGTGGAATCCGCAGGTGAAATCCGCAGGTAAAACGCAGTGCCTTTTACCTGCGGATTTTTCAAAAATGGTGCGGAAAAATCTCACACGAATCCGCAACGTGGGTACATAGCCTTAGGGTTAGGGTTGGGTTGGAATTAGGGTTGTGGTTAGGGTTAGGGGTGTGTTGGGGTTAGGGTTGTGGTTAGGGGTGTGTTGCGGTTAGGGTTGTGGTTAGGGTTACGGCTACAGTTGGGATAAGGGTTAGGGGTGTGTTGGCGTAAGAATTGAGGGGTTTCCACTGTTTAGGCACATCAGGGGGTCTCCAAACGCAACATGGCGCCACCATTGATTCCAGCCAATCTTTTATTCAAAAAGTCAAATGGTGCTCCTTCCCTTCCGAGCCCCGACGTGTGCCCAAACAGTGGTTTACCCCCACATATGGGGTATCAGTGTACTCAGGACAAACTGGGCAACAATTACTGGGGTCCAATTTCTCCTGTTACCCTTGAGAAAATAAAAAATTGCTTGCTAAAACATCATTTTTGAGGAAAGTAAAATGATTTTTTATTTTCACGGCTCTGCGTTGTAAACGTCTGTGAAGCACTTGGGGGTTCAAAGTGCTCACCACATATCTAGATAAGTTCCTTGGGGGGTCTAGTTTCCAAAATGGGGTCACTTGTGGGGGGTTTCTACTGTTTAGGCACACCAGGGGCTCTGCAAACGCAACGTGACGCCCGCAGACCATTCCATCAAAGTCTGCATTTCAAAACGTCACTACTTGACTTCCGAGCCCCGACATGTGCCCAAACAGTGGTTTACCCCCACATATGGGGTATCAGTGTACTCAGGACAAACTGGGCAACAATTACTGGGGTCCAATTTCTCCTGTTACCCTTGAGAAAATAAAAAATTGCTTGCTAAAACATCATTTTTGAGGAAAGAAAAATGATTTTTTATTTTCACGGCTCTGCGTTGTAAACGTCTGTGAAGCACTTGGGGGTTCAAAGTGCTCACCACATATCTAGATAAGTTCCTTGGGGGGTCTAGTTTCCAAAATGGGGTCACTTGTGGGGGGTTTCTACTGTTTAGGCACACCAGGGGCTCTGCAAACGCAACGTGACGCCCGCAGACCATTCCATCAAAGTCTGCATTTCAAAACGTCACTACTTGACTTCCGAGCCCCGACATGTGCCCAAACAGTGGTTTACCCCCACATATGGGGTATCAGTGTACTCAGGACAAACTGGGCAACAATTACTGGGGTCCAATTTCTCCTGTTACCCTTGAGAAAATAAAAAATTGCTTGCTAAAACATCATTTTTGAGGAAAGAAAAATGATTTTTTATTTTCACGGCTCTGCGTTGTAAACGTCTGTGAAGCACTTGGGGGTTCAAAGTGCTCACCACATATCTAGATAAGTTCCTTGGGGGGTCTAGTTTCCAAAATGGGGTCACTTGTGAGGGGTTTCTACTGTTTAGGCACACCAGGGGCTCTGCAAACGCAACGTGACGCCCGCAGACCATTCCATCAAAGTCTGCATTTCAAAAGTCACTACTTCCCTTCTGAGCCCCGACGTGTGCCCAAACAGTGGTTTACCCCCACATATGGGGTATCAGCGTACTCAGGAGAAACTGGACAACAACTTTTGGGGTCCAATTTCTCCTGTAACCCTTGGGAAAATAAAAAATTCTGGGCTAAAAAATTATTTTTGAGGAAAGAAAACGTATTTATTATTTTCACTGCTCTGTGTTATAAACTTCTGTGAAGCACTTGGGGGTTCAAAGTGCTCACCTCACATCTAGATAAGTTCCTTTCGGGGTCTAGTTTCTAAAATGGGGTCACTTGTGGGGGGTTTCTACTGTTTAGCCACATCAGGGGCTCTGCAAACGCAACGTAACGCCCGCAGAGCATTCCATCAAAGTCTGCATTTCAAAATGTCACTACTTGACTTCCGAGCCCCGACATGTGCCCAAACTGTGGTTTACCCCCACATATGGGGTATCAGCGTACTCAGGAGAAACTGTACAACAACTTTTGGGGTCAAATTTCTCCTGTTACCCTTGGGAAAATAATAAATTGCAGGCTAAAAAATCATTTTAGAGAAAATAAAATTTTTATTTTATTTTCATGGCTCTGCGTTATAAACTTCTGTGAAGCACTTGGAAGTTCAAAGTCCTCACCACACATCTAGATTAGTTCCTTTGGGGGTCTAGTTTCCAAAATGGGGTCATATGTGGGGGATCTCCAATGTTTAGGCACACAGGGGCTCTCCAAACGTGACATGGTGTCCGCTAATGATTGGAGCTAATTTTCCATTTAAAAAGCCAATTGGCGTGCCTTCCCTTCCGAGCCCTGCCGTGCGCCCAAACAGTGGTTTACCCCCACATATGGGGTATCAGCGTACTCAGGACAAACTGGACAACAACATTTGCGGTCCAATTTCTCCTATTACCCTTGGCAAAATAGGAAATTCCAGGCTAAAAATCATTTTTGAGGAAAGAAAAATTATTTTTTATTTTCATGGCTCTGCATTATAAACTTCTGTGAAGCACCTGGGGGTTTAAAGTGCTCAATATGCATCTAGATAAGTTCCTTGGGGGGTCTAGTTTCCAAAATGGGGTCACTTGTGGGGGAGATCCAATGCATAGGCACACAGGGGCTCTCTAAACGCGACATGGTGTCCGCTAACAATTGGAGCTAATTTTCCATTCAAAAAGTCAAATGGCGCGCCTTCCCTTCCGAGCCCTGCCGTGTGCCCAAACAGTGGTTTACCCCCACATATGAGGTATCGGCGTACTCGGGAGAAATTGCCCAACAAATTTTAGGATTCATTTTATCCTATTGCCCATGTGAAAATGAAAAACTGAGGCGAAAAGAATTTTTTTGTGAAAAAAAAAGTACTTTTTCATTTTTACAGATCAATTTGTGAAGCACCTGAGGGTTTAAAGTGCTCAATATGCATCTAGATAAGTTCCTTGGGGGGTCTAGTTTCCAAAATGGGGTCATTTGTGGGGGAGCTCCAATGTTTAGGCACACGGGGGCTCTCCAAACACGACATGGTGTCCGCTAACGATGGAGATAATTTTTCATTCAAAGAGTCAAATGGCGCTCCTTCCCTTCCGAACCTTACCATGTGCCCAAACAGTGGTTTACCTCCACATGTGAGGTATCGGTGTACTCATGAGAAATTGCCCAACAAATTTTAGGATCCATTTTATCCTGTTGCCCATGTGAAAATGAAAAAAATTGAGGCTAAAAGAATTTTTTTGTGAAAAAAAAGTACTTTTTCATTTTTACGGATCAATTTGTGAAGCCCCCGGGGGTTCAAAGTTCTCACTATGCATCTAGATAAGTTCCTTGGGGCGTCTAGTTTCCAAAATGGGGTCACGTGTGGGGGAGCTCCAATTTTTAGGCACACGGGGGCTCTCCAAACGTGACATGGTGTCCGCTAAAGAGTGGAGCCAATTTTTCATTCAAAAAGTCAAATGGCGCTCCTTCCCTTCCAAGCCCTGCCGTGCGCCCAAACAGTGGTTTACCCCCACATATGAGGTATCAGCGTACTCAGGACAAATTGGACAACAACTTTCGTGGTTCAGTTTCTCCTTGTACCATTGGGAAAATAAAAAAAATGTTGCTAAAAGATAATTTTTGTGACTAAAAAGTTAAATGTTCATTTTTTCCTTCCATGTTGCTTCTGCTGCTGTGAAGCACCTGAAGGGTTAAAAAACTTCTTGAATGTGGTTTTGAGCACCTTGAGGGGTGCATTTTTTAGAATGGTGTCACTTTTGGGTATTTTCATCCATATAGACCCCTCAAACTGACTTCAAATGTGAGGTGGTCCCTAAAAAAAATGGTTTTGTAAATTTCGTTGTAAAAATGAGAAATCGCTGGTCAAATTTTAACCCTTATAACTTCCTAGCAAAAAAAAATGTTGTTTCCAAAATTGTGCTGGTGTAAAGTAGACATGTGGGAAATGTTATTTATTAACTATTTTGTGTCACATAACTCTCTGGTTTAACAGAATAAAAATTCAAAATGTGAAAATTGCGAAATTTTCAAAATTTTCGCCAAATTTCCGTTTTTATCACAAATAAACGCAGAATTTATTGACCTAAATTTACCACTAACATGAAGCCCAATATGTCACGAAAAAACAATCTCAGAACCGCTAGGATCCGTTGAAGCGTTCCTGAGTTATTACCTCATAAAGGGACACTGGTCAGAATTGCAAAAAACGGCCAGGTCATTAAGGTCAAAATAGGCTGGGTCATGAAGGGGTTAATAAACCTGCCTGGACTTTTTTCATGAAACCGCTTCTCGTGTCTAGTAGTGATGAGCGAATATACTCGGTACTCGAGATTTCCCAAGCACGCTCTGGGGTCCTCCGAGTATTTGTAAGTGCTCGGAGATTTAGTTTTCAGCGCCGCAGCTGAATGATTTACATCTGTTAGCCAGCATAAGTACATGTGGGGGTTGCCTGCTTGCTAGGGAATCCCCACATGTAATCAAGCTGGCTAATAGCTGTAAATCAATCAGCTGCGGCACTGAAAATTAAATCTCCGAGTACTTACAAATACTCGGAGGACACCCGAGCGTGCTCGGGAAATCTCGAGTACCGAGTATATTCGCTCATCACTAGTGTCTACCTTAAACTGCAGCACAGTGAGTATGAAACTCTACAGTGTGAAAACATGGAGAAGGGATTCACTTAGGTGTTATCTGAGTACACTCGTGTGACAACCATAATGTGTCCTGTAGCTGTCTAAAAGCCGTCACACATGCAACTGCGGGAATTCGAATATATTTTTCGAGAACGCTAAAACACTCTGTTAGCACCCGAGAATGGTCGGGTAACACCTCATCCCAGCACGATCACACATCACTAGATTCATTAGTTGTCATTACGTACTTCAGCATTGAGCACAAGGAAATAAGTGTTTATTGTGGGGGATAAATATAGCCTTCACTAAATAAAACATATGCAACGCTAATAATAGGAGGCATTGATTTATAGTGCTGAAGATAAAGTGGATGTGTCATCACAATATGGTGTCCCATTTAAGATTATAGAGACAGGTCTGCGCTTTTTTAACAAAAATGTCCGGATGATGCAGAATACAGCTGTCCATACATGCAGATCCACGGTGACCTTTAATCATTGGTTAAGACAAGGGACGTGCTCATGAATACCGTACAGTAGACTCATAACTGGCAGGTGAAAAATTAGAGCTGTATTCACCAGTTTAACTACATATTGACAGAGCCAATTTTCAGCTTAAAGGGAATCTATCAGCAGGCTTTTGTTATGTTGTCTGACAGCAGCATGAGGTCGGGGCAGAGACCCTGATTCCAGCAGTTTATCACTTGGTTTACTGCTTGCAACAGTTATGAGTCACAGTTTTCTCTGCTGCAGATTTAGCAGCGCTAAGTTGTTGAGCTGTGTATAACCAAGGCCACACCACAGCTTTCCGAATATCCGAGTAGAATGTATAGTCACAGAAGGCAGCTAATTATTGCTGGAGCATGGTTGGACTAAGCTGCACAATGACACCTGTCCCATGGTGATAATCTCCTGCTGTTAAAACACATATTGTACTGAAACAGCAAAATACAGCCCAGTAAATTACACATCCCTGTAATGACAGTCTCTGCTCCTACATCATGCTGCTGTCAGATTATTTAGCAAAATCCTAGTGATCAATTCCTTTTAATGACAAAGACTCATTTTTAAAATCTGACATGTGTCACTTTGTGTGGACCAATTCAGATTTGAAGGGATTTTGAGGGACCGATATATCCGAAGAAAACCCAGAAGTGATAATATTTTAATAACTGCACTCCTCAAATTATTCTAAACTGCTGTTAAGAAATGTGTTAACCTTTGCAGTGCTAAACAGGAATGAAGGCAACGTGCAATAAAAAATATAAAAACTTACATGTTTTCCACTAAAATATTGCTTTAATTGCAAATTCTTAATTTTAATAAGGGGTAAAAGGTGAAAAATATATTACACAATTTTTCTTGAATGTGGCAGTATCCAATATGTGGTCAAACACTGCTATTAGGGTGCACTATTTGGTATTTGGAGCATAAATTTGGGTGGAATAGATTGTGGACGCCATCTGCATTTACAGAGTCCCTGAGTTACCAAAACAGCAGAAACCTCAACAAGAGACCCTGTTTTATTTTTGATATTCTATCTCTCCATGTTAAAATGAACCTACCCTTAAATATAATTTTATTGTTCATGTCTTTGCCAGTGGGCAAACTTACAAAATCAGCAAGGGATCAAATACTTATTTCCCCCCACTGTATGTCACATTTGCAGAGCCACTGATGTGCCAAAACAGCAAAAAAATACACAAATGACCCCATTTTTTAAACTAGACCCCTCAAGACACACAGATTTTAGTAATGTAGTTGCCAGCTATGAGAACTGAAAATGTTGTATATGTCTAGCGAGTTGGTGTAAATTTATTACTTAATTTTGGAACATTTGGCACAATTCCTCCGCTTTGCTATGTTGTCACAAATTTGCAGCAGTCATTATGAAGCAAAGCAATGTGCACTACACATGAGACATATATTCAACTTCTAGTATAAAGTTGTATCAGCAGCAGGAGCAGTCGATAAAACCAATGACATTGTTTATGCTGTTAGCTCACAATTCTTTGTAAATCTCTTCCATATTTCATTCTAATGTCATCTCTCCCATAATCATGAATAGAGAAAACTATTTATTATAGACTAAATTTAGAAACTTCACAGCATCTATCAGTGAGATCCGTGACTAAGTATCACCATACAAGCATCCCACAGCTAAACAAAGACACATAAGTAACAGCGAGGTCTCACCCCATGTACAATCCACAGACAGGAAGTCAAATTTTTAACAATGCCACAAATAGTTATGGATTCATATCTGTTAATTAGCTTCACTATTTCGCTTTTTAAACAAATTTTCTCTTTGGTGTTATGTATTTGTATCCATTTTAGTGGTGGTTTAAACGAGATATTCAAAAAAATCCATAAACTGTTCATTACACTTGCCAAACTTGTCCATTTGGTGGGTGCAACCATATTGATCTGATGGGACATTTCACTCTTTGCAGAAATGCATGTGTTTTTACTCGTATATTCTTGTGACGTCTTGTATTCCTGTATTATCCCTGGAAGTTCAATGCATCTCAGCTCTTTAAATGTGAAAGGGTGATACCCAAGATATATAGTAGATGCATGCTTGGCCTCTGCTCCATTCATTGTCTATGAGACTGCCAGAAAAACCTGAGCACACTGGTTAGCTATTTGGGCAGTCCCATAGAATACGAATGGAATAGTGGTCAAGCATACACAACTTTTCAGAATCGCTGGATGCCTCAATATTTGACTTCCCAGAAACTAGTAAGTCATTGCCTATTCCAGGGCTAAAGGATCACTATTTTGAGAATAACTTTTTAATTTCTAATACTTTGTAATGCTACCTATTATCTAAGATTGTGGACGATTGTTAAGGTTTTGCATGTGATATCCCAGGAGGTTAGGTTAGTTTTATCATATTTTAATAAAATTTAATAGTATGCTATGATATGGTGTAACATTGTGTTGGCGGTCTAGGATTACATTTTATTGCAGAGCTTCAAATTCCAAATCTCCTTTCATGCAACATCCAGTTGAAGATGTTATCCCTTGAACAAAATAGGATAGGCGATAATGGTATGATTGCTGAGAGTTTCAACATTACAACCCCATTATTTATGAGTAGGGGGTACATTTTCCATGGGGATCGGTAGTGAGTGACCTCTTCTCGATTCTCTGTCAAGAGACCTGTGTCCATGCAAGTGCATGACTGCTCACAAAGACCTATTGAAGTAAATAATAGGGTATGACTACAGAAGTTGGGGTTTTTACTTAAATTGCTGGTTTTTGTACTAATAATTCCCATTAATTTTGACATTTTGACCTTTATTATACAGTAGTAGGATTCCCCCCCAAAAAACATAATGAAATGTGACAAAAGTTACATTTGTGAAAAACAAAACCATTAGATTTTATTTGATGGTAACATCTAAAAATACTTTGTTTACTGTATGTATGGAGCAAAAATTCTAAAGAAGGTATGGATGGCTAAAAGCAGACCAAGCACTTGATGTACTTGTACTTCCCATACTATATACATAAGCATGGCCACATGAACAAAAACGTGTACAGAACAAACCACAAGTAGTATCTTTTTAAATAAGTAAAGTTTAAAGGTTATTTCCAACTACAGGATATTCCATAAATGTTTGATAGGTGCAGATAATGCTAAAGCCCCACATACCCAATAGATACCGTAGCTGTCAGTGGGTTCGGACGCTGTTTGCCTAAAGTACTTTAGCATTACATTCTTTGCAATGATGAACTGTAGCTAATGTACTTTTTCCTAATTTCTTATAGTTATTTAGTTAAGCCTGAGTTCTGGATTGACAAACAACAACTGCTGCTCCACGGTCAACTCAATATTCGTTTCCAAATATTTTAAGAATGACACAAATTTTGGTATTCACTAGGGTTGAGCGACCTTTACTTTTATAGGATCGGGTCGGGTTTCACGAAACCCGACTTTTTCAAAAGTCGGGTCGAGTGAAATCGGCCGATCCTATAAAAAAGTCGGGGTCGGGGTCGGCCGAAACTCGAAACCCAATGCAGTGCATTGGGTTTCCAATGGTTCCCAGGGTCTGAAGGAGCGGAAACTCTCCTTCAGGCCCTGGGATCCATATTTAAGTGTAAAATGAAGAATTAAAATAAAAAATATTGCTATACTTACCCTCTGACGCACCCTGGTACTAACCGGGAACCTTCCTTCCTTCGAATCAGCGCTTCCAGGACCTTGCGGTGACGTCGCGGTGACGTCGCGGCTTCAGATTGGTCGCGCGGCCGCCCATGTGACCGCTCGCGCGTCCAATCACAAGCCGCGACGTCACCGCGACGTCACGCAAGGTCCTGCAAGCGCTGATTCTTAGGAAGGAAGGCTGCCAGAAAGAAGCAGGGCGCGTCCGAGGGTGAGTATATTCCTATTAGGTATATACTCACCCTCGGACGCGCCCTGCTTCTTTCCGGCAGCCTTCCTTCCTAAGAATCAGCGCTTGCAGGACCTTGCGTGACGTCGCGTGTCATGATCCCAATGGCAGGGGATCACTAAAGGACAAGCACAGATACAAACAAGCTCTAGGGCGATGGAACCTGAGCTGACCGCGACCCTGAACCTAACACACAAATAAAAGTAGCCGGGGAACGTGCCTACGATGATCCTAGACGTCTCGCTCCAGCCGAAGATCTAACTTCCCCTATTAGAAGAAACACAGACCTCTCTTGCCTCCAGAGAAATCCCCCACAGAAATAGCAGCCCCCCACATATAATGACGGTGAAATGAGAGGAAAGCACATACGCAGTATGAAAACAGTTTTAGCAAAATGAGGCCCGCTAAAGCTAGATAGCAGAGGATACAAAAGTGAACTGCGCGGTTAGCGAAAAACCCTTCAAAAAACCATCCTGAAATTACTTGAACTCATGTGCCAACTCATGGTACATGAGGAGCAATTTCAGCCCACTAGAGCAACCAGCAGCAAGAATCACATATCTGCAGGCTGGACTAAAAAACAAATAAAGCAAAACACCAAAACAGGAAAATCCAAACTTAGCTTGACCAGAAGGTTCTAGGAGCAGGGAGCAGAGGTAACAAGACACACTGGATACATTGAAAACCGGCGAGGAAATGCCAGCAAAGCCAGGTTAAATAGGAAACTCCCATATGCTGATGGAACAGGTGGAACCCAGAAACCCAGGAAAGACAAGTCACCCAGTACCATCAGCAACCACCAGAGGGAGCCCAAAAACAGAACTCACAACAGTACCCCCCCCTTGAGGAGGGGTCACCGAACCCTCACGAGAACCACCAGGGCGACCAGGATGAGCCCTATGAAAAGCGCGAACCAAATCATCAGCATGAACATCCGAGGCAACCACCCAAGAATTATCCTCCTGACCATAACCCTTCCACTTGACCAAATACTGGAGTTTCCGTCTGGAAACACGAGAATCCAAGATCTTCTCCACAACATACTCCAATTCTCCCTCCACCAGCACTGGAGCAGGAGGCTCAAGCGAAGGAACAACAGGTACCTCATACTTCCGCAACAACAACCGATGAAACACATTATGAATAGCAAACGATGCCGGGAGATCCAAACGAAATGACACAGGGTTAAGAATTTCCAAGATCCTATAGGGACCGATGAACCGAGGCTTGAACTTAGGAGAAGAGACCTTCATAGGAACAAAACGAGAAGACAACCACACCAAGTCACCAACAAGAAGTCGAGGACCCACGCGGCGACGGCGATTAGCAAACTGCTGAGCCTTCTCCTGGGACAACTTCAAATTGTCCACCACATGACTCCAAATCCGATGCAACCTATCCACCACCATGTCCACTCCAGGACAATCAGAAGGTTCCACCTGACCAGAGGAAAAACGAGGATGAAACCCCGAATTACAAAAGAAAGGAGAAACCAAGGTAGCAGAACTAGCCCGATTATTAAGGGCAAACTCGGCCAGCGGCAAAAAGGTAACCCAGTCATCCTGATCAGCAGAAACAAAACACCTTAAATAAGTTTCCAAGGTCTGATTAGTTCGTTCAGTCTGGCCATTCGTCTGAGGATGGAATGCAGACGAAAAGGACAAATCAATGCCCATCTTAGCACAGAACGTCCGCCAAAATCTAGACACAAACTGGGATCCCCTGTCAGAAACGATGTTCTCAGGAATCCCATGCAAACGAACCACATTCTGAAAAAATAGAGGGACCAACTCAGAGGAGGAAGGCAACTTAGGCAAGGGTACCAGATGAACCATTTTAGAAAAGCGATCACACACAACCCAGATGACGGACATTTTTTGAGAGACAGGGAGATCCGAAATAAAGTCCATGGAAATGTGCGTCCAAGGCCTCTTCGGGATAGGCAAAGGTGACAACAATCCACTGGCCCGAGAACAGCAAGGCTTAGCCCGAGCACAAACCTCACAAGACTGCACAAAAGAACGCACATCCCTCGACAAGGAAGGCCACCAAAAAGACCTGGCCACCAAGTCTCTAGTACCAAATATTCCAGGATGACCTGCCAACGCAGAAGAATGGACCTCGGAGATGACTCTACTGGTCCAATTATCCGGAACAAACAGTCTCTCAGGCGGACAACGATCAGGTTTACCCGCCTGAAACTCCTGCAAAGCACGTCGCAAGTCTGGGGAGACAGCAGACAAAATCACCCCATCCCTAAGGATACCAGAGGGCTCAGAATTTCCAAGGGAGTCAGGCACAAAACTCCTAGAAAGAGCATCCGCCTTCACATTCTTTGAACCTGGCAGGTATGAAACCACAAAATTGAAACGAGAGAAAAACAGTGACCAACGAGCCTGTCTAGGATTCAGACGCCTGGCAGACTCAAGGTAAATCAAATTTTTGTGATCAGTCAAGACCACCACACGATGTCTAGCACCCTCTAGCCAATGACGCCACTCCTCAAATGCCCACTTCATGGCCAAAAGTTCCCGATTACCAACATCATAATTCCGCTCAGCCGGCGAAAACTTTCTAGAAAAAAACGCGCATGGCTTCATCACTGAGCCATCGGAGCTTCTCTGTGACAAAACCGCCCCCGCTCCAATCTCGGAAGCATCAACCTCAACCTGAAAAGGGAGCGAAACATCAGGCTGACGCAACACAGGAGCAGAAGAAAACCGGCGCTTAAGTTCCTGAAAGGCCTCCACAGCCGCAGGAGACCAATTAGCAACATCAGCACCCTTCTTAGTCAAATCCGTCAAAGGCTTAACAACACTAGAAAAATTAGTTATAAAACGACGATAGAAATTAGCAAAGCCCAAGAACTTCTGTAGACTCTTAAGAGATGTAGGCTGCGTCCAGTCACAAATAGCCTGAACCTTGACGGAATCCATCTCAATAGTAGAAGGGGAAAAAATATACCCCAAGAAAGAAATCTTCTGGACTCCAAAGAGACACTTTGAGCCTTTTACAAACAAGGAATTGGCCCGCAGGACCTGAAACACCTTCCTGACCTGCTGAACATGAGACTCCCAGTCATCAGAAAAAACCAAAATATCATCCAAATACACAATCATAAATTTATCCAGATATTCACGGAAAATATCGTGCATAAAGGACTGGAAGACTGAAGGAGCATTAGAAAGTCCAAAAGGCATTACCAAATACTCAAAATGGCCCTCAGGCGTATTAAATGCGGTTTTCCACTCATCACCTTGCTTTATTCGTATAAGATTATACGCACCCCGAAGATCAATCTTAGTGAACCATTTAGCCCCCTTAATGCGAGCAAACAAATCAGTCAACAATGGCAAAGGATACTGATATTTTACGGTAATCTTATTCAAAAGACGATAATCTATACAAGGCCTCAAGGAACCATCTTTTTTGGCCACGAAAAAAAAACCTGCTCCCAAAGGGGACAAAGATGGACGGATATGTCCCTTTTCCAAGGACTCCTTAACATAATCCCGCATAGCAGTATGCTCTGGCACTGACAGATTGAACAAACGACCTTTAGGAAATTTACTGCCTGGAATTAAATTTATAGCACAATCGCAATCCCTGTGAGGAGGAAGCGAACTGAGCTTAGGCTCCTCAAAAACATCCCGATAGTCAGACAAAAACACAGGAATCTCAGAAGGAGTAGATGAAGCGATAGAAATTGGAGGTGCATCATCATGAACCCCCTGACAACCCCAGCTTAACACAGACATTGATTTCCAGTCAAGGACTGGATTATGAGTTTGTAACCATGGCAGACCAAGTACTAGGACATCATGCAAATTATACAGTACCAGGAAGCGAATCACCTCCTGATGAACGGGAGTCATACGCATGGTCACTTGTGTCCAGTACTGAGGTTTATTCATAGCCAAAGGTGTAGAGTCAATTCCCTTCAAAGGAATAGGGACTTCCAGAGGCTCCAGACTAAACCCACAGCGATTGGCAAATGACCAATCCATAAGACTCAGGGCAGCGCCTGAATCCACATAGGCATCGACGGAAATGGATGATAATGAACAAATCAGAGTCACAGACAGAATGAACTTAGACTGTAGAGTACTAATGGCAACAGACTTATCAACCTTTTTTGTGCGTTTAGAGCATGCTGATATAACATGAGCTGAATCACCACAATAAAAGCACAACCCTTTTTTCCGCCTATACTTTTGCCGTTCACTTCTGGACTGAATTCTATCACATTGCATTATCTCAGGTGACGGTTCAGACGACACCGCCAAATGATGCACAGGTTTGCGCTCCCGTAAACGCCGATCAATCTGAACAGCCATAGTCATAGACTCATTCAGACCAGCAGGCGCAGGGAACCCCACCATAACATCTTTAATGGCCTCAGAAAGGCCATCTCTAAACTTTGCAGCCAGAGCGCACTCATTCCACTGAGTAAGTACCGACCACTTCCGAAATTTTTGACAATAAATTTCTGCTTCATCTTGCCCCTGAGAGAGGGCCAACAAAGCTTTTTCAGCCTGAATCTCTTGGTTAGGTTCCTCATAGAGCAAACCCAATGCCAGAAAAAACGCATCCGCATTAAGCAACGCAGGGTCCCCTGGTGCCAATGCAAATGCCCAATCCTGAGGGTCACCCCGCAGGAAAGATATAATTATCTTGACTTGCTGAGCAGGGTCTCCAGAGGAGTGAGATTTCAAAGAAAGAAACAACTTGCAATTGTTCCTAAAATTCAGAAAACGAGATCTATCTCCAGAAAAAAACTCTGGGACAGGAATTCTAGGTTCAGACATAGGAGCATGTACAACAAAATCCTGTATATTTTGAACCTTAGTGGCAAGATTATTCAGGCTGGAAGCCAAACTCTGGACGTCCATGATAAACAGCTGGGATCAAAGCCATTCAAAGATTAAGAGGAGGAGGAAGTAGCCAGGCTGCAATAAGGCTAGGCAGCAAACTCTGAGGGAAAGAGAAAGAAAAAAAAAAAAAAAACTTCCTCAGACTACTTATCCTCCTACTTCAGCCAATACAATTAACACTTTGTGGGCCGGTTATACTGTCATGATCCCAATGGCAGGGGATCACTAAAGGACAAGCACAGATACAAACAAGCTCTAGGGCGATGGAACCTGAGCTGACCGCACACAAATAAAAGTAGCCGGGGAACGTGCCTACGATGATCCTAGATGTCTCGCTCCAGCCGAAGATCTAACTTCCCCTATTAGAAGAAACACAGACCTCTCTTGCCTCCAGAGAAATCCCCCACAGAAATAGCAGCCCCCCACATATAATGACGGTGAAATGAGAGGAAAGCACATACGCAGTATGAAAACAGTTTTAGCAAAATGAGGCCCGCTAAAGCTAGATAGCAGAGGATACAAAAGTGAACTGCGCGGTCAGCGAAAAACCCTTCAAAAAACCATCCTGAAATTACTTGAACTCATGTGCCAACTCATGGTACATGAGGAGCAATTTCAGCCCACTAGAGCAACCAGCAGCAAGAATCACATATCTGCAGGCTGGACTAAAAACCAAATAAAGCAAAACACCAAAACAGGAAAATCCAAACTTAGCTTGACCAGAAGGTTCTAGGAGCAGGGAGCAGAGGTAACAAGACACACTGGATACATTGAAAACCGGCGAGGAAATGCCAGCAAAGCCAGGTTAAATAGGAAACTCCCATATGCTGATGGAACAGGTGGAACCCAGAAACCCAGGAAAGACAAGTCACCCAGTACCATCAGCAACCACCAGAGGGAGCCCAAAAACAGAACTCACAACAGTCGCGGTGACGTGGCGGCTTGTGATTGGTCGTGCGAGCGGTCACATGGGCGGCCGCGCGACCAATCACAAGCCGCGACGTCACCGAAAGGTCCTGGAAGCGCTGATTCAAAGGAAGGAAGGTTCCCGGTTAGTACCAGGGCGCGTCAGAGGGTAAGTATAGCGATATTTTTTATTTTAATTCTTTATTTTACATTAAATATGGATTCCGATATCGATTTCCGATATTGCAAACATATCGGAAATCGGGATCGGAATTCCGATACCACATTCAGAAGATCGCCGACTTCATGGCCGACCCCACACAGGGGTCGGGTCGGGTTTCATGAAACCCGACTTTGCCAAAAGTCGGCGACTTCTGAAAGTGGCCGACCCGTTTCGCTCAACCCTAGTATTCACAGTTTGCTGCTTCTTTTTTTAGATTTTTAGTTTGCATCTCGGCTTTGGGAAAATGGCCGCCGCGATCTCTAATGCGCACGCGCGGCATCCCGCGGCCATTTTCCTGAAGCCCCGTGCAGCAGAGCACTCGATCTGCGCACGCGCGGGTCCAGGAAGATGGCCGCCCCCACCGACGAAAGGGATGACAGCGCAGATCGCGCGCTGCTTGTTCACGTGCCCACAGTGGATTAGTCACCTCAACATGCGGACACCACTCTGCCACCAACGTAAAGCTGAGGAAGAACCAGCGCTGTGAACACGCCCTCCCGACCTGACCAGCCTGATTGGCAGGCGAAAACGGCGACTTTGGTAAGTTATTTCTCAGCATAGGTGGGGAATCGGGGTACACTACATACACTATTGTAACACCCAGCGCAGGCCCTATTTAACAGTATTTATATCTCAATCTCAAAAAACGGGGTGACAGGTTCCCTTTAAAGAATGAGAGCGATGGCGCCAAAGAGTACAGTCATGGCCAAAATTTTTGAGAATGACACCAAAATTATATTTTCACATGATCTGCTGCCCTCTGGTTTTTATTAGTGTTTCTCTGATGTTTATATCACATACAGAAATATAATTGCAATCATATTATGAGTACCAATAGGTTATATTGACAGTTAGAATGAGTTAATGCAGCAAGTCAATATTTGCAGTGTTGACCCTTCTTCTTCAAGACCTCTGCAATTCTCCCTGGCATGCTCTCAATCAACTTCTGGACCAAATCCTGACTGATAGCAGTCCATTCTTGCATAATCAATGCTTGCATTTTGCCAGAATTTGTTGGTTTTTGTTTGTCCACCCGTCTCTTGATGATTGACCACAAGTTCTCAATGGGATTAACATCTGGGTAGTTTCCAGGCCATGGACCCAAAATCTCTATGCTTTGTTCCATGAGCCATTTAGTTATCACCTTTGCTTTATGGCAAGGTGCTCAATCATGCTGGAAAAGGCATTGTTGGGCACCAAACTGCTCTTGGACGGTTGGGAGAAGTTGCTCTTGGAGGACATTCTGGTACCATTCTTTATTCATGGCTGTGTTTTTAGGCAAGACTGTGAGTGAGCCGATTCCCTTGGCTGAGAAGCAACCCCACACATGAATGGTTTCAGGATGCTTTACAGTTGGCATGAGACAAGATTGGTGGTAGCGCTCACCTCTTCTTCTCCGAATAAGCTGTTTTACAGATGTCCCAAACAATCGAAAAGGGGATTCATCAGAGAAAATGACTTAGCCCCAGTCCTCAGCAGTCCACTCTCTGTACCTTTTGCAGAATATCAGTCGGTCCCTGATGCTGTTTCTGGAGAGAAGTGGCTTCTTTGCTGCCCTCCTTGAAACCAGGTCTTGCTCAAAGAGTCTCCGCCTCACAGTGCGTGCAGAAGCACTCACACCAGCCTGCTGCCATTCCTGAGCAAGCTCGGCACTGCTGGTAGTCCGATCCCGCAGCTGAAACAGTTTTAAGATACGGTCCTGGCGCTTGCTGGTCTTTCTTGGGTGCCCTGGAGCCATTTTGACAACAATGGAAGCTCTCTCCTTGAAGTTCTTGACGATGCGATAGATTGTTGACTGAGGTGCAATCTTTGTAGCTGCGATACTCTTCCCTGTTAGGCCATTTTTTTGCAGTGCAATGATGGCTGCACGTGTTTCTTTAGAGATAACCATGGTTAACTGAAGAGAAACAATGATACCAAGCACCAGCCTCCTTTTAAAGTGTCCAGTGATGTCATTCTTACTTAATCATGACTGATTGATCACCAGACCTGTCCTCATCAACACCCACACCTGTGTTAATGGATCAATCACTAAAACGATGTTAGCTGCTCCTTTTAAGGCAGGACTGCAATGATGTTGAAATGTGTTTTGGGGGTTAAAGTTCATTTTCTGGGCAAATATTGACTTTGCAAGTACAGTAATTGCTGTTAAGCTGATCACTCTGACATTCAGGAGTATATGCAAATTGCCATTAGAAAAAATGAAGCAGTAGACTTTGGAAAAATTAATATTTGTCTCATTCTCAAAATTTTTGTCCATGACTGTATATACCGTACAGTTGCTAAGGTGGGGCCCCGACATGGGATACTCATCACACACGTGTTTCACACTTTTTTGTGAAGTATATAACTCCACATGTGTTAATTCATAGTTTTGATGCCTTCAGTGTGAATGTACAATTTTCATAGTCATGAAAATAAAGAAAAATCTTTAAATGAGAAGGTGTGTCCAAACTTTTTGTCTGTACTGTATAATAGAAAGGCTGATGTTTCTATGGCTACTTTCACAGTTGCATGTTTAGCAATCCATCCCAATCCATCATTTTGGGAAAAAACAGATCCTGAAAATGTGCTCGCAGGATGCGTTTTTTGCCCATAGACTTGTATTAGTGACGGATCATGACAGATGGCCACACGTCACGTCCATCGTGCAACGGATCCATCGTATTTTGGTGGACCGTCGGCATGATAAAAACGTTCAAGTGAACTTTTTTTTGTCCGCCGCGTCCACCATTTTCTACGGCCGAAACTCCGCCCCATCCTCCCCGGACTTCAGAATGGGCAGCGGATGCGTTGAAAAACTGCATCCGCTGCCCACGTCGTGCACAAATTTCACAACGTGCGTCAGTACGTCGGCCCGACGCATAATGACGGACCCGTACTGACGCAAGTGTGAAAGAGGCCTTAATGAGCGTTTAATTTTTAAAAAAAAAGGAAAAACACGGCTTGGGCTCCTGCGCAATTTTCTGCGCCAGAGGGGGAAAGCCGATGGCCGGGGGCCAATATTTGTAGCCTGCTATGAATATCAGCCCACAGCTGTCTGCGCAGCCTTTACTGGCTATTAAAATAGGGGGACCCCCCAAAAAAATGATGTGGAGTCCCCCTATATTTTATAGCCAGAAAGGTTACGCAGACAGCTGTGGGCTGATATGCATAGCCTAGAGAGGGGCCAAGGATATTGGACCCCCCCAGCTACAAATACCAGTCCGCAGCCGCCCCAGAAATGGCACATCTGTAAAATGCGCCAATTCCGGCACTTAGCGCCTCTCTTCCCACTCCCGTGTAGCGGTGGGATATGGGGTAATAAGGGGTTAATGTCACCTTGCTATTGTATGGTGACATTAAGCCGAGTTAATAACGGAGAGGCGTCAATAAGACGCCTATCCATTGTTAATCCAATAGTAGGAAAGGGTTAATAAACACACACACATTAGGAAAAAAGTATTTTAATATTCTTCATTTAACCATACTTACCATACTTCAGCGCCTGCAAAAAACGTAAAATAATGAACTGCATACTACCTGTCTGCCATAGTCCAAATAATAACGAGTGTCCCACGACGATCTCCTCTATAGAACAGTGACATCGGGTGATGTCACTGCTCTATAGGACCCTCAGTGACACACTGACAGGAGACAATGGCTCCTGCAGTGTATCACTGAGGTTACAATAGATTAAAGTCTCACTTTATGGCAATTGCTACGTGGGAAAATTTCTCACACAGCAATGCCAAAAGTGAGACTAGGGACTATTTTTTTACAGAGGTGGAGAAATGCAGTGCGGAAAGATACCTTCCTCCCGTCATTGTGTTCCTGGAGCCCCTGGAGAGCAGTCGCATCAGCTGATGCTGCCGTTTTCCACGGGAGATCGTTGTGGGACAATCGTGGATTTCTGCGGAAAGGGAGTATATTGGTTGTTTGTTATTTTAAGATTTTTTACAGATGACACTGGCTTCGGGGATCAAAATGACAAGTAATGGTGAGTATGTACTCTATGTTTAATGTACTGTATGTCTATATGTATGTATTGTATGTAATGTATGAATGTATAGTATGTAGTATGTATGTAGTAAGTATGAAGTATGTAGCATGTATGTTTTTTGTTTTTTTTCATTCAACACATTAGCCGGATGATGGGACTACTACTGTCCCATCATTGGCTAATGTGTCAATCACTGTCACTGTAGCAGGCATCGTCCGATGGGACTTGTAGTCCCATCGGATGATGCCTGCACACATGCACAGACCCCCGGCAGCTCGCACAGAGCCCCGGCAGCCCGCACAAAGCCCTGGCAGGCCCGTAGAGACCCCCGGCAGGCCCGTACAGACCCCCGGCAGCCCACACAGAGCCCCGGCAGCCCACACAGAGCCCCAGCAGGCCTGTACAGACCCCAGGCAGCCCGCAGAGAGCCCCGGCAAGCCCGTACAGACCCCCAGCAGGCCCATACAGACACCCGGTAGCCCGCACAGAGCCCCGGCATGCCCGTACAGACCCCGGCAGCCCGCACAGAGCCCCGGCAGCCCGCACAGAGCCCCGGCAGGCCCGCACAGAGCCCTGGCAGGCCCGTACAGAGCCCCGGCAGCCCGCACAGAGCCTCGGCAGCCCGCACAGAGCCCCGGCAGACCACACAGAGCCCCGGCAGGCTCGCATAGAGCCCTGGCAGCCCGCACAGAGCCCTGGCAGCCTGGACGGAGCCCCAGCAGCCCGCACAGAGCCCTGGCAGGCCTGCACAGACCCCCGGCAGCCCGCACAGACCCTCAGCAGCCCACACAGAGCCCCGGCATGTGCGCACAGAGCCCCGGCAGGCCCGTACAGACCCCGCCCACACAGACACGCACAGTGTCCATCCACGCACTGCCCACACTCTTTCCCCCTCTGGAACAGGATGTAGAAGGACAGAAAGGGCTTATTTACATTCTGATATTTGTGTCGCATTGACTTGCATTGGTATGGAGTATCGTGTTGGCGATATATGATATTTTTTGGATATCGGACGATCCAATCCGATACTAATACTTCTGGATATCAGAAGGTATCGCTCAACACTACTCGCGACACGCAAAACTTGCACACGTGGAAAAATTTCCACATGCACAAAAGATGCAACAAATGCAAAAGTTGCCTCACACAAAACTTGCACATACTCAAAACACACCACACATAAAACTCGCCACGCGCAAAACTCGCCATGCACAAAACTTGCTGCACACAACTTGCTACACTAACCTGTCACATGCAACTCGACACACAAAAAGTTGCTACACGCATGTCGCCATGCAAAACTCATCTCACAAAAGTCGCTACATACATGTCGCTACTGCCAACTCAACACACACAACTTGACACATGAAACTCGCCCTAAAACACACAAAAGTCTGGTATTATCCTTCAAAAATAAAAATCTGATTAATAAGCAGACAAACTACAAGAGCAACAAATGTACCATATAGGAAATCCGGCAGCTGTCAGTCACATGACCTGTCTATTATGTGTATGTGTGAGCTAATATATACTGCCAGGGGGAGGACTTCCTGTTGGCTGGGGATTTATTAGGCTGCCAATAGCAACAAATCGCAGCTCAGCTTCTATTTTGCTACAGTTAATTAATCTGAGCTCTGATTGGTTAATATAGGCAACAAAGGACATTCTCAGTATAACAAAGCCTGTGTGAGGTAATAGCATGTCAGTTAGGGTGTGTTGGTGGAAAGGCTGATGTCAGTCACATTACCTCTATGTGAGAGGATATAGAAACTGCCAGTTACAGACTATTTTTACCACAATAATGCCTCATAAGAAAAGGAATTCCATGGCACAAATGTCAGCTGATGCAAAAAGAAAAGCTGCATTACGGGCCAATGAAAAATGTGAAGACCGAGAAACAAGGTTGACACACACGAGAACAGCAGCTGCTTCCTCAAAATCCAATGAACTTTCTGAGCAGAGGGAAGCGAGGCTTGCAGAAAAGAGAACAATAGCTGCTACCTCAAGGGCCAATGAACTTTCTTTCTGAGTGGGAAGCAAAGCTTGCAGACATGAAAACAAGAGCTGCTTCCTCAAGGGCCAATGAACTTTCTGAGGAGAGGGAAGAGAGGCTTGCACACATGAAAACAAGAGCTGCTTCCTCAAGAGCCAATGAACTTTCTGAGGAGAGAGAAGTGAGGCTTGCAGACATGAAAACAAGAGCTGCTTCCTCAAAGGCCAATGAACCTTCTGAGGAGAGGGAAGCGAGGCTTGCAGACAAGAGAACAAGAACTGCTTCCTCAAGAACCGATTAACTTTCTGAGGAGAGGGAAGCGAGGCTTGCAGATAAGAGAAGAAGAGCTGCTTCCTCAAGGGCCAATGAGTCATCTCAGCAGAGAGAAGGCTGACTTGCCACTAAGAGAATTGCTATTTCTTCCACCAGAGCACAGGAAATGGTTGGAGTTTTGAAACATGCTGCCTTTTGTTACCAGTCAGACATAAACTATCAGGATATTTCTAAAGTTCAGATAGGAAAAATGGATGTGGTCTGCATGTACTGCAGTGCCCTGAAATGGAAAGATGAACCGCCAGGTTTATGCTGTGCAAATGGCAAAATAAAACTTCCACCTCTCCTGTCACCACCAGATCCCCTGAAGTCTCTGATGACAGGTACCAGTACAATATCAAAGCATTTCTTGGACAACATCAGGAAGTACAATTCCTGCTTCCTAATGACAACATTTGGTGCAACAAACAAAATGTTTACAACAGGATTTATGCCGACATTTAAAGTTCAAGGACAGGTTTACCACCAAATTGGCTCACTGCTTCCATTACAAGGAGAAGAACCTCAATTTCTTCAACTCTGCTTCATGGGAAATGCAGAAGCAGAGGCTCAGCAGAGATGCTCTTTAATTCCTAACACTCGCCTTGATATTGTCACTATTTTCCAGCAGTTCCTTCACTCCAACAGTCCATATGTTCAACTTTTCAAGACTGCACTTGAATGCATGCCAAATGACGTTTACAAGGTTGTCATTCGAGCTGACAAAACATCACAAGGTGAACATCAGCGACGTTTCAATGCTCCCACATTTTATGAGGTAGCCATCTTGATTTGAGTAATGATTTTCAAAGCCGTGACATGTGCTTCAGAAAATGAACAATAGTTTGCAACAAGTAGCAGAAGCTCACAGGTGCTATGATGCACTGCAATATCTAATCATCTTTGGGCAGGGACAGAATGCTATCACTTTGGAATACCTCAGACAGATCCTGCAACAGGCAACCCTTCAGGAAAAAAAAGTGTCTGCCATGGAGTTCTATGCATATAGGATCATGACAAGATTTGCAGAGGAAAATCACATCTTGAAATGCAAACACCTCTTCCACCAATTTATTGTTGACATGTATGCAAAGATTGAGAGTGAACGTCTTTTATATATCCGACTAAATCAAAAGAGGCTCAGGGTAGAGGAATATATTCACCTTAGAGATGCTGTTGCAAATGATGCTGTCCAAAAGAGTTGGGGAAAATGGTTATTCTTTCATCAACTGTCAATGGAAGCCCACGACACATGCATGAATACACACAGGATGCAATGACTTATGTGAGAAAGTATGGCCGTCCAGATCTTTTCATCACCTTTACTTGCAATCCTGCCTAGGAGGAAATTGGAGGGCACCTGTTGCCGGGCCAAAAAACTGTGAATCACCATGACCTTATTGCTCGGGTTTTCAAACAGAAACTTTCAAAATTGACTAATCTCATCACAAAATCACGTATTTATGGTGAGACACAGTGCTGGATGTATTCAGTTGAATGGCAAAAAAGAGGCTTTTCTCACGCCCACATCTTGATCTGGCTAAAGCAAAAAATACAGCCTACTGAAATTGACAATATCATAAGTGCCAAATTGCCAGACCTTCAGCTTGACCCATTGCTGTTTCACACCATCACAAAAAACATGATCCATGGTCCATGTGGAGTCTCAACAAAAATTCTCCCTGTATGATTGATGGCAGGTGTTCAATTCATTACTCACGATCCCTGGTCCAAGAAACCCAAACAGGACAAGATGGATATCCAGTCTACCGAAGAAGAAAGCCAAGGGATGGTGGTTTCACAGCAAAGCTCAAAATGCGTGTTGGATCATCACTCCAAGAGATAGAAATTGACAACAGGTGGGTAGTGCCTTACAACCCTTTGCTCTCAAAAATTTTCCAGGTCCACATAAATGTCGAATCTTGCCACTCTGTGAAATCAATCAGGTATATCTGCAAATATGTCCACAAAGGAAGTGATCAAGCAGTTTTTAAACTCCAGAAAGATTGACCTATTATTGATGAAGTTGAGGCATTCCAGATGGGCAGGTACATAAGCAGCAATTAAGCTGTTTGGAGAAAACTAGGAATCTCCATTCATGAGCGCTACCCACCAGTTGTGTATCTGAGTGGGCAATTGGAAAATGGTCAGAGAATTTACTTTAACCCAGCAAACTTGCAGCAGCAGCTCCTAACACCACCTAAGACCACCCTCTTGACATTTTTTGAGCTGTGTCAACAAGACCCTTTTGCAAAAACAAATTTTTACTGTGATTTACCAAAGTACTACACTTGGAATGCCTCCAGAAAAACACTGGAACGGAGGAAACGGGGGCTTGATATTAAAGGCTATCCAGGGGTGAAAGCAACTGATACTCTCGGTCGTATCTACACTGTTTGTCTGTCAAATGCAGACTGCTTCTACCTGAGCATCTTACTTCATGTTGTCAAAGGCCCTACATCATTTTCTGACCTGAAGACCGTCAGAGGCTATGTGTGTGAAACATTCAGGGAAGCTTGCTAAAGAAAAGGACTTCTGGAAAATGATGGACACTGGGACATGATCCTCAATGAAGCAGCAGCCACACAAACCCCAAAGCGACTAAGACACTGTTAGGGTTGGCGGAACGTACCGAATATATTTATTAAATGAGATAGGTGCGTTCGCAACCCGGGATCCACAGTGCAGGAAAGAACCTGCTGCTAAGCAAGGCGGCAAAGCAAATTAGTATAAACGAACTCTGTTACTTCACAGAGCCCATAGTCAAGAGAATGCTGTGCCCTGTTTAGCTCACAGGGGACACAGCTACTGTGTAGAGCCGACAGTGGTCATGCAGTCCAACCAACATGCAGCTCCTCTATTTGTTTTGTGTTTTTTTGTGTGCAGAATAAATTTTTGTTAACACATTCTATTTTGCTAACAGTAGTTATTAACCCGGCGAAGCCGGGTAGTACAGCTAGTTGTTTATACAGACCAATTGGACATCTGATAGGTAGCGTATGGCTTTGAGGCATGGTTTACAGAACAAAAGAAATAGAACTATTACATTTTATATTTAACCCAAAGGGAGGCAGTGTTTATGAAAAATAAACAAAAGATTTTACAAGGTGGACAAAACAATATAGCATATACAGTTATATAAAAGTAAAAGAGATAAATCAAAAGGAACTTACTACACCGATTGCAGAGATGATTCAGTTTAGCTGAAGGAGAGCACTTTAATTTTACGTTCAGTGGACAGGATCCCTTCATTCACAATACGTATGTCTCTACACAAACCCAGATAATATTTCGGCTTTATCTTCTATCCACCCCTGATACCATCCACACACCCTCCCTGTGATGACTTCATGTTGGCAGGATTGTGGGCTGTTCTCAGCCATTCTGGAATTTATGAAATCCTAACTTATGCGATAACTCATCACCGTACGATCGCAGGAGTTTCAAACTGATGCCACATTTTTATCGGGATTTTATCTTTACTTAGACCAAACATGGCATAGCTATTGGCAGTTATCTGGCCCCTATGGATTTGTTGCCTTATGGCCAGGTTATAGTAATGATAAAATATGTATCTTTTCCCGTGGTTAGCCCCAGCACCAAAATGTCTTGTTGATATCGGGTTTATACAAATTCTCATATTCTATATTTTCTTTCGAATAGATACTGTCTGAGCTAGCTTATCGTAACATTTCCCCTGGCAGCAACCCAGTGCCACCTGGATCCAACATGCATTTCTTGTAGGCAAAAGGGCATCCACAGTCCTGTTTATGTGCACCCTGGGTGACCATGGCTATTTCTAAAGTGTGTGAGATATTCCTTTTAATCCTCTCAAAACTTAAAAAAGCCTTTTCCTGCCTAAATGATTTGTCCAATCTGTACTCTTTGTCTATGCACAATATACATTCTCATTCAGTCAACTGGGCATAAAGATGACTTTTAATGAAGATGGTTTACATCTCTTTGTACACTTCCATTTTACATAAAAGCATCTTTAGATTGCTAGCTCCTGTTTCCTTACTGCAAATGGGAGAGAGGAAGAAGGGTTTGGTATCAGGTCCTCTGTTACTCTTATTCTAAATTGGTGTGAGAGAAAAAGAGGAGGGAGGGGGATATGGGTGACTTCAGAGATTTTTAATATTTTCTATGACAATGCTTTTTGAGGATTGCCCACAAGTTTTCAATGCAGTTGAGGTACAAGGATTTTTCCTGCCATGAGCCCAAAATTTCAGTTTTGTTCCCTGAGCCATTTAGTCATTTCTATTTCTATTGACATGGTGCTCCATCATGCAGGAGAAAATATTGTCCATCACCAAATTGCTCGATTGTTGAAATAAGTTGCTCTTGGAGGATGTTTAGAAAATTTGTGAGTGAGCCCACTCCATCGCAAGACATGCAATCCCACACATGAATAGTCTTGGGATGCTTTACTGTTGGTATGATGCAGAGCTCATGGTAGTGCTCACCTTACTTTTACAGACAATCAATCTTCCAGATGTTCCAAACAGTCTGAAGGGGAAATCATTAGAGAAAATAAGTTTACCCTATTGTTTTGCAGTCCAATTCCTATACTTCTATACAAAATGTCAGTTAGTCCTTGATGCTTCTCTTGTAGAGAAGTGTCTTATTTGCTGCCTTTCTTAACACCAGTCCAGCCACCAAATGCCTTCGCATCAATGTGGGTGCAGATGCTCTGACATAAGCCTGCTGCCAATCCTGAGCAAGCTCTGCACTGGTATTGTACCGATCCATTAGCCAAATCCTCTTTAGGAAACAGTCCTGGCACTTGTTGGACTTTCTTGGGCCCCTTCTTCACAGCAATAGAACTTCTCTCTTTGAAATTCTTGATAATTCAATAGATAGTTGATTTAGGAGCAGTCTTACAAGCAACATTCTCCATGCTCTCAAAGCCCTCAAAGCAATGATGACTGCATATGTTTCTTTGGAAGTAATGATGTTTAAGAGAAGAAAGCAATGATTTCAAGTATCAGCTCTCTTTTCAAGTAGCCTGTTCTGCTCTTATAATTCAATCAGCATGGCAGAGTGATATAAGATGCCTTTTGCTCATTAACACTTTCTCCAAAGCTAATGAGAAAAATCACAAAAATTATATAAGTGGGTCATTTTATAGCAGGGCTGAAAATCACTGGAAATATGGTTTTTAGTGATTAAAGTTAATTTTCATTAGAAGGAACAACTTTCCAATTCATCTGATCAAACTTCATAACAATCTACAGTGGATGCAATTTGCCACTATAAAAACTGAAGCAGCAAACTTTGTGAAAAGCAAAATTTATGTTAGTCTTAAAACTCTTGGCCATGACTGTACATAGTACTTTTGTAAACCCAAAATTCACCAAAAAGTTGAATGCACTTGGAATGTTTTTCTCGCTTTCCAGTGCATCACATAGTAAAATGAATGGTGTCATTCAAAAGTAAAACTCATCCCACAAAAAAACAAGTCTTCATACCACTATATTGACTGAAAAAAAAAAGTTATGGCTCTTGAAAAAAGGGGAGGAAAAAGCAAAAACAAAAATGAAAATGGGCATGGAAAGAAGGGGTTAAAAATCTCAAGGACTGAGCAAACTTCAGTAGAGTGATAAACAACAGCACTATATCCTTAGAAGATATTGACATTCGATATTGATAAGGGGCTGATTTCTTTTTGTCTTTGTACATAATCCACAAAAATACACACAACAGATTTACCCTTATATTTTTCCTACCATAACCCTTTGTTTAAAGGGAACCTGTCACCCCCCCTGGTGTTTTTAACTAAAAGAGCCACCTTGTGCAGCACTAATGCTGCATTCTGTCAAGGTGGCTCTTTTATTTGGGGTCTCTTCCAACCCTGCAATATTCGTATTTTTTTTATTGATTCTGACTCAACACCTGTATAATACTCCACAACTTTATGCCCAACTTTGTTGGTTCTGATTGAGATAGATGTAAAGTTTTTTGTTAAAGGAGATATTAGGTCACAACATTTCGATGACCTATCCTTGGGATGTTATTAATATCAGACTGGTGGGGGTTCAACATATGCACCTTCATGTAATAGATATTAATTATAGCACTTTAGGCCCAGTTCAGCATTTGCATTTTTTAAATCACATTTATTTTTTGATTTTGAGGTTTTTTTGCACCAAATTCATCAAAATGGAACAGGCGATACAATAATTTTGCGCCAAACCTAAAATAGTTGGGGTTTTTTCTCCATTTTTATGTAGGGCAAATTCAAAACAAAAAAAGTCACATGTTTTGCAAAATGTCTCCAAAAATGCCACTTGTTACCTGACATGCATAAAATGACTTCGGGGGAGTGAGAGATGGGGAGAAGGTTGCAAAAGAGTTGAGCCAAATATTGTTTGAAAAAGTTGCATTTCATGAATTGGCCTAAAACATCTGAAAAAGCCACATTGATGTAAAAATCAGAAAACTAAACAACAAAAGACAACTTTCGTTCAAAAAATTACAGAAATGCAATGAGGTATTGGGCCCCTTGAATGGAGCAGGAAAGAGCAGCTACTTCCAGTGTAGCAGCCACTGCAAGGTACTGCAGAGCAGGATCAGGAGCACAACTCTGTAACATCTTGATGTTACAGTAAACCCTATTTTTTATATCTAAATGTACATTCTTTGTCATAAAAAAAATTCCCTGTATACTTTGCCTGAGGAAGGTCTGAGCAGATGTAAGTCTGAACGGAGTGTTAGAAGAGTTTCTCTCTGAGGCCTGTAGTTTTGTGAATGCACCCCTGGATTATTATACAAGCTGTAACTTTTTATGTACAGTACAGACCAAAAGGTGGCTACTTTGAAGAACCTAGAATATAAGACATAATTTCAGTTGTTTCACACTTTTTTGTTAAGTATATAATTCCACATGTGTTAATTCATAGTTTTGATGCGTTCAGTGTGAATGTACAATTTTCATAGTCATGAAAATACAGAAAAATCTTTAAATGAGAAGGTGTGTCCAAACTTTTGGTCTGTACTGTAGATTTGTTGTAAAAAAAAAATGGTGTTTAATAATTGCTTTTTGGAGAGGTTGACACAGTGCCAAATGTCCATTCGATTCAACATTGATCAGTTTTACACCAGTCTGCAACCCCTGTTGAAATTTCTGTAAAATAAAACCCACTGAAAAATTTAGTTTTGTATAAATTGAACAAGTAGAAAATACACTGTTTCATCTGCGACGTGAATGAAAACTTTTTCTAAGTAGGTCAGATTGGGTATAAAAAGATTTTGATAGTGTATTCAGTGTTGAAGAAAAGACGGTGGCCGCGAACAAAACGTGCTAATCAGTTTTTGAGGGGGAAAACAACGTATTCTTCCATAACCACTAATAGAGATCTATCACTAAGAATGCACAGTCACACCTGTAGGTGTCTAATCGAAGATTTTAATTCAGTCTTATTAACTCTCACTGCTGGTGACAAAGTCTTAGTTGCTCTTTATACTAAATATACTGTTACCTGTTATGCAAAAAACATTCCTACAAGGGTGTATACAATATGCCTGTTTTTTCCATGTGAAGAATATTTTCGACAGGAAACCACAGTATTTTTGCAGCAATATGAATATGGTACTCTCTACCTGCAGGAATTATCCAATCACCAATGAACAAGCAATGTTTAGCTGATATTATATTATATTATAAGATAACATGCCCCCATCATTACCTCATGGTAATATAATGCATATATGTAAATAACACAGGGTGCTTATTTGACACTGTTTTGATCTAAAAAGTGTGAAAATCATCACACCGCGACACAGTGTGCCAAATAAGGAGAATCCTATCTCTAGTATTAAAACTCACACTGTTTCAGCAGACCTCAATATACAGGTCCTTCTCAAAAAATTAGCATATAGTGTTAAATTTCATTATTTACCATAATGTAATGATTACAATTAAACTTTCATATATTATAGATTCATTATCCACCAACTGAAATTTGTCAGGTCTTTTATTGTTTTAATACTGATGATTTTGGCATACAACTCCTGATAACCCAAAAAACCTGTCTCAATAAATTAGCATATCAAGAAAAGGTTCTCTAAACGACCTATTACCCTAATCTTCTGAATCAACTAATTAACTCTAAACACATGCAAAAGATACCTGAGGCTTTTATAAACTCCCTGCCTGGTTCATTACTCAAAACCCCCATCATGGGTAAGACTAGCGACCTGACAGATGTCAAGAAGGCCATCATTGACACCCTCAAGCAAGAGGGTAAGACCCAGAAAGAAATTTCTCAACAAATAGGCTGTTCCCAGAGTGCTGTATCAAGGCACCTCAATGGTAAGTCTGTTGGAAGGAAACAATGTGGCAGAAAACGCTGTACAACGAGAAGAGGAGACCGGACCCTGAGGAAGATTGTGGAGAAGGACCGATTCCAGACCTTGGGGAACCTGAGGAAGCAGTGGACTGAGTCTGGTGTGGAAACATGCAGAGCCACCGTGCACAGGCGTTTGCAGGAAATGGGCTACAGGTGCCGCATTCCCCAGGTAAAGCCACTTTTGAACCATAAACAGCGGCAGAGGCGCCTGACCTGGGCTACAGAGAAGCAGCACTGGACTGTTGCTAAGTGGTCCCAAGTACTTTTTTCTGATGAAAGCAAATTTTGCATGTCATTCGGAAATCAAGGTGCCAGAGTCTGGAGGAAGACTGGGGAGAAGGAAATGCCAAAATGCCTGAAGTCCAGTGTCAAGTACCCACAGTCAGTGATGGTGTGGGGTGCCATGTCAGCTGCTGGTGTTGGTCCACTGTGTTTCATCAAGGGCAGGGTCAATGCAGCTATCAGGAGATTTTGGAGCACTTCATGCTTCCATCGGCTGAAATGCTTTATGGAGATGAAGATTTCATTTTTCAGCACGACCTGGCACCTGCTCACAGTGCCAAAACCACTGGTAAATGGTTTACTGACCATGGTATTACTGTGCTCAATTGGCCTGCCAACTCTCCTGACCTGAACCCCATAGAGAATCTGTGGGATATTGTGAAGAGAAAGTTGAGAGACGCAAGACCCAACACTCTGGATGAGCTTAAGGCCGCTATTGAAGCATCCTGGGCCTCCATAACATCTCAGCAGTGTCACAGGCTGATTGTCTCCATGCCACACCGCACTGAAGCAGTCATTTCTGCCAAAGGATTCCCGACCAAGTATTGAGTGCATAACTGAACATTATTATTTGTTGGTTTTTTTTTGTTTGTTATTAAAAAACACTTTTATTTGATTGGATGGGAGAAATATGCTAATTTATTGAGACAGGTTTTTTGGGTTATCAGGAGTTGTATGCCAAAATCATCAGTATTAAAACAATAAAAGACCTGACAAATTTCAGTTGGTGGATAATGAATCTATAATATATGAAAGTTTAATTGTAATCATTACATTATGGTAAATAATGAAATTTAACACTATATGCTAATTTTTTGAGAAGGACCTGAAGATGGGGCAGATGCGAACCCAGACCCGACTGTTCAGACTCCTGCCCATGGAAAGCTATATATAGACAAAATGCTTGATAGGGGTCGAGTTCCCACCTCTGTACAGGGGGAATCTCGAGCCATCTCCACTGCGGTCTCCCATTCTTCTCCTGCTGCAGTGGAGCCTGCTCAGCAGAGGCGTTGGTCCCAGCGTCTCGCTCAGTCTGACACTGTGCAAAGGTTTACTGCTGCCTTTCCAGCTTCTGCCATTGTAACCAGTACTGGTCAGCGGTGAGCAGACGTCTTTGGGACTAAGTCCTACTTTTCCCCTTCTGAGCATGCCCAGGGTAATCTCATTGGACATCAAGGGTCACATGCTCAGGTACTGCAGCAACTCCCATTGGTCCTCTAGGAAGGTCCTGAAGTTGCTCAAGTTCTGTGGCAGCCTCCCATTGGTCCTTCTGGGAAGGTTCTGTAGTTGCTGCAGCTATAAAAGGTTTGCATGGCCACACGGCCATGCGCTAGTATCAATCTATGTTATGTGCTTTGCGCCAGTGTGGTCTTGTGTGTATGTATTTAGGGCCCCGGCTGAAATAAGCCCCTATAATACCGGCACCTCCGGTGAGGAGTTCGTGTGTGTGCAAGACCACTGACTGCTATCAGCTCAGCAGTTAGCTGTGTACTCCTGTGAGTCTAACAGGGCACAGTGCTTTCTTTTGTCGGCAACTCTGAAGTAACAGAGTTTGCTTATACTGTCATATAGTGCCATTTGCTAGCAGCAGGTTCCTCCTGCACGGTGGACCCCGGGCTGCGAATGCACCAATAACTTCATCTATTTACTTGGTGCATTCCGGTAGCCCTAACAGTGCTTCGCTCAAAAAGTGGGAGCCATGCCCCTGTTTGTACAATGTACAAAAAAATAAAATAAAACTAAAGAAATGAGCCGGAGCCTAGCTTGGTATTAGTGTGAGTGTGCAGGCACACTTTCACAATGTGTCCACCTAACAGAAGAAACCAAGAGAAAAACCAACAAAAAATGATCGCTCAAGGCAAGGCTGCTCTTCTTTCATGCAAATCACAAGTGCTGATAAGACAGTATAGCCAATAGAAGTGTTGATATAACTGTGGTGTAGAAATGTTTTGACCCACTCACCTAATATATATTATTATATGATTGCAGATATATTAACAATTTATTTGCTTTTGTATAACAGAAATTGCAAATTATGCCCCTACCCATTTATTTCATTTTGTATTATGTTTGTTGTTCACATTGCAAAAGTGCGGGTGGTAACTGTCACAGTCCTTCCTATCCTGAGTTCATTTTGTAGGTTTAGGCCCAAGAAAGAGAGCAGTCTCCTATTGTACAGATATATTGTGTAGAGTAAGGATCCATATGAGTAAGGTTGCTTTGTTTTGGCAGATCGGCTCACACAATTTGATCAAAATGAGTGGTAAGAAAGACAAATGTATAAAATTAATATATATTGTATAAAAGTTACACAACATAAAATAATACAAATATTACATGTTTGCATATGACTTGGCAACAGTAGCTTATTGCATAATTTTTCTGTTTGTTTGGTCTGTGCAGTCACATCAACATTTTTTTGATCATTTATTTATGAATATATTAGCTCTGCCAGAGAGGATACTGTTACAAAATGACTCTCCATGGTGACAAATAGTGGAATTCCTGAGCAACTCATTTAGTTAAAGGAAGCCACACATCTAGTGGCAATATGCGTGTGGTCTACACCCCTACTTTCCTTCTTAATCCTTTTACATGTTGTTTCCACCCCTTTGGTATCCTCCAATATTTCCTAGGTTGCATCCAGTGGAATTAATAGAGTCTGATGGACCCCAGTGCAAGATTTGGACTAGGCATGCTCATCCTGATTATATACTGTATGTCCCCCATCCTGGTATATGTCCTCCATTCTGTCACTGTTCATTAATGTATAGAAAAAATAAATCATTATACTCACCAAGGATGTATATAGAAGTCATGGACTCATAGTCCACCATATAGTATAATGCACCCTCATAATCCTTCATACAGTATAAAGCACTCCCATAGTACTCCATATATTATAATTCATTGCTCATGGACCTTCATATAGTATAATGCACCCCTCATAGTCCTCCATATTGTATAATGTATCCCATAGTCGTCCATGTAGTAAAATGCACCCCCATAGTCCTCCATGTGATATAATGCACCTTCATAATCCTCCATATACAATGCACCCCTCATATTCCTCCATATAGTATAATGTACCTCCATATATAATGCACAACCCATGGTCCTCCATATCAGTATAAATCACAGCCCATATCCTTCATATTATATGATGCATAGACCACAGTCCTTCATATATTATAATGCACAGCCCAAAGTCCTCCATATAGTATAATGCACAGCCCATAGTCATCCATACAGTATAATGCACAGCCCATAGTCCTCCATACAGTATAATGCACAGCCTTTAGTCATCCATACAGTATAATGCACAGCCCATAGTCCTCCATATAGTATAATGCACAGCCTTTAGTCATCCATACAGTATAATGCACAGCCCATAGTCCTCCATATAGTATAATGCACAGCCTTTAGTCATCCATACAGTATAATGCACAGCCCATTGTCCTCCATATAGTATAATGCACAGCCTTTAGTCATCCATACAGTATAATGCACAGCCCATAGTCCTCCATATAGTATAATGCACAGCCTATTGTCATCCATACAGTATAATGCACAGCCCATAGTCCTCCATATAGTATAATGCACAGCCTTTAGTCATCCATACAGTATAATGCACAGCCCATAGTCCTCCATATAGTATAATGCACAGCCTTTAGTCATCCATACAGTATAATGCACAGCCCATAGTCATCCATGTAATATAATGAAAGATAAAAATAGCACTAAAAGTCACATACCTCCACACGAGCATAGGATTCAGCTTGCAAACAGATTGCTTCTTGCTCCAAAGACTCATAGGTGCATGTGAACTCACCAGAAGATGAGGTCATTCAGATATGCAGGATAGAAGATGAGGCAGCGGCCATTTTGCACACACACTACGCTTCAATGGGTCCAGGTACCCGTTTTTTCACAGATCATTGTCCACGGAATGCCACGATTCATCTTCTGTCCTGCACATGTAATATAATGCACAGCCCGTAGTCATCCATGCGACCATGTAATCACTAATTGAAAAAAAAAAAAATACTCTTTTCCTCTCTGCTCCCCTGCTCCGTGGCATCCTCTTCTGAAGCCGGCAGCTGACTCCAGCATGCAAATGATGGGAGTGCATGACTTCACTGCCATGCGCCCTTGGTCACGTGAACGCAAACGTCAGCTGCTGGCCTCTGATTGGCCTTCAGTGTTTATTGTCGCACATGCACCCAGTCGTTCTGTGCACTGCAATACACAACTGAATGTGCTTCCGAGGATGCACATCCAGCTGAAGTATTTGCTGGCATCACCAGGCCTGGATAAGGGGCAACCATTGCGACCGCAGTAGCTACGCCCCTGGTATTGCTGGTAGTGTGCTATTTATACATTTAGTCTGAATTTTTGCAACTTTAGGTCATATTCTAGCAGTATTCTTTTCATATCTTTGCTAGAGCCATTGCATTTTTGCCAAGTAGATTTATTGTTATGATCACTTATTGGGTCTACATCTATGTACTGTGTTTATAGATTTTTCAGGCACTCATGCTTTGTTGTTCTGCATGTTTTCTTATACACGAGCACTTTATCATATTTAGCGTGATATGATTATTGGTGGGCTTCTTGTTAATCTTGAAATTTAGGGTGCACTTAAGTTACATCATTGCTTTTCGTCCGTTGTTCATTGTACAAGTTTTCAGCTTTTTACTTGTTTTTATGTGCATGTCTTTTTTGGTTTTGTGTCAATAAATAATTATATACTTTATTTTTGAAGGCGATCCCTTTTTTTAATACTTCTTTCTTCCTCTGTTTAAACATTGCTATTCATGGTATGTACCTTCATGGTTTTTACCTTGTGGTGCCCTCCATTTCTTTGTCTAATGGCTGCATTTAGCTCAAAATAAGGAAATACCAATAAAAATTCATTAAAACAATCTGGCCGTTCCGGGGTTTCGGGTGTTTGGAGCAGCGTTGTGGTGTTCACACCTTGTTACAATAACAGAGGTGTTATTCACTGCTTAATCACTTCAGAACTCGCAGCACTGGAGTCCTATTAACGCTGCGACATTTATCATAGAGCCAATAAAAAACATTATTGCTGGACGTAAAATGTTACTGTTGGTCCTGCCTCACAAAACACTGGGCCATTTTATTACCCCTCAATGGAAGCAAAGAGTGTGAAAACACATGTTCAATACTGAATAAAAGATAAGAAATGCAATGAGAATGAAAGTATACTTCTATAGGTGGATTTCTACTATACATCTGGAATATGCGGCATTGTAAGAAAGGTTCTGAAATGTGCAAAATGTTCCTAAATCTATTTACCAAAATGCAGCACCCTTAGCAATCGATAGGACCCCACTGTATGTCTGAGTGCTATCAATCTCAGAATGACGTCTACGGTGGTGTTTTCTGATTGACTCCATAAATTATGGTATGCTCCATCACCCATCGTATGTCAGGGGTATTATTCACTAGAACTATTGCTTCTATAGAGAGAATATCTCAATAATGCAATACTGTATAGAGGCTCTATATGCCATACAGTGCCAAATGTAGAGGCAATACCACTCTGTGTGCATGACAAGAATGACAGTATGAAATATAGATTACCAGTCCACGCTGCACGTTTTCGCTTCTAGGGTTGAGCGAAACGGATCGAACAAATTCAAAAATCGCCGACTTTCGGAAAAGTCGGGTTTCATGAATCCCGACCCGATCCTAGTGTGAGATCGGCCATGAGGTTGGCGATCTGCGCGCAAATGACGCTTTCAGCGCCATTTTTCATCCGATGAAGGAGGGCGCAGAGTGTGGGCAGCGTGATGACATAGGTCTCTGTCCCCACTATCTTAGAGAAGGGCATGACAGTGATTGGCTTGCTTTCTGCGGCGTCACAGGGGCTATAAAGGGGCGTGAACGCCGACCGCCATCGTACTTCTGCCAATCTTAGCATAGGGAGAGGTTGCTGCAGCTTCATCAGAAGAAGGGATATAGTTAGGGAGGGAAGATTAACTCCCAAACTGCTTGTGCTGTAGCGATTTCCACTGTCCAACACCACCATTTTTTTGCATGGACAGTGGAGGCTATATTTTTGTACATCAGCTCTGTAGCTTATTAGGCTGCCTTATTAGGCCATGTTCACACAGTGCGTTTTTTACTGCGGAACCGCAGCGGTATTGCCGCTGCAGTTCCGCAGCAGTTTTCCATGCAGGGTACATAACAATGTAACCCTATGGAAAACAGTCACTGCTGTGCACATGGTCCGTAATTTCGTTTAAAAAGCCGCGCAGAATAGCTGCGGCAAAAAAGAAGGAGCATGTCACTTCTTTTTCCTGAACCGCAGCGGTTCTGCACCCATAGACCTCCATTGTGAGGTCAAAATCGCAGTAAAACCCGCAGATCAAAAATATATCTGCGGGTTTTACTGCGATTTGATGTGCAGAACCGCTGCAGCAGGAAGTGCGGGGGAGCGGGCGGAAGTGCGTGGGCGGAGTGTGGCTGCCCCCCCGTGCTCCGATCCCGCCCCCCCGTGCTCCGATGCCCCCCCCCGTGCTCCGATGCCCCCCCCAGTGCTCCGATGCCCCCCCCGTGCCCTAATCTCCCCCCCTTATACTTACCCGGCGTCCCGGTGTCCGTCCGGCCGTCTTCTCCCTGGGCGCCGCCATCTTGCAAAATGGCGGGCGCATGCGCAGTGCGCCCGCCGAATCTGCCGGCCGGCAGATTCGCTCCAAAGTGCATTTTGATCACTGAGATATAACCTATCTCAGTGATCAAAATAAAAAAATAGTAAATGACACCCCCCCACACTTTGTCACCCCCATTGGTAGGGACAATAAAAAAATTAAGAATTTTTTTTTTTTTCACTAAGGTTAGAATAGGGGTAGGGGTAGGGTTAGGGGTAGGGTTAGGGTTAGGGGTAGGGTTAGGGTTAGGGTTAGGGGTAGGGTTAGGGGTAGGGTTAGGGGTAGGGTTAGGGTTAGGGTTAGGGGTAGGGTTAGGGGTAGGGTTAGGGTATTTTCAGCCATTTTAGCCCTAAAAAGCTTCCTAGGAAACACACAGTCTCTGTATAGAAAACTGCATAAAAAAAGGATAAAAAAACGCATCAAAAAACGCATCAAAAAAGGACAAAAAAAGGACCAAAAAAAGGACCTGCGTTTTCTGCCAAGAGCTGCAGTTTTTTAAAAAAAACTGTCCTGAAAAAAAAAGGATGGAAATCCTGAACGTGTGAACATACCCTAAGGCTCCCTGATAGCTGCATTGCTGTTTGCACGCCGCTGTGCAAACCAACTGCTTTTTTAAAAGCACAAATCCTGTTGCTCCTTTCTGCACAGTTATCTTGTTTATTTGTCCACACTTGTGTGTGCAGCAGTCCTTTTTATTGCTGCCCTACTTTTCCTGAGATCATTGTAGGGAGATTGAAATTGTACTACAGTCCTTGTATTTTTTCATATATCTTCCAGTCACTTATACCATTGAGCAGTGTGCAGAGCTGTGATTTTTTTTCTCATGCAAATTCAGCATGAGAAAAAAAAAACACTGCTGTGATTAGCTCTGGAATTCAGATCACGTGCACCCATACAAGTCTATGGGTGTGTGTGTGTGTGAAACATAGGACTACACTTGGATGTCATTTGAGTGCAGTCTGACAGCTGCAGACTCAGACAATGGAGAAAATGGAGAAATAAAATTGTCCATCTTCTCCACACTTGTGCTGCGATGAGAGCAGGTACGGACTGGGACTGAAATTCAGCCCTGGCATTTGAAATCACACAGGCCCATGTTGTCACTGCCTCCAAGAACCAGATGGGATATATTACTAATATTACCCTGGATGGAGGAAAGCAAGATTTACTACAAGACCAATATTTCTAATGATACCTGTGGTCTGCTGGGGTAAGTGACGGAGTCAGCGACTTTGTGCTCCGTCACAACTCTTAACAGTATGGGAGTCTTGAAAACGCCGATTCTGTTAACATCTTAGCAGACAAGGTGGCCCACAATCAGACAGGCCCTTCTGGCATTTGCCAGAATTGCCAGATGGCCAGTCCGGCCCTGCATGAGAGAGAATCGGATCACACTAACATGACATTTGGTTCAAACTCTTGACAGAGTTTGAGCTGAGAGTCATTAGCATAATCAACCCAACTCTCTCATATTATACAGTATGGCCATCTGACCGCAGCCTTAGAAGCTCAGGGATTTCAGCATGAGCAACCGAGATCAGAAGATGTGACGAGGGCCACACGGGTGATGGTAAGAAGTGGAGGGGCAGGAAAGGTAAGCAGGGAGATAAGTATAATTTATACTTTTGATGGCCTTTTATGGTTCAGAAAAATGGCAGCATGGAAATTGCTAAATCTAAATGGAAGCAAATTCCAAATATCCCCATTTTGGCAAATGTGCATTTGTGAAAAAATATAAGTAGAAATCAAACTCTGGGAAGAGATTATAGACCATAAGGGGCATGGTGATGCATCTACAAGGGCTTAGATAGCTTTACCGTGCCATCACAATGTCCCTGAAATCTGCTTTGCTATTGCCCGAGCAGTAGTTTCCCGGTTGCTCATGCCCACAGATGGGAAACTACTGAGCAGACGTTATAACAAAGCAGAACTCGGCATGCACAAGATTTCAGGAACAGAGTGGTGATGTAGTAGTGCTGCACTAGGCGGAGAATGGAGCAGGAAGTAGGGCAATCATTTGCCGCCACTAAAGGATGAGGTCTTTAGCAGCATGTGGCAGCTGCACAGTGAGACCGTCCTGTAAAAATATGCTTATTCACCTCAGTATTTTTTCAGAAAAAATTGTGAAAAAAAAACACTTGGAAATTTGTTCCCATTTCTGGTTGCATAAATTGAACAATAAAGGCCTGATTTATTATTGCATTTGCACCTGTTTTTGTGAGTGCTTTTGTGGCTTTTCTTTGTTTGCATAACATTCATTTTTCCATTTGCACCTTTTTTTTTAGGTCTATTTTATATGTATTTGCCTGTTTGGGGATTTTATCATGTTTTCCAGTATGGGTAGAGTTGATTCATCATTTGTAACTTTGCAAAAAGTCACAAAATTCGTCACAAGTGTACTCCAGTCTCCTTTTGGAGTGTTTTTTTTTAACTTCAGATATTTTGGCACAATTTTGCAAGGCATGTTATTTTTTTGGCATTAAAAGTCACAAAAAAAAAAACAAAGGGGCACAAATAAAGACCATTTTCACTTTCCCAAAATCTATGCACCACATGTGCAATTTGGATAAACTTTGTGCAAAAAAAAAAAACCCAGCAATGAATGAAACGTGACAAAAGATTTGCGCTTTTTTTTAAGTAGCTTTTCTTTTTTGACATCTGGTTTGCATGGATGATTTTTGGATCAAATTCATCAAAATTCATATGTAATTCATAAATTTTGCACAAAGCCCAAAATTGTCTTATTTTTTCCTGCCTCTGTTTCATGACATTTTAGCGCAAAGTCAGATATTTTGCTAAATATTTTAAAAAATATTACTTTTTGACTGACGCACATAAATTTACTCCATGGAGAAACTGGTGTAGAGTTGCACCAAATTTGACTTTTTTTAAAAAAAAAGTTGCATTTCATGAATCAACCTAAAAACATCTAGAAAAGCAATATTGATGTAAAAATCAGAAATCCTTAAACAACAAAAAGGCAATGAATGACTTTGTTGCAAATAAAAAAGTAACTGATTGAGAGGTATTTATGCAAAAAAACTGTTGAATGGGGCCCTCTGTGATCAGGGAATGTAGTGAGGATAAAATGACCATAAATACTGTGTCCTCAAGACCACTTTTTCCTTTGGATATAAGCAAACTATTTCCTGAAAAGTATTATAGGTAAAATTTTCAGCTTGAAATCTCCTCTCTTATAGAAGTACTCCTCTCATCAAAATTTTTATCCTCTTAGTATATTGCAATCCGCTTATTATATAGCACTGTGTACTTACAATTGCCTATTTTGCTACTTTGCCCAGCTAATTCTTCTCTTTTCTCTGCTCTATGTAGAAACAGGAAGTCTTTTGTCCCTGCATTTATCATTCCCCTCTTCAACTCCTAACCTAACTGCTTCCTCCTCCCGCTGTCCTTGACTTTTGCTGTGACTGATCAGTCACACAGACAAAATTGACCTCCTGTTTCTACAGAGTTTAGAAGTACTCAGCTAGTCAATTTTTATTCACGTGATGTTATAGACCTAATGGAAAAGAGAAGAACTATCTGGGTAGAAGGGCAAAATGAGTAATTGTAATTACACATTGCTATATAATATGATGATTGCAATGTACTAAGGTGATAAAAATTCTGATGGGAGTGCTTCTTTAGCTGAAAAGAGACATAGGGTTAAGCTGCTGACCAATGAACGTTTAATGAGGTCAGTAGCACTGAGCTGACACCACAAACAACACAGAAGTATACCTGGAGTGAAAGCTCTAAAGGTACTATTTTTGGACCCCTACGTGGGGCACCTCTCTTATATCGGAGATTACATGGGATAAATGCTGTATATTGGAGGCTACATGGTTCACCTGCTGTATATCGGAGGCTACGTAGTCCACATCGTGCATATTGAAGGCTATGTGGGGGCTCATGATGTATATAGGGGGCTGTGTTTGTGCTCTTTCAGGATATAGAGGGCTGTGTGGGGGATTTTACAGTATATAGGGGCTGTGTGGGGGCTTTTATGGTATATAGGGGCTGTGTGCTCTCTTATGGTATATAGGGGTACTATGTGCAGGCAAATATGCTATATAAGGGGATGTCAGCAAACTTAATTCTGCTCAATATTAAGTCATACAATTTAAATTAATATAAAATAACTCTAGTTAATATGTTAATATTAATATTAAGCAGGATTAATTTCAGCCTATTGGTTTGGCCTCCACAACAGTCATGATCTCTCATGTGGACCCTATGGAAAATTAATTGCCCACTCCTGCACTAGAACAAAAGGAATAAAGTTTCTAAAGGGTTAATTAGTCTTTCACATGAATATGCAAACTATTTGCAAAATAGCATGCTGGGAAAAATTTGCAAGTGGAAATCTTCTCTCCTTAACTGAATAGAGACATGTCTATGGGGCACTAATGGCAATGAGGGTCAGTATATTCTTGGAGTTGAGTTACTCACCAATGAATGTTTAATTATATTAGTACTGCTGAATTTGCTGATCAGAGATGAGTGAATTTTCTTAGGTTCCCTCTTACTTGGCAAGCTATAGCACTTGCTGAAAAAGCTGCAAAGGAAACCCTGCTTCCTGGATTGTGTCGGCTGATTGACGCTGTAGCTGCATGTGTCGTGGCTGTGTCACAGTCACGACACATGCATTGAGAGCCCAACAAACAGGCTCTCCATACAGCCACCACGACACATGCAGCAGCGGTGCTGATCGACCGGTGCGATCCTGGAAGCCGAATTTCCTCTGCAGCTTATTAGGCAAGTGTTATAGCTCATCTCTACTGCTGATACCACAAACAACACAGACGCATCCCTGGGGTGAAAGCTCTAGAGAGGTGCAATTTTTGAAACCCTGTTATTCTGGATTAAAAATATGTTTTGTAGTTTTACAGTTGAGGAAAAACACCATATGTTCTCATTCACATTGAGTAATCTGATTTTGGCGAGTCCGTAACACAGAATAATCGCTAATCTTTCTGCTACAGCAGATACCGGAGGTGTATCTGGGGGGGCACCATAGGGACACCTGATACGGCAGTCCAAGGTGTCTCCCCAGCAGCCTCATTTTGACACCCCCTGGACTGGGAGTCGGACAATTTTTGAGCCAGATGTCAGCTTGCACCGCCTTTCAGATGCGAGTACAGTTGAATCTCTAACCGCCAGGGGCGACATCAGCAGCATAATCCAGTCATGTGATCACACTGCTGATGTCACTTACCCGCGCATGAACAACATTGATGGTAAGTGCTCCAGTGGAGCTGAATACACCAAAGATATAGTGACACAGGGGGAAGCAAGTGCCGACTAGATATGAATGGCCTCACTCAATGAAAATTAATAAAGAGAGGCCAGACACGTCTAGTCGGAATGTGGCCAGAAGTATTCAATTTGCATACTTGTGCTCATATGACTGTCCACTCTTGCCACTGGCAAGGGAGAATTCTAAAAGCCTGAAGTCAACTAGAGTGACTGAATTTCATCTCAAGCCCTTTAACCCATTACTTGCCAAATTAGCAATTTTCATTTTTTTTTTTTTAATGACAGATTTTTAATGATTTGGGTCCTAATGAATCAGAAACATAATTTGCAAATTTAAAAAAAAAAAACATTGAAAATAGATAGTGCATTCTGCCAATGTCCCAAAAATGGGACGGCAATTTCACTTGAATATAACTCTGGCCTTGTTAAATCTACCTCAATGCCATTGCATTATATACCTTCCTTCGAGTATAAACAATAGTTCTAATAACTTTGATGATTTCCTGTTTTGAAAACATTCATTTTACAAGCACAACACAAAAAATTGGACCTAATTATAAAATCTTAGGCTGCCGTCACACTAGCAGTATTTGGTCAGTATTTTACATCAGTATTTGTAAGCCAAAACCAGGAGTGCAGCAATTAGAGGAAAAGTATAACAGAAACATATGCACCACTTCTGCATTTATCACTCACTCCTGGTTTTGGCTTACAAATACTGATGTAAAATACTGACCAAATACTGCTAGTGTGACGGCAGCCTTAGTTGCTAGAAGCAAAAGATTAGGCGTCCCAAAATTAGGACATTGGTAGATAATGGGTTAATGATAAAATGAAGCCCTCTATCATGCCAATCCTAACAGTGTTTTATATTTTCACTGTCATGATACAGCTCTGCTTGCTGTCATCACATGGCCACTTCACTCACATGCAATTTTCATACTTAGGCTGGCGTCACACTGGCGCTTTAAACGGCCGAGTGCAATGCGATAAAAAAATCGCATTGCACTCGGACCAATGATAAGTTATGGGGCAGCTCCCAGCAGCCGACTTTTTGTCAGCCGTTTTCCTCTGTCCGAGACAATCGCAGCATGCTGCGATTATCTCAGACCTAGGAAAACTCTCGTCTCACTCGCACCCATATAGGCCTATGGGTGCGAGTGAGACAGCGCACACCACTCGGATAACATCCGTGTGATGTGCGCTATTAGCGGACCCCAGCAATGGAGGAGATGGAGAAATTTATTTCTCCGCAGCTGTGCTCCGATCCTCCCTGTGCGAGAGAATCTGAGCACAGACGCATGACACTCGGCTCCTGCTCTCGCATCGGATGCAATACGCCAGTGTGACGCCGGCCTTAGTCACGTTACAGCTAACTTTTCTTCCTACTTCTCTCAGTTTTTCACTAAGCATTGAGAAAATTAGAGAGATGCGCTCGTCAGCACGTGACTAAGGCCGGGATCACACATGCAAGAAACACGTCCGTGTCTCGCATGTGAAATCCAAGCTCTGGCGCTGGCACTTCGGAGCGGAGCGTGCGGCCGCATAGCAACACATGGAGCCGCACGCTCCGCTCTGGAGTGCCGGCGCCAGAGCTTGGATTTCACATGCGAGACACGGACGTGTTTCTCGCATGTGTGATCCCGGCCTAAGTGTGCAAATTACATATGTGCTTTGGGGATGGTACCAAATTGAATTCTACATTCACCTCTGGCAGTTACTCTGCTCTGTATATTTTACTATTATTTTTTAAAACATTACAACATAGCAAAAACAGTTAATTTTTCACAAATTGGTAATTGTAAATCAAAATCAGGAGTGGAACCTGCCCAAAGGAAAACTTTTAGGCTTGATTCATCATGTGCACTTTTGTTTTTAAGTAAGTTTTCTTTTTCTGTCTTGTGATATTCACTGATGTTTTTGCCTGAAATTAATCAAAATGAAACACATGGTTCATGAATTTTGCGCAAAGTCAAAAATGATCCTTTCTTTAACTGTTTTTGTGACTTTTTAGCCCAAACAGTCGCATGTTTTGCAAAATATCACAAACATTTCTTGCGTATATATAATTACTCTGGGGGATGGGGAGGCCAGAGTAGATTTCAAAAAGTTTCAAAATTTCTTCCCAATGTTACAATTAATTAATTGAGTGAAAACATCTAGAGTCCCTATTTCCCACCTACAGTAAAAGCTTAAAAAAAAAAAACAGGGAAACACATAAAATAGAGCTAAAAATAGGCAAAAAATGAAAGATAAATTTGTTGCAAAGAAAACAGAAGCGCAAAATACCGAAAACTCGATAAAAAGACAGTTATAAATGCAATACTAAAGCATGGCAATAGTGTTTTGGAGACTCTCCTGGTTTTGGTTTTTGAGGAAATACTGAGAAAAAAAAGAAGCCCTAAATGTGCGACAGTGAATGTTTCATCTAACTAAGTGCCAGAGGTAGACAGCCAGTCCTTTTTGCGTCTAGCATGACGCCCCACCCCAAATCTCCATGTTTATAGAGTTTCACTCCCTGTCCGCTTTGTCCATGCATACATTATTGTAAGGCCTCTTACACACAGGTATAAAAAAGAAATTGATCCATAAAAGATTTACAAAATGTTTACCAAAAGTTTACAAGCTCTTTAATACAAATAAAGCAACAACTGACACATTCAGGCAGGTAGATAATATATGTTGTCTGCATAGCACAAGGAAAAAACTCATTGTATATGAACCTGCCTGATCATGTCCTGTTATAAAAGTCTGAATTTCCTTAAAAAGGTCACATTTTGCAATATTGGATGTAACAATATGGTGTGGCTGTAAGGAGATGGACATACTGCCCATGTTCCCTCTTGGCAAAAGGATAAAGACATTTTCCTGTCAGAACGTCAGATAGGGCTCAGTCTGATTCACAAGCCAGCCTATGGTCTGGACAGTAAACAATGCCGCATGACGTGGGTGTCCCAAAGTGAGGAGACCGAGATAGTGGATAGTGTGATCCTAAGTCAACAGATGAAGGAAAAGAGAGAAGTTGCCAAATGACAGAGTGATGCAGCCAAGATGGGTCCTGATATAGGATTTTGACGAATTTGACACAAAAATGGCAGCAAATATCAGTGAACAGAAAAAGAAAGCAAACTCAAAAAAAGTGCAAATGTTAAATCGGGCTCATAGCTTTTTTCTAAAGGGGTTTCAATTGAATTACTGACATGTGAATAAGTAAATGTTTCTGCCATACAGTAATGTTTACAACAATAAAATAAAATATACAAAGCAGAGTATCTAATATGGCAGAAAGATTAGGAGTTACTCTGAATTATGGACCAATCAGAATCAGATTATAACAGTGCAAATGAGATCAGATGTTTCATTCCAGCTCTAGATCAACAGATCTTACTGTCAAAACAGAAGAGCAGGGTTCCAAAAATTGCACCTCTCTAGATAGAGCGTTCACCTCAGGGATGCTTCTGTGCTGTCAGCAGTACTAACCTCCTTAAACATTTATTGGTCAGTAACTCAACTCCGAGAGAGGGATGGTTGAATTCTTGGGCTACTTTCACACTTCCGTCTTCTGACAGACGTCGCAATGCGTCGTTTTGGATGTGTTTTTTCTCCATAGACTTGCATTAGCGATGTATGGCATTGGCCACACGTCGCATCCGTCGCGTCGTGTTTTGGCGGACCGTCGGCACATAAAAATGTTACATGTAACCTTTTTTGTGAGATGTGTCCGCCATTTCCGACCGCGCATGCACGGCCGGAACTCCACCCCCTCCTCCCCGGACATTACAATGGGGCAGTGGATGCGTTGAAAAACTGCATCCGCTGCCCCCGTTGTTCATTTATTTCACAACGTCTGTCGGTATGTCGGGCTGACGCATGGCAACGGCCCCGTACCGACGGAAGTGTGAAAGTAGCCTTACACTGGATGACCATGACTGCCCTGTACACATGCCATTTGTAAAATAAGGAGTTAAGATTTCAAGTTGTTAACCATTCCCAGAATGCTTTTCAGCAAATAGTTTGCATAAGGAAAAAAGTGGCCTAGATGAAAGAGCATTTTTGGCTATTTTTCCAAAGACCTGTGATTTTTGCCAAGTTTTTGGTGTTTTGCTGTTTTTTTTGTTTGAACTAAATTCATCTTTCCATTTGTACTTTTTTTTAAAGCCTATTTTATATGGTTACCTGTTTTTGCTTTTTTCTTCCATTTACCACTGTAGACAGGGACAGGGCTGCCACTAGAAATTTTGGGGCCCCATACTGGCAAAATTTTCGGGGCCCCCTTGAGGCACTTCACCCAGGCTCCAGCCCAGCCCCGTCTCCACGCTACACCGCTTGAACTGTCCACAGTCCCACCACTCTCTCTTGGAAAAACTCCACTTCTCACCTATCACACATTACCAGTTCCCATCACCAGATCACACATATAGCCGTCAGCTTTTGTTTTGGCCAAAAGATTTTTTAATCCACCACCATAACACGGTAGACACTTTTGGCCGGGCCCTACTCTACTGTAACCTATTAAATATTTGCTAAAATATGCAATACAATTTAGGTATATTTTTATTTATTTTTCAATTTTTAAAATGACCAATAATATCACATTCAAAGAACAAATACCGCTACACCATGTCCAGACCACATATTACCACCACAGTGATCAATTAATATCAAATACAGGGAACAAATACTAAAACACCATGACCAGACCACATATTACCACCAATGACCGAATAATATTACATACAAGGAACAAATACCACTGCACCATGACCAGACACCATATTGCCACCACATAATGACCAAATAGCACATACAAGGGACAAATACTGCAACACCATGTCCAGACCACATACTACCACCACATAGTGACTGAATACTACAATACTGATCAGTAATTAAAAAACCACAATACTATCACCATCAGTGCCATTATACACAGGAGATCTGTACTTAGTATGCAGTGTTTGTGTACAGGTAATAGTGATCACTGGTGGTATTATACACAGGAGCTCTGTATATAATGTATAGGTAATACAGTGATCACTGGTGACATTATACAGAGGACCTTAGTATATAGTATACAATGTATAGTGTCAGTGTATAAGTAACACACTGACTCACCAATGACGTCTCTAGGTGAAGTCCTTCATCTTTGTTTTTCATCCAGCACAAATCGCCATCACTTATTCCAGCCAGGGCTCATCTCTGCAGGAAATAACACAGTTATCTCAAGCTCCGCTTGTAGAACACATTCATTAATTTTTCCCAACTCCTACATTACACCACATGAAGAAAAAAAAGGCGACATAGTATCACTCTACACAGTAACAGAACCGCCCCCCCATTAAAAACAGTATACTCAAAAATAAAATAAATATATCACTGCAGTAATAATATCCCTTAATTAGCCCCTATGGTAATAATATTCGCCATCCTTGCCCCCATGTGTCTCATTCCTGGCGTCAGCCATATGTTCTCCCATCCTGGCCTCATGAGTATCCATTCTGCCCCCTATGATCTCCCCATCCCGCCCCATCTGTCTCCATCGTATCCATCCTGCCCCATGATCCAATCATGCCCCGTATCTCCATTATGCCCCCTATGTGTCCAGCATTCAGCCCCCAATGTGTCCAGAATTCTGCCCCCAATGTGTCTCCAGCATTCTGCCCCAGTGTCTCCAGCATTGTGCCTCCAGTGTGTTCAGCATTGTGCCCCCAGTGTGTCCAGCATTCTGCCCCGTGTCTCCAGCATTCTGCCCCCAGTGTCTCCAGCATTCTGTCCCCAGTGTCTCCAGCATTCTGCCCCAGTGTGTCCAGCATTCTGCCCCCAGTGTGTCCAGCATTCTGCCCCCAGTGTGTCCAGCATTCTGCCCCCAGTGTCTCCAGCATTCTGCCCCAGTGTCCTCAGCATTCTGCCCCAGTGTCTCCAGCATTCTGCCCCCAGTGTGAGCAGCATTCTGCCCCCAATGAGTCCAGAATTCTACCCCCAGTGTCTCCAGCATTGTGCCTCCAGTGTGTTCAGCATTGTGCCCCCAGTGTGTCCAGCATTGTGCCCCAGTGTGTCCAGCATTCTACACCCAGTGTGTCCAGCATTGTGCCCCCAGTGTGTCCAGCATTGTGCCCCCAGTGTCCAGCATTCTGCCCCCAGTGTGTCCAGAATTCTGCCCCCAGTGTGTCCAGCATTCTGCCCCAGTGTCTCCAGCATTCTGCCCCAATATCTCCAGCATTGTGCTCCCAGTGTGTCCAGCATTCTGCCAACAGTGTGTCCAGCATTCTGCCCCAGTGTCTCCAGCATTCTGCCCCAGTGTCTCCAGCATTGTGCCCCCAGTGTGTCCAGCATTCTGCCCCGTGTCTCCAGCATCCTGCCCCCAGTGTCTCCAGCATTCTGTCCCCAGTGTCTCCAGCATTCTGCCCCTGTGTGTCCAGCATTCTGCCCCCAGTGTGTCCAGCATTCTGCCCCCCCTGTGTCCAGCATTCTGCCCCCAGTGTGTCCAGCATTCTGCCCCCAGTGTCTCCAGCATTCTGCCCCAGTGTCTTCAGCATTCTGCCCCAGTGTCTCCAGCATTCTGCCCCCAGTGTGACCAGCATTCTGCCCCCAATGAGTCCAGAATTCTACCCCCAGTGTCTCCAGCATTGTGCCTCAAGTGTGTTCAGCATTGTGCCCCCAGTGTGTCCAGCATTGTGCCCCAGTGTGTCCAGCATTCTACACCCAGTGTGTCCAGCATTGTGCCCCCAGTGTGTCCAGCATTGTGCCCCCAGTGTCCAGCATTCTGCCCCCAGTGTGTCCAGAATTCTGCCCCCAGTATGTTCAGCATTCTGCCCCCAGTGTGTTCAGCATTCTGCCCCCAGTGTGTCCAGCATTGTGCCCCCAATGTGTCCAGCATTGTGCCCCCAATGTGTCCAGCATTCTGCCCTAGTGTCTCCAGCATTCTGCCCCCAGTGTCTCCAGCATTGTGCCCCCAGTGTGTCCAGCATTCTGCCCCCAGTGTGTCCAGCATTCTGCCCCCAGTGTCTCCAGCATTGTGCCTCCAGTGTGTCCAGCATTGTGCCCCCAGTGTGTCCAGCATTCTGCCCCCAGTGTGTCCAGCATTCTGCCCCAGTGTCTCCAGCATTCTGCCCCAATATCTCCAGCATTGTGCCCCCAGTGTGTCCAGCATTCTGCCAACAGTGTGTCCAGCATTCTGCCCCAGTGTGTCCAACATTCTGCCCCAGTATGTCCAGCATTCTGCCCCCAGTGTGTCCAGAATTCTGCCCCCAGTGTCTCCAGCATTATGCCCCCAGTGTGTCCAGCAGTCTGCCTCCAGTGTGTCCAGCATTCTGCCCCAGTGTCTTCAGCATTGTGCCCCAGTTTGTCCAGCATTGTGCCCCAAGTGTGTCCAGCATTCTGCCCCCAGTGTCTTCAGCATTCTGCCCCAGTGTGTCCAGCATTCTGCACCAGTATGTCCAGCATTGTGGCACCAGTGTGTCCAACATTGTGCCCCCAGTGTGTCCAGCATTCTACCCGAGTGTCTCCAGCATTGTGCCTCCAGTCTGTCCAGCATTTTGCCCCCAGTGTGTCCAGCAGTCTGCCTCCAGTGTGTCCAGCATTCTGCCCCCAGTGTGTCCAGAATTCTGCCCCCAGTGTCTCCAGCATTATGCCCCCAGTGTGTCCAGCAGTCTGCCTCCAGTGTGTCCAGCATTCTGCCCCAGTGTCTTCAGCATTGTGCCCCAGTTTGTCCAGCATTGTGCCCCCAGTGTGTCCAGCATTGTGCCCCAAGTGTGTCCAGCATTCTGCCCCCAGTGTCTTCAGCATTCTGCCCCAGTGTGTCCAGCATTCTGCACCAGTATGTCCAGCATTGTGGCACCAGTGTGTCCAGCATTGTGCCCCCAGTGTGTCCAGCATTCTACCCCAGTGTCTCCAGCATTGTGCCTCCAGTCTGTCCAGCATTGTGCCCCCAGTGTGTCCAGCAGTCTGCCTCCAGTGTGTCCAGCATTGTGCCCCAGTGTGTCCAGCATTCTGCCCCCAGTGTCATCAGCATTCTACCCCAGTGTCTCCAGCATTGTGCCTCCAGTCTGTCCAGCATTGTGCCCCCAGTGTGTCCAGCAGTCTGCCTCCAGTGTGTCCAGCATTCTGCCCCCAGTGTCATCAGCATTCTGCCCCAGTGTGTCCAGCATTCTGCCCCAGTGTGTCCAGCATTCTGCCCCAGTGTGTCCAGCATTGTGCCCCCAGTGTATCCAGCATTGTGCCCCCAGTTTGTCCAGCATTGTGCCACCAGTGTGTCCAGCATTCTGCCCCCAGTGTGTCCAGCATTCTGCCCCAGTGTGTCCAGCATTCTGCCCCAGTGTGTCCAGCATTGTGCCCCCAGTGTGTCCAGCATTGTGCCCCCAGTGTGTCCAGCATTGTGCCCCCAGTGTCTTCAGCATTCTGCCCCAGTGTGTCCAGCATTGTGCCTCCAGTCTGTCCAGCATTGTGCCCCCAGTGTGTCCAGCAGTCTGCCTCTAGTGTGTCCAGCATTGTGCCCCAGTGTGCCCAGCATTGTGCCCCCAGTGTCTTCAGCATTCTGCCCCAGTGTCTCCAGCATTGTGCCCCCAGTGTGTCCAGCATTGTGCCCCCAGTGTCTTCAGCATTCTGCCCCAGTGTCTCCAGCATTGTGCCTCCAGTCTGTCCAGCATTGTGCCCCAGTGTGTCCAGCATTCTGCCCCAGTGTCTCCAGCATTGTGCCTCCAGTCTGTCCAGCATTGTGCCCCAGTGTGTCCAGCATTCTGCCCCAGTGTCTCCAGCATTGTGCCCCAGTTTCTCCAGCATTCTGCCCTGGGGCCCCCTGGATCGCCGCTCTCAATAATAAAAAAAAAAAAGTTCTTACCTTGCAGCGATCCTGTGGCAAAGGCGAAGCTCTCTCCACTCAGCTGAAGCGTGCACTCGCCAGTGACTGACAATGACGTCAGACGTCAGCAACGTGCGCGCTGCGGCTGACGTCAGCTGCCAGCCTAAGATTAACTATTGACATGCGGGTTACGGGCCCGCAAATCAATAGCTTTGCTGCCGCAGCGTCACTGAGGGCCCGGTTTAGCCTGCTGGTAGGGTCCCGGTGAGCAGGTGAGACGGGGCCCGATGTGGGCCCCCTCTGCCCACCGGGCCCCATACGCCAGTCAGGGCAGTAATGCCCTGATGGCAGCCATGGGCAGGGATTAGGGTTTTAAGATGTTTTTGCCTACTTCATCATTTGTGACCTTTGCAATAAATTTTGGGACTTTATACTCTAACCCCTGACCACAGTGATTTTACATACAACAGAAATGTTTACGACATTTTGTGAAACATGCAACTTTTTGGACTAAAAAAAAAAGAAACAAAAAAACACAAAACCAGTTAAAGACAGAAATAAAAGACAATTTTAGCCTTTGCACAAAATTCATGAACCATGTGTGCCTTTTCAAAGAGTTTGTCACAAAATGGCAGTATCACAAGATAGCAAAAGAAAAGTGACATACAAAAAATTTCACAAATGATGAATCGAGCCCTATAATTTTTCTATGTGAATTTAATCCTGATTCTGGTGTGCAATTACTGACACGAATAAGAATGTTTCTAGCAAATCCTAATGTTTGCTATAATAAAGTACTGGTAAAATATTCACAGGAATCTGAAACAGAGAAACAATTATTCTGTGTGCAGGATCCACCAAACCCAAACTATCACAGTGGGGATGAGATCATGTATGTTTCTCCCAAACTCTAGTGCCACCTATTGGAAGTAGCAATCCTAATAGTCAAAGTTGACCCTTCAACGAGCCTTGTCATATGACTTAATATAATAACCAAACCAGAATTTCAATTTGCAGATACTGTGTTTCAGGGTATTGCCCCTCATCAGTGCAAAGTGGAGATCTGGTTTGGCTGATTGAGAGGCATCTGACCGGGATCCAAGAAGTATCGTTTCTCCTTGCGGAGAGTGACATGATAGGCATGTTGAGGTGAGGAGACTTAAAGCCGCAATGCTCCTCTGGGAAATATGCAAATTGTCTCTTCAGAGAGGAAGAGGACTAGAACTCTAGTGCCACCTATTGGAAGTAGCAATCCTAACAGTCATGTCCTCTTCCTCTCTGAAGAGACAATTTGCATATTTCCCAGAGGAGCATTGCGGCTTTAAGTCTCCTCACCTCGACATGCTTATCATGTCACTCTCCGCAATAAAAAACGATACTTCTTGGATCCCAAACTCTAAAACTAAAAATCTTACTTTCAAACCAAAAGAACACGCATCAAAAAATTGCACTTCTCTAGAGCTTTCACCCCAGGGATGCTTTTGTGGTGTCAGCAGAACTAATCTCATTAAACATTCATTGATCAGTAGCTCAACCTCAAGAGAAGGATGGTTGAATACTGAACCAGATTGCCCATGATATGTCTCTTTCAGTTAAGGCGAGAAGATTTCAAGTTGCAAATTTTACCCAGCATGCTTTTCTGCAAATAGTTTGCATATTCAAGAGGAAGACTAATTAACACTTTAGAAAATTAGCTTCTTCTGTTCTAGAAGATACAGTGAATTTTTCATTTTTGCCCTGCTGCATCACTTTTTCTCCCCCTGATATTGCGGATTCAGCATGAAAGAACAATTACAACATGCTGCAATTGTCAGCGAGACTTGACTCAGCTCAGTCGCACCGATACAAGTCTGTGGGTGCGAGTGAAACATTGTACTGCACTCGAATATCACCCAAGTGCAGTGCGATTCCCGCCTATGCCGGCAGCAGAGGATATAGAGAAATTACTTTTTCCACCTCCTCCACAGCTGTGCTCTGATTCTCTCATGAGAGATGAGGGTCATTAGCATATCGCATCTGATGGTGTGATTCCAGCCTTAGGCCCCTTTAACACATCAGTTTTTTGCCATCAGTCACAATCCGTTGAATTTTTTAAAAAAATGGATTCGGCGACTGATGCCGCTGGATCCATTTTTTTCTCATAGACTTGTATTAGTGACGGATGGCCTCACATTTCATCCGTCATTCCAGCGGCCGGAGGCAAGGGACAAAGTAACATTTATTGTGTCCGTCAAAAAACGGACAGCGATGGATCTGTCGCCGTCCCGTCATTTGCTCGAATGGAAGTCTATGGGCGCCAGATCCGTCAAATGAAGGAATCCGGTGATGGATTCCGTTTTTTTTAACTGAGCATGCTCCGATTTTTTTTTTAGGATTCACTTAGCCAGATTTGCTAGTCGGACCCGGCGAAAAACAGATCCGTCGCATCAGTTTTTCACAATCTGCGACGGATCCGTCTATCTGTCGAGCCAACGGATTGTGACTGACGGCAAAAAACTGATGTGTAAAAGGGGCCTAATTCTCAGCCCATGGTTCCGTGTCCTCTTTGCCCTTTTTGGGAATTATGTCGCCAGCATAGCCAGTCCTTAACTTCTTTGCTACTGACACCTTGGAACTCCCGCCTGTGCCACTCTGTTCATTTCATGTTCTCTGTCCCGTCCTGATCTGCTACTTTTCTGAGTTAGACACTTATTATATGGTTACTGTCAAGTGGTTGGTAAGTTTAATACAGATGTGGTTTTAAGGGGTTGTCCAGTCCAAATCAATAAGTCTTCACTCACTCTGTGTGACTGCAGACTTATGAATCCCCTCAGTGCATGCGCTGTGGGGATTCACCTATTTTTGAGCCAGGACCGAAGCATACATATGAGTTAGGCCGGGGTCATACTTGCAAATGCAATAAGAGAAACTCACCTCAATACCTGTCACTGCCGTCAGCATTCACGACCGGAGCGTTCAGCTGCAAAGAAATACAAGCAGCCGCATGCTCCGGCGGCAGCGTCGGGTATTGAGGAGACAGACTCGCGCAGGTTTCTCACATTGCACTAACAAGTGTGACCCCGGCCTCACAAATACAATTGTATAGAGCTAAGCCTCCCCAGTCTCATGACTTGGCCATCCAGTGGGTATGGCCAACTAGAGTTCACTGCCTCACTCCATACAATGGAGACAATGAAACAAAAGCAAAATGCAAATTAGTTGCAGCTAGAATTCTCTTGACCTTCACTAAAAAGAATCCTGCTGCTGAGGAACTTGTTAAAAAAGAAAAAAAGGAATTAAATGTACAAAAATTACTCAAACAGCAGCATCAGAGGGGGAAATTGAGGCAACAGTGCAAAAATCAAACATTCACTATATCTTCTAGAACAGAAGGAGCTAAGTCCTAAAGGATTATGCAAACTATTTGTAGAATAGCATGCTGGGTAAAATTTGCAACTTGAAATCTACTCTCCATAACTGAAAAGAGACATGTCTATAGGTCAGTCATGGGCAATCAGGGTCAGTATTCAACCATCCTTCTCTTGGGGTTGAGCTACTGACCAATGAATGTTTAATGAGGTTAGTATTGCTGACACCACAAACAACACAAAAGCATCCCTGGGGTGAACGCTCTAGAGAGGTGCAATTTTTGGACCCCTGTTTATTTGGTTTGATATTAAGATTTTTAGTCTGAGGGTATGTGCACATGTTGCAGATCTGCAGCGGTTTTCCATGAGTTTACAGTACCATGTAAACCTATGGTAAACAAAATCCCCAGTGCACATGCTGCTATGTATATTCCGCAGCGGATAACAACTGCTCCATTATAGGAATCCACATCAAATCCACAGTTAGGCTATGTGCACATGTTGCTGTAGATCAGCAGCGGATTTTTCCGCGCAGAAACGCTGCAGATCCGCACTGTGATTTACAATGTAAATCAATGGGTAAAAAAAAGTTGTGCGGAAAAATCAGTGCAGAATTGCTGCGGATTTAAAAGAAGTGCATGTCACTTCTTTTGTGCTGATCTGCAGCATTTCTCCACCCCTCCATGATAGAAATCCGCAGTGGCAAAAACTGCATAAAATCTGCACAAAATCCGCGGCAAATCCGCAGCTGCGGATTCTGGCAGGAGATGCGGATTTTGTGCAGAAAATTCTGCACCACATTTCCTACGTGTGTACATAGCCTAAGGGTATGTGCATAAGTAGATGGAACCTCTTCAGATTTTTCTGCACCTGTTTTGATAAATCCACAGGTAAAAAGCACCTCGTTTTACCGCAGATTTTATGCAGTTTTTGTGCGGATTCCTATTATGGAGCAGGTGTAAACCGCTGCGGAATCCACACAAAGAATTGACATGCTGCAGAATAAACAACGCTACGTTTCCGCGCATTTTTTTCCGCAGCATGTGCACTGCGGATTTAGTTTTCCATAGGTTTACATGGTACTGTAAACTCATGGAAAGCAGCTGCGGTTCCGCAGCAAAATCTGCAACGTGTGCACATACCCTATATCCTATCCATGGGTAAAACGCAGTGCTTTTTACCTGTGGATTCTCAAAACAGGTAAGGAAAACTCTGCAGAGGTTCCATCTACGTATGCACATACCCTTAGAGTTGAGGAGAAACATACATGGTTTCATTCACGCTGTGATCATTTGGTAATGCATGATCCTGAATACAGAATTCTTTTTTTCTTTATAGTACACTACATAGGCAGCATCAATAGTAAAAAGTTGGGGACAAACAGGGATAATAGCAGTGGTAACGTAGTGCGTTACCCGCGGCATAACGCGGTCCGTTACTACTGGCATTAACCCTGTGTGAGCGGTGACTGAATGTTGCGTCGGCTGGGCGCGACCAATCAGCGACATTCGCACGGGATTTAAATCCCGCTTCGCTGATTGGTTGCACGCACCGGCTGGGCGCGACCAATCCGCGAAGCGGGATTTAAATTCTGCAGCAATGTCGCTGATTGGTTGTGCCGGCTGGGTGCGAGCAATCAGCAAAGCAGGATTTAAATCCCACGCCAATGTCAGCTGGGCGCGACCAATCAGCGAAGCGGGATTTAAATCCCATGGCAATGTCGCTGATTGGTCGCGCGGTGCCTTGCGGTCTCGCGAGATGATGACGTAGTGGTCTCGCGAGACCACCACATCATCATCTCGCGAGTTCGCAATGCATGGAGTGGTCACTGGAATGTCGCGAGCAGCAGGAAAGGCCTGTTGTGGATCCAAGGGGCCGACGGATGGTGAGTATTTAATGATTTTTTATTTTTTAAATTATTTTTAACATTAGATCTTTTCACTATTGATGCTGCATAGGCAACATCAATAGTAAAAAGTTGGTCACACAGGGTTAATAGCAGCGTTAATGGAGTGCGTTACACCGCGGCATTCTGCAGTGTAACGCAGCCATTAACCCTGTGTGAGCGCTGACTGGAGGGGAGTACGGAGCGGGCACTGACTGCGGGGAGTAAGAAGCGGCCATTTTTCCGCCGGACTGTGCCGGTCGCTGATTGGTCGTGGCTGTTTTGCCGCGACCAATCAGTGACTTGGATTTTCATGACAGACAGAGGCCGTGACCAATGAATATCTGTGACAGAAAGACAGACAGAAAGACAGACAGACAGACGGAAGTGACCCTTAGACAATTATATAGTAGATTTTGTGAATGTTTTACCAGTATTTCATTATTGCAAATATTAGGATTTGCTAGAAACATTCTTGTTCATGTCAGGGATTGCACACCAGAAACAAGATTAGAATCTACACAGAAAAATTATAGGACAGAATCACTGGATTTTTTAAGACATTTTTTTTCTATCTTGTGATAGTGTCATTTTGTGACAAACTCATTAAAAAATGGTACACACGGTTCATGAATTTTGTGCAAAGGCAAAAAATAGTCTTTTATTTCTGTCTTTAACTGTTTTTGTATTTTTTGTTTCTTTTTCTTTTTTATGTAAAAAAAGTTGCATGTTTTAGAAAATGGCGTAAACATTTCTGCTGTATATAGAATCACTCTGGTCAGGGGCTAGAGTATGTTTCAAAAAGTCACAAAAGTTATTGCAAAGGTCACAAATGATGAATTAGGCAGAAACATGTCAAAACCCTAATCCTTGCCTACAGTGGTGAATGGAAAAAAAACAAAAACAGGTAAACATATAAAATAGGCTTCAAAAAAGTTGCAAATGGAAAGATGAATTTAATTTAAAAAAAAAAAAACAGCAAAACACCAAACACTTGGCAAAAATCACAAGTCTTTGGAAAAATAGTCAAAAATGCTCTGTCATCAAGGTCACTTTTTCCTTATGCAAACTATTTGCTGAAAAGCATTCTGGGAATGGTTAACAACTTGAAACCTTATCTCCTTAATTTACAAAGGGCGTGTGCATGGGGCAGTCATGGCCATTCAGGGTCAGTATTCAACCATTCTTCTCTTGGGGTTGAGCTACTGACCAATGAATGTTTAATGAGGTTAGTATTGCTGACACCACAAACAACATAAAAGCATCCCTGGGGTGAACACTCTAGAGAGGTGCAATTTTTGGACCCCCATTTGTTCAGTTTAAGGCCGGCTTCACACTCAGCGTATGAAAATACAGTCCGCATATTACAGCCGTAATACGCTGAAATGTCCCGAAAATAGTGGTCCGTAGCTCCTCCGTAGGCAGGGTGTGTCAGTGTTTTTTGCGCATGGCATCCTCCGTATGGCATCCGTACTGTGTGGTTTTCTCGCAGGCTTGCAAAACCAACATACCGCTATAGAAGTGATCCATGTGTCCCAAAAAGAAAAAAATATATATATACTGTCTATATATATATATATATATATATATATATATGTCAGTAGACACATATGTATATATATTAATATTTTTTCCAGCGCTATACAGCTTGAAAGCCGGTAATTCAATTACCGGCTTTTTCTTTCTCCTTCCTAAAACCCGACATGATTTGAGACATGGTTTACATACAGTAAACCATGTCTTCTCTCCATTTTTTTGCAGATTCCACACTACTAATGTCAGTAGTGTGTATCTGCAAAATTTGGCCGTTCTAGCTCTTAAAATAAAGGGTTAAATGGCGGAAAAAATTGGCGTGGGCTCCCGCACAATTTTCTCCGCCAGAGTAGTAAAGCCAGTGACTGAGGGCAGATATTAATAGCCTGGAGAGGGTCCACGGTTATTGGCCCCCCCCTGGCTAAAAATATCTGCCCCCAGCCACCCCAGAACAGGCACATCTGGAAGATGCGCCTATTCTGGCACTTGGCCACTCTCTTCCCATTCCCGTGTAGCGGTGGGATATGGGGTAATGAAGGGTTAATGCCACCTTGCTATTGTAAGGTGACATTAAGCCAAATTAATAATGGAGAGGCGTCAATTATGACACCTATCCATTATTAATCCAATTGTAGTAAAGGGTTAAATAAAACACAAACACATTATTTAAAATTATTTTAATGAAATAAAAACAATGGTTGTTGGAGTATTTTATTCTACGCCCAATCCAGTCACTGAAGACCCTCGTTCTGTGAAAGAAAAAACATAATAAACCAACAATATACTTACCCTCCGCAGATCTGTAACGTCCAACGATGTAAATCCTTCTGAAGGGGTTAAAACATTTAGCAGCAAGGAGTTCCGCTAATGCAGGCTGCTCCTTGCTGCAAAACCCCGGGAAATGAGGCTAAATATAGATCAGTGATCTATATTTAGCTTCATTTGCGGTGAAGGTGAGGCGCCCTCTGCTGGATGTTCATAGATCGTGGGAACGTTCCTAGAAATAAGATTTCTAGTTTGAGAGCTGGGGAGAAACCTACGTGGTCTCATTTACGTTGTGATAATTTGGTGCTGTGGTATCCTGAATATTTTACCAGTGTTTTATTATTGCAAACATTACAATTTGGCAGAAACTTTGAATTCAGGCAATTTTTGGAATCCTGCTCTTCTGGTTTCAAAGTAAGAGTTGTAGATCTAGTGTTGGAATAAAACATCAGGTCTCATTTACACTGCAGGAATCTGATTCTGGTTGATCCACAATTCAGAGTAACTCCTAATCTTTCTGCTATAGAAGATACTTTGCTCTGTGTTTTATTATTATAAACATCACAATATGGCAGAAACATTTAATTATTCACATGTCAGTAATTGTAAGCCAACATCAGGATTGGAACCTATTTAGAAAAAAAAATATGGGCCCGATTCATCATTTGCATTTTGTGGGTTTTTTTAAGTCCCTTTTCTTTTTCTGTCTTGTGATATTCGCTGAAATTTTTGATGGATTTCGATTTTTTTTTTTAGGATTCAATTAGCCAGATCTGCTAGTTGGATCCGGCGAAAAACGGATCCGTCGCATCAGTTTTTCACAATCTGCGACGGATCCGTCTATCTGTCGAGCCAACGGATTGTGACTGACGGCAAAAAACTGATGTGTGAAAGGGTCCTAATTCTCAGCTAATGGTTCCGTATCCTCTTTGCCCTTTTTGGGAATCATGTCGCCAGCATAGCCAGTCCTTAACTTCTTTGCTACTGACACCTTGGAACTCCCGCCTGTGCCACTCTGTTCATTTCATGTTCTCTGTCCCGTCCTGATCTGCTACTTTTCTGAGTTAGAAACTCATTATATGGTTACTGTCAAGTGGTTGGTAAGTTTAATACAGATGTGGTTTTAAGGGGTTGTCCAGTCCAAATCAACAAGTCTTCACTCACTCTGTGTGACTGCAGACTTATGAATCCCCTCAGTGCATGCACTGTGGGGATTCACCTATTTTTGAGCCAGGACCGAAGCATACATATGAGTTAGGCCGGGGTCACACTTGCAGGTGCAATACGAAAAACTCACCTCAATACCTGTCACTGCCGTCAGCATTCACGACCGGAGCGTTCAGCTGCATAGAAATACAAGCAGCCGCATGCTTCGGCGGCAGCGTCGGGTATTGAGGAGACAGACTCGCGCAGGTTTCTCACATTGCACTCACAAGTGTGACCCCGGCCTCATACATACAATTGTATAGAGCTAAGCCACCCCAATCTCATGACTTGGCCATCCAGTGGGTATGGCCAACTAGAGTTCACTGCCTCACTCCATGCAATGGAGACAATGAAACAAAAGCAAAATGCAAATTAGTTGCAGCTAGAATTCTCTTGACCTTCACTAAAAAGAATCCTGCTGATGAGGAACTTGTTAAAAAAGAAAAAAAGGAATTAAATGTACAAAAATTACTCAAACAGCAGCATCAGAGGGGGAAATTGAGGCAACAGTGCAAAAATCAAACATTCACTATATCTTCTAGAACAGAAGGAGCTAAGTCTCTAAAGGATTATGCAAACTATTTGTAGAATAGCATGCTGGGTAAAATTTGCAACTTGAAATCTACTCTCCTTAACTGAAAAGAGACGTATCTATAGGTCAGTCATGGGGCAATCAGGGTCAGTATTCAACCATCCTTCTCTTGGGTTGAGCTACTGACCAATGAATGTTTAATGAGGTTAGTATTGCTGACACCACAAACAACACAGAAGCATCCTTGGGGGTGAAAGCTCTAAAGAGGTGCAATTTTTGGACTCCTGTTCTTTTGGTTTGATATTAAGATTGCTAGTCTGAGAGTATGAGCACACGTTGCGGATCTGCAGCGGTTTTCCATGAGTTTACAGCACCAACAAAATCCCCAGTGCACATGCTGCGGAAAACACCGCGTGGAAATGCTGCTTTGTATATTCTGCAGAGGATAACAACTGCTCCATTATAGGAATCCACAACAAATCCACAGTTAGGCTATGTGCACATGTTGCTGTGGATCCGCAGCGGTTTTTTCCGCGCAGAAACGCTGCAGATCCGCACTGTGATTTACAATGTAAATCAATGGGTAAAAGAAAAGTTCTGTGGAAAAATCAGTGCAGAATTGCTGCGGATTTAAAAGAAGTGCATGTCACTTCTTTTGTGCTGATCTGCAGCGTTTCTCCACCCCTCATTGATAGAAATCCGCAGTGGCAAAAACTGCATAAAATCTGCACAAAATCCGCGGCAAATCCGCAGCTGCGGATTCTGCCAGGAGATGTGGATTTTGTGCAGAAAATTCTGCACCACATTTCCTACATGTGCACATAGCCTAAGGGTATGTGCATAAGTAGATGGAACCTCTTCAGATTTTTCTGCACCTGTTTTGATAAATCCGCAGGTAAAAAGCACCTCGTTTTACTGCAGATTTTATGCAGTTTTTGTGCGGATTCCTATTATGGAGCTGGTGTAAACCGCTGCGGAATCCACACAAAGAATTGACATGCTGCAGAATAAACAACGCTACGTTTCCGCGCATTTTTTTCTGCAGCATGTGCACTGCAGATTTAGTTTTCCATAGGTTTACATGGTACTGTAAACTCATGGAAAGCAGCTGCGGTTCCGCAGCAAAATCTGCAACGTGTGCACATACTCTATATCCTATCCATGGGTAAAACGCAGTGCTTTTTACCTGCGGATTCTCAAAACAGGTAAGGAAAAGTCTGCAGAGGTTCCATCTACGTATGCACATACCCTTAGAGTTGAGGAGAAACATACATGGTTTCATTCACGCTGTGATCATTTGGTAATGCATGATCCTGAATACAGAATTCTTTTCTTCTTTATAGTACACTACATAGGCAGCATCAATAGTAAAAAGTTGGGGACAAACAGGGTTAATAGCAGTGGTAACGTAGTGCGTTACCCGTGGCATAACACGGTCCGTTACTACTGGCATTAACCCTGTGTGAGCGGTGACTGAATGTTGCGTTGGCTGGGCGCGACCAATCAGCGACATTGGCGCGGGATTTAAATCCCGCTTTGCTGATTGGTTGCACGCACCGGCTGGGCGCGACCAATCCGCAAAGCGGGATTTAAATTCTGCAGCAATGTCGCTGATTGGTCGCGCCGGCTGGGTGCGAGCAATCAGCGAAGCAGGATTTAAATCCCGTGGCAAAGTCGCAGATTGGTCACGCCGGCTAGGCGCTACCAATCAGTGAAGCGGGATTTAAATCCCACGCCAATGTCAGCTGGGCGCGACCAATCAGCGAAGCGGGATTTAAATCCCACGGCAATGTCGCTGATTGGTCGCGCGGTGCCTTGCGGTCTCGCAAGATGATGACGTAGTGGTCTCGCGAGACCACCACATCATCTCGCGAGTTCGCAATGCATAGAGCGGTCACTGGAATGTCGCGAGCAGCGGGAAAGGCCTGTTGTGGATCCAAGAGGCCGACGGATGGTGAGTATTTAATGATTTTTTATTTTTTTAATTATTTTTAACATTAGATCTTTCCACTATTGATGCTGTATAGGCAACATCAATAGTAAAAAGTTGGTCACACAGGGTTAATAGCAGCGTTAATGGAGTGCTTAAGGCTATGTTCACACTTTGCGGATTCCACTGCGGTTTTTTACGCCGCAGAATTCCAAAATCTGCAGTGAAAACCCTTCGCGGTTTTTACTGCGGATTTATCGCGGTTTTTACTGCGGTTTCTTCTGCGGATTTTCATCTGCAGTTTCCTATTGGAGCAGGTGAAAATCAGCAGAAAAGAAGTGACATGCTGCGGAATGTAGTCCGCAGCGTTTCTGCGCGGATTTTTCTGCAGCATGTGCACAGCGTTTTTTGTTTCCCATAGGTTTACATTGTACTGTAAACTCATGGGAAACTGCTGCGGATCCGCAGCGGTCAAATCTGCTGCGGATCCGCAGCAAAATCCGCAAAGTGTGAACATAGCCTAACACCGCGGCATTCTGCGGTGTAACGCAGCCATTAACCCTGTGTGAGCGCTGACTGGAGGTGAGTACGCTCCGTGCACTGACTGCGGGGAGTAAGAAGCAGCCATTTTTCCGCCGGACTGTGACTGTCGCTGATTGGTCATAGCTGTTTTGCCGCGAACAATCAGCGACTTGGATTTTCATGACAGACAGAGGCCGTGACCAATGAATATCCGTGACAGAAAGACAGACAGAAAGACAGACGGAAGTGACCCTTAGACAATTATATAGTAGACTCTGTGAATGTTTTACCAGTATTTCATTATTGCAAATATTAGGATTTGCTAGAAACATTCTTGTTCATGTCAGGAATTGCACACCAGAAACAAGATTAGAATCTACACAGAAAAATTATAGGACAGAATCACTGGATTTTTTTAAGGGTATGTGTCCACGTGCAGTAAACGCTGCGTGTTTGACGCTGCATAGAGCTGCAGCGTCAGACACGCAGCGTCCAGATGTTACAGCATAGTGGAGGGGATTTAATGAAATCCCGTCTCCACTATGCGTGGTAACACGCACGCGGCGGCCCTGCGACTCCGGACATGCTGCGCGTCTTTTCAGATCGCAGCATGTCCGTATATCTTGCGGCGACGCTCCGTCGCCGCAAGATATAGCACAGGGCCATATGGTGGGGAGCGATGATCCCGGATGTGTGCTGTGAACACATCCGGCATCATCGCGTCCCAGAAAGGGGGCGGGCTTACCGCAGAGCGGCTAAGCCGCTCCGGCGATACCGCTGGCCATCCTGAACGTGGACACGCAGCCTAAGCCATTTTTTTTCTATCTTGTGATACTGTCATTTTGTGACAAACTCATTAAAAAATGGTACACACGGTTCATGAATTTTGTGCAAAGGCAAAAAATAGTCTTTTATTTCTGTCTTTAACTGTTTTTGTATTTTTTGTTTCTTTTTCTTTTTTATGTAAAAAAAAGTTGCATGTTTTAGAAAATGTCGTAAACATTTCTGCTGTATATAGAATCACTCTGGTCAGGGGCTAGAGTATGTTTCAAAAAGTCACAAAAGTTATTGCAAAGGTCACAAATGATGAATTAGGCAAAAACATGTCAAAACCATAATCCTTGCCTACAGTGGTGAATGGAAAAAAAACAAAAACAGATAAACATACAAAATAGGCTTCAAAAAAGTTGCAAATGGAAAGATGAATTTAATTTTAAAAAAAACCAGCAAAACACCAAACACTTGGCAAAAATCACAAGTCTTTGGAAAAATAGTCAAAAATGCTCTGTCATCAAGGTCACTTTTTCCTTATGCAAACTATTTGCTGAAAAGCATTCTGGGAATGGTTAACAACTTGAAACCTTATCTCCTTAATTTACAAAGGGCGTGTGCATGGGGCAGTCATGGCCATTCAGGGTCAGTATTCAACCATCCTTCTCTTGGGGTTGAGCTACTGACCAATGAATGTTTAATGAGGTTAGTATTGCTGACAACATAAAAGCATCCCTGGGGCGAAAGCTCTAGAGAGGTGCAATTTTTGGACCCCCATTTATTCAGTTTAAAAATAAGATTTCTAGTTTGAGAGCTGGGGAGAAACATACGTGGTCTCATTAACACTGTGATAATTTGGTGCTGTGGTATCCTGAATATTTTACCAGTGTTTTATTATTGCAAACGTTACAATTTGGCAGAAACTTTCAATTCAGGCAATTTTTGGAATCCTGCTCTTCTGGTTTCAAAGTAAGAGTTGTAGATCTAGTGTTGGAATAAAACATCTGGTCTCATTTACACTGCAGGAATCTGATTCTGGTTGATCCACAATTCAGAGTAACTCCTAATCTTTCTGCTATAGAAGATACTTTGCTCTGTGTTTTATTATTACAAACATCACAATATGGCAGAAACATTTAATTATTCACATGTCAGTAATTGTAAGCCAACATCAGGATTGGAACCTATTTAGAAAAAAAAAAACATGGGCCCGATTCATCATTTGCATTTTGTTTTGTTTTTTTTAAGTCCCTTTTCTTTTTCTGTCTTGTGATATGCGCTGACATTTTTGATGGATTCCGATTTTTTTTTTTTTAGGATTCAATTAGCCAGATCTGCTAGTCGGATCCGGCGAAAAACGGATCCGTCGCATCAGTTTTTCACAATCTGCGACGGATCCGTCTATCTGTCGAGCCAACGGATTGTGACTGATGGCAAAAAACTGATGTGTGAAAGGGGCCTAATTCTCAGCCCATGGTTCCGTGTCCTCTTTGCCCTTTTTGGGAATCATGTCGCCAGCATAGCCAGTCCTTAACTTCTTTGCTACTGACACCTTGGAACTCCCGCCTGTGCCACTCTGTTCATTTCATGTTCTCTGTCCCGTCCTGATCTGCTACTTTTCTGAGTTAGAAACTCATTATATGGTTACTGTCAAGTGGTTGGTAAGTTTAATACAGATGTGGTTTTAAGGGGTTGTCCAGTCCAAATCAATAAGTCTTCACTCACTCTGTGTGACTGCAGACTTATGAATCCCCTCAGTGCATGCGCTGTGGGGATTCACCTATTTTTGAGCCAGGACCGAAGCATACATATGAGTTAGGCCGGGGTCACACGTGCAAGTGCAATACGAGAAACTCACCTCAATACCTGTCACTGCCGTCAGCATTCACGACCGGAGCGTTCAGCTGCATAGAAATACAAGCAGCCGCATGCTTCGGCGGCAGCGTCGGGTATTGAGGAGACAGACTCGCGCAGGTTTCTCACATTGCACTCACAAGTGTGACCCCGGCCTCATACATACAATTGTATAGAGCTAAGCCTCCCCAGTCTCATGACTTGGCCTTCCAGTGGGTATGGCCAACTAGAGGGCACTGCCTCACTCCATACAATGGAGACAATGAAACAAAAGCAAAATGCAAATTAGTTGCAGCTAGAATTCTCTTGACCTTCACTGAAGAAAATCCTGCTGCTGAGGAACTTGTTAAAAAAGAAAAAAGGAATTAAATGTACAAAAATTACTCAAACAGCAGCATCAGAGGGGGAAATTGAGGCAACAGTGCAAAAATCAAACATTCACTATATCTTCTAGAACAGAAGGAGCCAAGTCTCTAAAGGATTATGCAAACTATTTGTAGAATAGCATGCTGGGTAAAATTTGCAACTTGAAATCTACTCTCCTTAACTGAAAAGAGACATGTCTATAGGTCAGTCATAGGCAAGCAGGGTCAGTATTCAACTATCCTTCTCTTGGGTTGAGCTACTGACCAATGAATGTTTAATGAGGTTAGTATTGCTGACACCACAAACAACACAGAAGCATCCTTGGGGGTGAAAGCTCTAAAGAGGTGCAATTTTTGGACTCCTGTTCTTTTGGTTTGATATTAAGATTGCTAGTCTCAGGGTATGTGCACACGTTGCGGGTCTGCAGCGTTTTTCCATGAGCTTACAGTACCATGTAAACCTATGGTAAACAAAATCCCCAGTGCACATGCTGCGGAAAACACCGCGTGGAAATGCTGCTTTGTATATTCTGCAGAGGATAACAACTGCTCCATTATAGGAATCCACATCAAATCCACAGTTAGGCTATGTGCACACGATGCGGACTTGCTGTGGATCCGCAACGGATTTTTCCGCGCAGAAATGCTGCAGATCCGCACTGTGATTTACAATGTAAATCAATGGGTAAAAAAAAGTTGTGCGGAATTGCTGCGGATTTAAAAGAAGTGCATGTCACTTCTTTTGTGCGGATCTGCAGCGTTTCTGCACCCCTCCATGATAGAAATCCGCAGTGGCAAAAACTGCATAAAATCCAAACAAAATCCGCATAAAAACCGTGGCAAATCCGCAGCTGCAGATTTTATGCAGAAAATTCTGCACCACATTTCCTACGTGTGCACATAGCCTAAGGGTATGAGCATAAGTAGATGGAACCTCTGCGGATTTTTCCGCACCTGCTTTGATATCCGCAGGTAAAAAGCACTGCGTTTTAACACAGATTTTGCAGTTTTTGTGCGGATTCCTATTGTGGAGCAGGTGTAAACCGCTGCGGAATCCGCACAAAAAATTGACATGATGCAGAATAAACAACGCTACATTTCTGCGCATTTTTTTCCGCAGCATGTGCACTGCAGATTTAGTTTCCCATAGATTTACATGGTACTGTAAACTCATGGAAAGCAGCTGCAGTTCTGCAGCAAAATCCGCAACGTGTGCACATACCCTATATCCGCGGGTAAAACGCAGTGCTTTTTACCTGCAGATTTCTCAAAATAGGTAAGGAAAAATCCGCAGAGGTTCCATCTACGTATGCACATACCCTTAGAGCTGAGGAGAAACATACATGGTTTCATTCACGCTGTGATCATTTGGTTCTGCATGATCCTGAATACAGAATTCTTTTTTTCTTTATAGTAGATTCTGTGAATGTTTTACCGGTATTTCATTATTGCAAATATTAGGATTTGCTAGAAACATTCTTATTCATGTCAGGAATTGCACACCAGAAACAAGATTAGAATCTACACAGAAAAATTATAGGGCAGAATCACAGGATTTTTCTAATCCATTTTTTTCTGTCTTGTGATACTGTCATTTAGTGACAAACTCATTAAAAAATGGTACACAAAGTTCATGAATTTTGTGCAAAGGCAAAAATAGTTTTTTATTTCTGTCTTTAACTGTTTTTGTGGGGGGTTTTTTGGTTCTTTTTCTTTCTTTTTTTAGTAAAAAAAAAAGTTGCATGTTTTAGAAAATGTCGTAAACATTTCTGCTGTATATAGAATCACTCTGGTCAGGGGCTAGAGTATGTTTCAAAAAGTCACAAAAGTTATTGCAAAGGTCACAAATGATGAATTAGGCAAAAACATGTCAAAACCCTAATCCTTGCCTACAGTGGTGAATGGGAAAAAAACAAAACAGGTAAACATATAAAATAGGCTTCAAAAAAGTTGCAAATGGAAAGATGAATTTAATTTTTTTTAAAAACAGCAAAACACCAAACACTTGGCAAAAATCACAAGTCTTTGGAAAAATAGTCAAAAATGCTCTGTCATCAAGGTCACTTTTTCCTTATGCAAACTATTTGCTGAAAAGCATTCTGGGAATGGTTAACAACTTGAAACCTTATCTCCTTAATTTACAAAGGGCGTGTGCATGGGGCAGTCATGGCCATTGAGGGTCAGTACTTAACCATCCTTCTCTTGGGGTTGAGCTACTGACCAATGAATGTTTAATGAGGTTAGTATTGCTGACACCACAAACAACATAAAAGCATCCCTGGGGTGAAAGCTCCAGAGAGGTGCAATTTTTGGACCCCCATTTATTCAGTTTAAAAATAAGATTTCTAGTTTGAGAGCTGGGGAGAAACCTACGTGGTCTCATTAACACTGTGATAATTTGGTGCTGTGGTATCCTGAATATTTTACCAGTGTTTTATTATTGCAAACATTACAATTTGGCAGAAACTTTCAATTCAGGCAATTTTTGGAATCCTGCTCTTCTGGTTTCAAAGTAAGAGTTGTAGATCTAGTGTTGGAATAAAACATCAGGTCTCATTTACACTGCAGGAATCTGATTCTGGTTGATCCACAATTCAGAGTAACTCCTAATCTTTCTGCTATAGAAGATACTTTGCTCTGTGTTTTATTATTACAAACATCACAATATGGCAGAAACATTTAATTATTCACATGTCAGTAATTGTAAGCCAACATCAGGATTGGAACCTATTTAGAAAAAAAAAAATATGGGCCAGATTCATCATTTGCATTTTGTGTTTTTTTTTTTTTAAGTCCCTTTTCTTTTTCTGTCTTGTGATATTCGCTGACATTTTTCATGGATTCCGATTTTTTTTTTTTTTTAGGATTCAATTAGCCAGATCTGCTAGTCGGATCCGGCGAAAAACAGATCCGTCGCATCAGTTTTTCACAATCTGCGACGGATCCGTCTATCTGTCGAGCCAACGGATTGTGACTGACGGCAAAAAACTGATGTGTGAAAGGGGCCTAATTCTCAGCCCATGGTTCCGTATCCTCTTTGCCCTTTTTGGGAATTATGTCGCCAGCATAGCCAGTCCTTAACTTCTTTGCTACTGACACCTTGGAACTCCCGCCTGTGCCACTCTGTTCATTTCATGTTCTCTGTCCCGTCCTGATCTGCTACTTTTCTGAGTTAGAAACTCATTATATGGTTACTGTCAAGTGGTTGGTAAGTTTAATACAGATGTGGTTTTAAGGGGTTGTCCAGTCCAAATCAACAAGTCTTCAATCACTCTGTGTGACTGCAGACTTATGAATCCCCTCAGTGCATGCACTGTGGGGATTCACCTATTTTTGAGCCAGGACCGAAGCATACATATGAGTTAGGCCGGGGTCACACTTGCAGGTGCAATACGAAAAACTCACCTCAATACCTGTCACTGCCGTCAGCATTCACGACCGGAGCGTTCAGCTGCATAGAAATACAAGCAGCCGCATGCTTCGGCGGCAGCGTCGGGTATTGAGGAGACAGACTCGCGCAAGTTTCTCACATTGCACTCACAAGTGTGACCCCGGCCTCATACATACAATTGTATAGAGCTAAGCCACCCCAATCTCATGACTTGGCCTTCCAGTGGGTATGGCCAACTAGAGTTCACTGCCTCACTCCATACAATGGAGACAATGAAACAAAAGCAAAATGCAAATTAGTTGCAGCTAGAATTCTCTTGACCTTCACTGAAGAAAATCCTGCTGATGAGGAACTTGTTAAAAAAGAAAAAAAGGAATTAAATGTACAAAAATTACTCAAACAGCAGCATCAGAGGGGCAAATTGAGGCAACAGTGCAAAAATCAAACATTCACTATATCTTCTAGAACAGAAGGAGCCAAGTCTCTAAAGGATTATGCAAACTATTTGTAGAATAGCATGCTGGGTAAAATTTGCAACTTGAAATCTACTCTCCTTAACTGAAAAGAGACATGTCTATAGGTCAGTCATGGGGCAATCAGGGTCAGTATTCAACCATCCTTCTCTTTGGGTTGAGCTACTGACCAATGAATGTTTAACCCTGCTGTTCTGTTGGTCAAAAATGACCGACTTTGAACTTCAATATTCTTTAAAATATTCAAGATGCGGCTCTGAAACCCGTGGCCGACCGACCCATCCTCATTTAAGTCAATCAACCACAAGTTTCAGAACCGCATCTTGAACACCCCAAAAAATACCAAAGTTCAAAATAGGTCTCCCCAGACTGAACAGAACAGCAGGGTTAATGAGGTTAGTATTGCTGACACCACAAACAACACAGAAGCATCCCTGGGGTGAAAGCTCTAGAGAGGTGCAATTTTTGGACTCCTGTTCTTTTGGTTTGATATTAAGATTTCTAGTCTGAGGGTATGTGCACACGTTGTGGATCTGCAGTGGTTTTCCGTGAGTTTACAGTACCATGTAAACCTATGGTAAACAAAATCCCCAGTGCACATGCTGCGGAAAACACCGCGTGGAAATGCTGCTTTGTATATTCCACAGCGGATAACAACTGCTCCATTATAGGAATCCACAACAAATCCACAGTTAGGCTATGTGCACACGAAGGAAATGTGGTGCAGAATTTTCTACACAAAATCCGCATCTCCGGGCAGAATCCGCAGCTGCGGATATGCCGCGGATTTTGTGCAGATTTTATGCAGTTTTTGCCACTGCGGATTTCTAGCAAGGAGGGGTGGAGAAACGCTGCAGATCCGCACAAAAGAAGTGACATGCACTTCTTTTAAATCCGCAGCAATTCTGCACTGATTTTTCCGCACAACTTTTTTTTTACCCATTGATTTACATTGTAAATCAGAGTGCGGATCTGCAGCGTTTCTGCGCGGAAAAATCCGCTGCGGATGTGCATAAGTAGATGGAACCTCTTCAGATTTTTCTGCACCTGTTTTGATAAATGCGCAGGTAAAAAGCACCTCGTTTTACCGCAGATTTTATGCAGTTTTTGTGCGGATTCCTATTATGGAGCAGGAGTAAACATTTTTTTCCACAGCATAGGCACTGCGGATTTAGTTTTCCATAAGTTTACATGGTACTGTAAACTCATGGAAAGCAGCTGCGGCTCCACAGCAAAATCTGCAACGTGTGCACATACTCTATATCCTATTCGTGGGTAAAACGCAGTGCTTTTTACCTGCGGATTTGTCAAAACAGGTGTGGAAAAATCTGCAGAGGTTCCATCTACATATGCACATACCCTTAGAGTTGAGGAGAAACATACAAGGTCTCATTCACGCTGTGATTATTTGGTTCTGCATGATCCTGAATACAGAATTCTTTTTTTCTTTATAGTACACTAGATGGTGGCCTGATTCTAACGCATCGGATATTCTAGCATATGTGTGTATGTATGTATGTATAAAGCAGCTACATAGTATATAGCACAGGCCACGTAGTGTCTGCTATATACATACACACATATTGTAGAATGCGTTAATACAGGCCACGCAGTATATAACACAGCCCACGTACTATATAACACAGGCGATGTACTATGTAACACAGCCCACACAGTATATAACACTGGCCACGTAATATATAGCACAGCCCACGCAGTACATAACACTGGCCACATAGTATCTAACACTGGTCCGGTAGTATATAGCAGCCACACGGTATATAACGGCTGGGCGCGACCAATCAGCGAAGCGGGATTTAAATTCCACAGCAAAGTCGCTGATTGGTCACGCCGGCTGGTCGCTACCAATCAGCGCAGCGGGACTTAAAACTCATTAAAAATGGTACACACGGTTCATGAATTTTGTGCAAAGGCAAAAAATAGTCTTTTATTTCTGTCTTTAACTGTTTTTGTGTTTTTTGTTTCTTTTTCTTTTTTATGTAAAAAAAAGTTGCATGTTTTAGAAAATGGCGTAAACATTTCTGTTCTATATAGAATCACTCTGGTCAGGGGCTAGAGTATGTTTCAAAAAGTCACAAAAGTTATTGCAAAGGTCACAAATGATGAATTAGGCAGAAACATGTCAAAACCTTAATCCTTGCCTACAGTAGTGAATGAAAAAAAAACAAAAAAAGGTAAACATATAAAATAGGCTTCAAAAAAGTTGCAAATGGAAAGATGAATTTAATTTAAAAACAAAAAAACAGCAAAACACCAAACACTTGGCAAAAATCACAAGTCTTTGGAAAAATAGTCAAAAATGCTCTGTCATCAAGGTCACTTTTTCCTTATGCAAACTATTTGCTGAAAAGCATTCTGGGAATGGTTAACAACTTGAAACCTTATCTCCTTAATTTACAAAGGGCGTGTGCATGGGGCAGTCATGGCCATTCAGGGTCAGTATTCAACCATCCTTCTCTTGGGGTTGAGCTACTGACCAATGAATGTTTAATGAGGTTAGTATTGCTGACACCACAAACAACACAAAAGCATCCCTGGGGCGAAAGCTCTAGAGAGGTGCAATTTTTGGACCCCCATTTATTCAGTTTAAAAATAAGATTTCTAGTTTGAGAGCTGGGGAGAAACATACGTGGTCTCATTTACACTGTGATAATTTGGTGCTGTGGTATCCTAAATATTTTACCAGTGTTTTACTCCTGCAAACATTACTATTTGGCAGAAACTTTCAATTCAGGCATTTTTTGGAACCCTGCTCTTCTGGTTTCAAAGTAAAGGTACCGTCACACTAAACGATATCGCTAGCGATCCGTGACGTTGCAGCGTCCTGGATAGCGATATCGTTCAGTTTGACAGGCAGCAGCGATCAGAATCCTGCTGTGATGTCGTTGGTCGGAGCAGAAAGTCCAGAACTTTATTTCGTCGCTGGACCTCCTGCTGACATCGCTGAATCGGCGTGTGTGACACCGATTCAGCAATGTCTTCGCTGGTAACCAGGGTAAACATCGGGTTACTAAGCGCAGGGCCGCGCTTAGTAACCCGATGTTTACCCTGGTTACCGGGGACCTCGGAATCGTTGGTCGCTGGAGAGCTGTCTGTGTGATAGCTCTCCAGCGACCAAACAGCGACGCTGCAGCGATCCGGATCGTTGTCGCTTAGTGTGACGGTACCTTAAGAGTTGTAGATCTAGTGTTGGAATAAAACATCAGGTCTCATTTACACTGCAGGAATCTGATTCTGGTTGAGCCACAATTCAGAGTAACTCCTAATCTTTCTGCTATAGAAGATACTTTGCTCTGTGTTTTATTATTATAAACATCAAAATATGGCAGAAACATTTAATTATTCACATGTCAGTAATTGTAAGCCAACATCAGGATTGGAACCTATTTAGAAAAAAAAAAACATGTGCCCGATTCATCATTTGCATTTTGTGTTTTTTTTAAAGTCCCTTTTCTTTTTCTGTCTTGCGAATAGCTGACATTTTTGCTCCAAATTCATCCATGATGAATTTTATGAAAAGTCAAAAATATTCTTTTTTTTCTTTAACAGATATAGGGGTTTTTTTTGTAAAAAAAAAAAAAAAGTCCCATATTTTGCAACATGGAAAAATGTATGGAGTATATAACTCTTGGGGGAGCTGGGGAATTAGAGTAGATTTCAAAAAGTTGCAAAAAATTGTTGCAAAGGTCACAAATGGTGAATTAGGCAAAAACATTTTAAAACCCTAATATCCTCCCACAGTGGAGAACGTTAAAGGTACTGTCACACTAGACGATATCGCTAGCGATCCGTGACGTTGCAGCGTCCTCGCTAGCGATATCGTCCAGTGTGACAGGCAGCAGCGATCAGGCCCCTGCTGGGAGATCGCTGGTCGGGGAAGAAAGTCCAGAACTTTATTTCGTCGCTGGACTCCCCGTAGACATCGCTGAATCGGCGTGTGTGACACCGATTCAGCGATGTCTTTGCTGGTAACCAGGGTAAACATCGGGTAACTAAGCGCAGGGCCGCGCTTAGTAACCCAATGTTTACCCTGGTTACCATCCTAAAAGTAAAAAAACAAACACTACATACTTACCTACAGCCGTCTGTCCTCCAGCGCTGTGCTCTGCTCTCCTCCTGCTCTGGCTGTGAGCGTCGGTCAGCCGGAAAGCAGAGCGGTGACGTCACCACTCTGCTTTCTGGCTGCCCGGCGCTCACAGCCAGACCAGAGAAGCAGAGCGCCGAGGACAGACAGCGGTAGGTAAGTATGTAGTGTTTGTTTTTTTACTTTTTAGGATGGTAACCAGGGTAAACATCGGGTTACTAAGCGCGGCCCTGCGCTTAGTTACCCGATGTTTACCCTGGTTACCGGGGACCTCGGGATAGTTGGTCGCTGGAGAGCTGTCTGTGTGACAGCTCTCCAGCGACCAAACAGCGACGCTGCAGCGATCCGGATCGTTGTCGGTATCGCTGCAGCGTCGCTATGTGTGACGGTACCTTAAGAAAAAACCAGACAAACACATAAAATAAAGCTTAATCTAGGGCTATAGGTGGCCAGACAGTTCATTCTGTTTCCACCATGTTGCCCCACCCCACATTTACATTTCTATAGAGTTTCACTCACTGTCCACCTTGTCCATGCATTTTATTTAGCACAAAATCAGAGCTGTAAAAACGTCACAGACAAGTTGCACAAGTGTTTTATCCTGATATTTTTTAGAGTATTGCTGTCGCATAACACATGTTGCTGTGTAGCCCAGTATTAGCCCTCATTCAGATGTTTGATTTTTCATGCTCGTGAAAACAAGGACTGTTGTTCATCAGTGTTTTGGATTTGACTTTCCTCAGTGTTTGCTCCGTATGTCAGTTGTTTCCATCAGGCTGATGCCATCTGTGTGCAGTATGTAATTTTCACGAACTCAGATTTGTATGGGTGATTTTCATCTATCACACAAAAATATGGACACTTCTTCATGATATTTTTGTGAACACACGGCTCGCAAAAAAGTTCGGACATGTAAACAACCCCATAGGCTATAATGGTTCCCTCTTCTATCCATGAAAACCATAGAAGATAGAACATGTGGATAAAAACAGGCATCTGAATGAGAATTCGCCCCAACAGTGATTTTATGTCCCATAATAATGCCACCTGTAATGTCCCCATGAATAGCATTAGCCACATTAAGCCATCATTATGTTAGCCAGGATCTACAGTGAAGAGCCTTACAGTGAACGTCGGCTCCCCGACTCTGAAGATGACTTGGCTCCAATGTCAGGAGGACTAGATTTTTCTGTTTTTGTGGGAAACTCAAGTAATACACGTCTAGTTATATGGTTTCAGTGGTAAGTTTAACCCCTTCATGACCAGGGGATTTTTCGTTTTTCCGTGTTCGTTTTTCGCTCCCCTCCTTCCCAGAGCCATAACTTTTTTATTTTTCCGTCAATTTGGCCATGTGAGGGCTTATTTTTTGCAGGACGAGTTGTACTTTTGAACGACATCATTGGTTTTAGCATGTCGTGTACTAGAAAACGGGAAAAAAAATCCAAGTGCGGTGAAATTGCAAAAAAAGTGCAATCCCACATTGGTTTTTTGTTTGGCTTTTTTGCTAGGTTCACTAAATGCTAAAAATGACCTGCCATTATGATTCTCCAGGTCATTACGAGTTCATAGACACCAAACATGACTAGGTTATTTTTTATCTAAGTGGTGAAAAAAAATTCCAAACTTTGCTAAAAAAAAAAAAAAAAAAATTGCGCCATTTTCCGATACTCGTAGCGTCTCCATTTTTCGTGATCTGGGGTCGGTTGAGGGCTTATTTTTTGCGTGCCGAGATGACGTTTTTAATGATAGCATTTCGGTGCAGATACGTTCTTTTGATCGCCCGTTATTGCATTTTAATGCAATGTCGCAGCGACCAAAAAAACGTAATTCTGGCGTTTCGAGTTTTTTTCCCGCTACGCTGTTTAGCGATCAGGTTAATACTTTTTTTTATTTGATAGATCGGGCAATTCTGAGCGCGGCGATACCAAATATGCGTAGATTTGATTTTTTTTTTATTGATTTATTTTGATTGGGGCGAAAGGGGGGTGATTTAAACTTTTATGTTTTTTTTATTTTTTTCACATTTTTTAAACTTTTTTTTTTAACTTTTGCCATGCTTCAATAGCCTCCATGGGAGGCTAGAAGCAGGGACAGCACGATCGGCTCTGCTACATAGCAGCGATCTGCTGATCGCTGCTATGTAGCAGAATTGCACGTGTGCTGTGAGCGCCGACCACAGGGTGGCGCTCACAGCGACGGGCAATCAGTAACCATAGAGGTCTCAAGGACCTCTATGGCTACAATGGAGACGCATCGCCGACCCCCGGACATGTGACGGGGGTCGGCGATGACGTCATTTCCGGCCGCCCGGCCGGAAGCGGTAGTTAAATGCCGCTGTCTGCGTTTGACAGCGGCATTTAACTAGTTAATAGGTGCGGGCAGATCGCGATTCTGCCCGCGCCTATTACGGGCACATGTCAGCTGTTCAAAACAGCTGACATGTCCCGGCTTTGGTGCGGGCTCACCGCGGAGCCCTGCATCAAAGCAGGGGAGCCGGCATCGGACGGTATAGTACGTCCGATGCCGGTAAGGGGTTAATTCAGATGTGGCTTAACTCGGTCTGGTCTCATATGGATGTAGCAATCAAATACGGAGGCAAAGCAACAAAAGGAATATGCAAATTACTTGTAGAAAAGAATCCTGGGTATTATTTGTAGCTTGAATATTTCTTGCTTTAAAGGGAATCTGTCACCCCAAAATTTGCCTATAAGCTAAGGCCACCAGCATCAGGGGCTTATTTGCAGCATTCTGTAATGCTGTAGCTAAGCCCCCGATGTAACATGAAAGATAAGAAAACCAAGTTAGATTATTCTCACCCAGGGGCGGTCCCGCTGCGGTCTGGTCCGATGGGCGTCGTGGTCCGGCGCCTTCCTGCCGCAGCTCCTGCGCAAGCGTACTTTATCTGCCCTGTTGAGGGCAGAGCAAAGTACTGCAGTGCGCAGGCACCAGGAAAGGTCAGAGAGGCCCGGCGCCTGCGAGGACATCATCGTATGAAGATGGGAGGCACCGGACCGCGATGCCCATCGCATCGGGACCACCCCTGGGTGAGTGTAATCAAACTTGTTTTCTTACCTTTCAGGCTACATCGGGGGCTTATCTACAGCCTTACAGAATGCTGTAAATAAGCTCCTGATGCCGGTGGCCGCAGCTTATAGGCGAATTTTGGGGTGACAAATTCCCTGTAACTGAGCAGAATCCTGCTAATGAGGAACTTGTTATAAAAGAAAACAAGGAATTAAATGTACAAAAATTACTCAAACAGCAGCATCAGAGGGGGGAAATTGAGGCAACAGTGCAAAAATCAAACATTCACTATATCTTCTAGAACAGAAGGCGCTAAGTCTCTAAAGGATTATGCAAACTATTTGTAGAATAGCATGCTGGGTAAAATTTGCAACTTGAAATCTACTCTCCTTAACTGAAAAGAGACGTATCTATAGGTCAGTCATGGGGCAATCAGGGTCAGTATTCAACCATCCTTCTCTTGGGGTTAAGCTACTGACCAATGAATGTTTAATGAGGTTAGTATTGCTGACACCACAAACAACACAAAAGCATCCCTGGGGTGAAAGCTCCAGAGAGGTGTAATTTTTGGACCCCTGTTTATTTGGTTTAAGATTTCTAGTTTGAGAGCGGAGGAGAAACATACGTGGTCTTATTTACGCTGTGATAATTTGGTGCTGTGGTATCCTGAATATTTTACCAGTGTTTTACTCTTGCAAACATTACTATTTGGCAGAAACATTCATTTCAAGCAATTTTTGGAACCCTGCTCTTCTGGTTTCAAAGTAAGAATTGTAGATCTAGTGTTGGAATAAAACATCTGGTCTCATTTACACTGCAGTAATCTGATTCTGGTTGAGCCACAATTCAGAGTAACTCCTAATCTTTCTGCTATAGAAGATACTTTGCTCTGTGTTTTATTATTATAAACATCAAAATATGACAGAAACATTTAATTATCCACATGTCAGTAATTGTAAGCCTGTTGGCTTGGAACCTATTTAGAAAAAAAAAAAACATGGGCCCGATTCATCATTTGCATTTTGTGGGTTTTTTTTAAGTCCCTTTTCTTTTTCTGTCTTGTGATATTCGCTGACATTTTTGCTCCAAATTCATCCATGATGAATTTTATGAAAAGTCAAAAATATTCTTTTTTTTCTTTAACAGATATAGGGGTCTTTTTTTAGTAAAAAAAAAAGTCACATATTTTGCAAAATGTAGAAATGTATGGAGTATATAGAATAACTCTTGGGGGAGCTGGGGGATTACAGTAGATTTCAAAAAGTTGCAAAAATTTGTTGCAAAGATCTTCACAAATGGTGAATTAGACAAAAACATTTTAAAACCCTAATATACTCCCACAATGGAGAACATTAAAAAAAACAGACAAACACATAAAAGAAACTTAAAAAAGACACAAACGGAAAACTGAATTTCGTGCATAAAAATTATCAAAAGACCAAAAATTTGGTAAAAACGACAGGTATAAATGCAATAATGAATCAGGACAACAGTGTTTGAGTCACTCCTCGTTTTGGCTTTGAGGAAATACTGACCAAAAAACTGATGTGTGAATAAGATCTGAAGGTGAGGAAATGAATGCTTACTCTAGGGCCATAGGAGGCCAGACAGTTCATTCTGTTTCCACCATGTTGCCCCACCCCCACATTTACATTTCTATAGAGTTTCACTCACTGTCCACCTTGTCCATGCATTTTATTTAGCACAAAATCAGAGATGAAAAAAGTCACAGACAAGTTGCACCAGTGTTTTATTGTGATATTTTTTAGAGTATTGCTCTCACGTAACACATGTTGCCGTGCAGCCCCAGTCTTAGCCCTCATTCAGACGTTTGACTTTTCATGCTCGTGAAAACAAGGACTGTTGTTCATCAGTGTTTTGGATCTGACTTGTCCACCTTGTCCATGCATTGTATTTAGCACAAAATCAGAGCTGAAAAAAAGTCACAGACAAGTTGTATCTATAATGCTGTAGATAAGCCCCGATGTAACCTGTAAGATAAGAAAAACAAGTTAGATTATACTCACCCAGGGGCGGTCCCGGTGCGGTCCGGTCCGGTCCAATGGGCGTCATGGTCCGGGTGTGGCGCCTCCCATCTTCATACGATGATGTCCTCTTCTTTGCTTCCTGCCGCAGCTCTTGCGCAGGTGTACTTTTTCTGCCCTGTTGAGGGCAGAGCAAAGTACTGCAGTGCGCAGGCACCAGGAAAGGTCAGAGAGGCCCGGCGCCTGCGAGAACGTCATCATATGAAGATGGGAGGCGCCGGACCGGGATGCCCATTGCATCGGGACCGCCCCTGGGTGAGTATAGTCTAAAGGTACCATCACACTAAACGACGCTGCAGCGATCCAGACAATGATCCGGATCGCTGCAGCGTCGCTGTTTGGTCGCTGGAGCGCTGTCACACAGACAGCTCTCCAGCGACCAACGATGCCGGTAACCAGGGTAAACATCGGGTTACTAAGCGCAGGGCCGCGCTTAGTAACCCGATGTTTACCCTGGATACCATCCTACAAGTAAAAAAAACAAACGCTTCATACTTGCCTTCCGCTGTCTGTCCTCGGAGCTCTGCTTCTCTGCTCTGGCTGTGAGCACAGCGGCCGGAAAGCAGAGCGGTGACGTCACCGCTCTGCTTTCCGGCCGCTGTGCTCACAGGGAGTGCAGGAAAGCACAGCGCCGGGGACAGACAGCTGAAGGTAAGTATGAAGCGTTTGTTTTTTTTACTTTTAGGATGGTATCCAGGGTAAACATCGGGTTACTAAGCGTGGCCCTGCGCTTAGTAACCCGATGTTTACCCTGGTTACCAGCGAAGACATCGCTGAATCGGTGTCACACACGCCGATTCAGCGATGTCAGCGGGAGAGCCAGCGACCAAAGAAAGTTCTGGCCCTCTAGCCCCGACCAACGACATCACAGCAGGATTCTGATCGCTGCTGCCTGTCAAACTAAACGATATCGCTAGCGAGGACGCTGCAACGTCACGGATCGCTAGCGATATTGTTTAGTGTGAAGGTACCTTTACTTGTTTTTCTTATCTTTCAGGTTACATCGGGGGCTTATCTTACAGCATTAAGGCCCCTTCACATTAAGCGACGCTGCAGCGATACCGACAACGATCCGGATCGCTGCAGCGTCGCTGTTTGGTCGCTGGAGAGCTGTCACACAGACCGCTCTCCAGCGACCAACGATGCCGGTAACCAGGGTAAACATCGGGTAACTAAGCGCAGGGCCGCGCTTAGTAACCCGATATTTACCCTGGTTACCATGCTAAAAGTAAAAAAAAAACAAACACTAGATACTTACCTACCGCTGTCTGTCCTCCAGCGCTGCGCTCTGCTTCTCTGCACTCCTCCTGTACTGGCTGTGAGCCGGAAAGCAGAGCGGTGACGTCACCGCTCTGCTTTCCGGCTCACAGCCAGTACAGGAGGAGTGCAGAGCACAGCGCTGGAGGACAGACGGCTGTAGGTAAGTATCTAGTGTTTGTTTTTTTTTTACTTTTAGCATGGTAACCAGGGTAAACATCGGGTTACTAAGCGCGGCCCTGCGCTTAGTTACCCGATGTTTACCCTGGTTACCAGTGAAGACATCGCTGGATCGGTGTCACACACGCCGATCCAGCGATGTCAGCAGGAGTCCAGCGACGAAATAAAGTTCTGGACTTTATTCAGCGACCAACGATCTCCCAGCAGGGGCCTGATCGTTGGTCGCTGTCACACATAACGATTTCATTAACGATATCGTTGCTACGTCACAAAAAGCAACGATATCGTTAACAATATCGTTATGTGTGAAGGTACCTTTACAGAATGCTGTAGATAAGCCCCTGATGCCGGTGACTGCAGCTTATAGGCGAATTGTGGGGTGACAGATTCCCTTTAACTTAGCAGAATCCTGCTTATGAGGAACTTGTTAAAAATAATTTAATTAAATGCCCTGAAATGCACAAAAAAGCACTCAAACAGCAATGTCAGAGAGGGGAGTGAGGCAACAAGGCAAAAATGAAAAAACAAAAAAAGAAAAAAACATCACTGTATACTCTAGTCCAGTGTTTCCCAAACCTCATCCTCACAGCCACCAACACATCAGGATTTTCTTAGCATTGCACAGGTGAAAGAACCTGTTGCGATTTCTGATGCCTTAAAAAATTCTATCACCTGTGCAACACTGAGGAAATCCTGAAAACATGACATGTTGGGACCATGAGTACTGGAGCTTGGGAGACACAGATCTAGAACAAAAAGAGCCAAGTCTCTAAAGGATTTATTAGTCTCTCATGAAGAGAAGTGTAATTTTTGGATCACTGTTCTTCTGGTTTCGAAGTAAGGCCACATTCCTATGTTCAGTATTTGTTCAGTATTTTACATCAGTATCTGTAAGCGAAAACCATCAAAATGCAGAAGTGGTAACGTGTTTCTATTATATTTTACCTCTGATTGTCCTACTCCTGGTTTTGGCTTCCAAACACTGAACGTGTGAACGTGGCCTAAGACTTGTAGTGCCATTTTATTTTTTTAGTTTTTTTGGGGGGAGGACTATTTAGCAATTGTCATAAGGCCTCATTCACACTGGGGTAATCTGATTTTCTCTATTATAGTACTATAGATACTCTGGTGTGTAAATCTAACCAGTATTTCATTAATGTAACCATTGCTGCATGGAAGAATCATTTACTTATTCACGTCAGTAACTGTAATCCAAAATCATGAGTGGAACCTACACATAGGAAAACTATAGGGCCCCATTCCTCATTTGCATTTCTTTAAGTCCCTTTTCTTTTTTCTTTTAGGGTTTTTGCAGACTTGTGTGCAAAATTCATCAAAATGGCGCTCGTACTTCATACATTTTGCTCAAAGCCCCATATGAGCTTATTTTTATTCTGTCTTCAACTCTTTTTTGCTACTTTTATGTGTAAAAAGTTGCACAGTTTTCAAAATGTTTTAAAAAAAATGACTGTTGCATATAAAATCACTACAGCAGAGGGACTAAAAGTTGCACCATATTTTTCAACTTTCTGAAAAAGCTGCATTTTAATAAATCAGTCTAAGGCCGGTTTCACACGTCAGTGGCTCCGGTACGTGAGGTGACAGTTTCCTCGCGTACCGGAGCCACTGACTCACGTAGACACATTAAAATCAATGCATCTGTGCAGATGTCATTGATTTTTTGTGGACCGTGTCTCCGTGTGCCAAACACGGAGACATGTCAGTGTTCGTGGGAGCGCACGGATTACACGGACCCATTGAAGTCAATGGGTCCATGTAAAACACGTACCGCACACGGACGCTGTCCGTGTGCAGTCTGTGTGCCGTGCAGGAGACAGCGCTACAGTAAGCGCTGTCCCCCCCACTGGTGCTGAAGCCGCCATTCATATCTTCCCTGCAGCAGCGTTTGCTGTAAAGAAGATATGAATATTCCTTTTTTTTTAGTTTCTTGTGTTTAAAATAAAGCTCCATGTGCCCGCCCCCTCCCACCCCTTGTGTGCCCCCCTGCTGTTCTTAAAATACTCACCCGGCTCGCTCCCTCGCTGGCGCTGCTTCCTGTCCTGGCCGCACCTTCTACTGTATGAGCGGTCACGTGGGGCCGCCGATTACAGTCATGAATATGCAGCTCCACCTCCCATAGGAGTGGAGCCGCATATTCATTACTGTAAATGAGCGGCCCCACGTGACCGCTCATACAGTAGAAGATGCGGCCAGGACAGGAAGCAGCGCCAGCCAGCGAGGGAGCCAGGTGAGTATTTTAAGAACAGCGGGGGCACACAGGGGGTGGGAGGGGGCTGGGGACATGGAGCTTTATTTTAAACATGAGAAATTAAAAAAAAAATATCTTCTCTACAGCAAACGCTGCTGCAGGGAAGATATGAATGGCGGCTTCAGCACCAGATGCTGGTGCATGTGGTACCCAGCACGGTGCATGTGGTACCCAGTGGGCACACGGGCGGCACACGTGTGCCACACTGATGTGCCACAGAAATGCATGGGCACACGGACACGGATAATTCCGGTACTGATTTTTCCGGTACCGGAATTATCTGGACGTGTGAGACTGCCCTAAGGCCGGGATCCCACATGCGAGAAATACATCCGAGTCTCGCATGGTAATCCCCGGCCCTGCACCCGACACTCAGGAGCGGAGCGTGCGGCTCCATGTATTGCTATGCGGCCGCACGCTCCACTCCGGAGTGCAGGCCGCAGGGCCCGGGATTACCATGCGGGACTCGGACGTATTTCTCGCATGTGTGATCCCGGCCTAAATTACCTGGAAAAGACACACTGATGTAAAAAGCTTAATGATATCTAAACGCCCAAAGAGAACTTGAAAAAAGGTGCAAGTTGTTTGAATTTGTTGGAAATCAAAAAGCCCATAATTCACACGAAGCAATGAGTAGAAATGCAATGATGAATCAGGACCTTAGTGATCAGGGAATATAGTAAGGCAAAAATAGCCAAAAATGCTGTGTCCGCAAGGCCAATTTTTTCCTTATGCAAACTATTTGCTGAAAAGCATTCTGGGAATGATTTGCAAAGGGTATGTGTATGGGGCAGTCATGGGCAATCAGGGTCAGAATTCAACGATCCTTCTCTTGGTGTTGAGCTACTGACCAATGAATTTTTAATGACACCACAAACAACACAGAAGCATCCCTGGGGTGAACGCTCTAGAGAGGTGCAATTTTTGGATGCCTGTTCTTCTAGTTTTAAAAATAAGATTTATAGATCCAGAGTTGTGTAATATCCATCCATACGTCCTGGGGTTAAATGCTCTCCTTTTGGTTTAAAAGTAAGATTTCAAGTCTTAGAATTGGTGAGAAACATACATGATCTCATTCACACTGTGATCATTTGGTTCTGGGGGATCCTGAACACAGAATAATTTCTTCTATATCAGATTCTGTGAATATTGATTTGGAAAAAATGTTCTTATTCACGTCAGTAATTGTAAATCAGGATTAGAATCTACACAGAAAAATTATATGGTCTGATTCATCATTTGCATTTTGTTTGTTTTTTTAAGTCCCTTTTCTTTTTTCTGTCTTGTGATACTGCCATTTTGTGTCAAACTCATTAAAATGGCACACACGGTTCATGAATTTTGTCCAAAGTCTAAAATAGTCTTTTGTTTCTGTCTTAACCTGGTTTTGTGTTTTTTGTTGTTTTTTTTTGTTATTTCTTTTTACTTCTTTTAGTCCAAAAAGTTGCATGTTTTACAAAATGTCATAAACTCTTCTGTTGTATATAGAATCAGTATGGTCAGGGACTAGAGTATGTTTCAAAAAGTCACAAAATTTAATGCAAATGTCACAAATGATGAATTAGGCCGAAAACATCTCAAAAACCTAATCTTCTTCAGTGCAGAATTGAAAAAAATCAAAAACAGGTAAATATATAAACTAGACTTTAAAAAATGCAAATAGACAGCAGGATTTAGTTAAAACAAAAAAGATCAAAAAACACCAAAAACTTAATCAAAAATCACAAGTGTTTGGTAAAATAGCCAACAATGCTCTATCATCAAGGTCACCTTCTTCCTTATGCAAATTATTTGCTAAAACGCATTCTGGGAATGGTTAGCAATTTGAAATCTTATCTCCTTAATTTACAAAGAGCGTGCGTACCGGGCAGTCATGGGCAATCTGGGTCAGTGTTTAACCATCCTTCTCTTGGGGTTGAGCTAATGACCAATGAATGTTTAATGAGGTTAGTACTGCTGACACCACAAACAGCACAAAAGCATCCCTGGGGTGAAAGTTCTAGAGAGGTGCAATTTTTGGACTCCTCTTCCTTTTGATTTAAAAGTAAGATGTCAAGTTTTAGATTTGGGGAGGAACATACATGGTTTCATTCACACTGTGATAACTTGGTTCTGGGAGATCCTGAACACAGAATAACTGTTCTTCTATAGCAGATTCTGTGAATACTTTACCAGTATTTATTTTTTGCGAACATTATGATTTGGCAAAAACGTTCTTATTCACGTCACTAATTGTAAACCAGAATCAGGATTAGGCTATGTGCACACGTTCAGGTTTTTTCGTGTTTTTTTCGCGGTAAAAACGCTATAAAAACTCATTAAAAATGCATACATTATGCATCCTATCATTTAGAATGCATTCTGCAAGTTTTCTGCACATGATGCGTTTTTCCACGAAAAAACGCATCGCGGTAAAAAAAAGCAGCATGTTCATTAGTTTAGTGGATTTTCTGCATTTTTCCCGCTATTCTATGCATTTGGGAAAAACGCACAAAAAAAGCATCAAAAACGCATGAAAAAACACGGAAAAAACGCATGCGGATTTCTGGCAGAAATGTCCGGTTTTTGTCAGGAAAATTTCTGCAAGAAATCCTGATGTGTGCACATACCCTTAGAATCTACACAGAAAAACGATATAGTCTAATTCATCATTTTTTAAGTCCCTTTTCTTTTTCTGTCTTGTGATACTCACTGCCATTTTGTGACAAATTCATTAAAATGGCACACACGGTTTATGAATTTCATCCAAAGTCGAAAATAGTCTTTTATTTCTGTCTTAAACTGGTTTTGTGTTTTTCTTTTTACTTTTTTTAGTCCAAAAAGTTGCATTTTTCACAAAATGTCAAACATTTCGGTGGTATATGGAATCACTCGGGTCAGGGGTTAGAGTACGTTTCAAAATGTCACAAAATGTATTGCAAAGGTCACAAATGATAAATTAGGCGAAAACATCTCAAAAAACTAATCTCCTTCAGTGGATAACGGAAAAAAAACAAAAACAGGTAAATTTATAAACTAGACTAAAAAAAAAAGTGCAAATGGAAAGAAGGATTTAGTTCAAACAAAAAAAAGCAAAAAATCATCAACTTGGTAAAAATCACAAGTGTTTGGTAAAATAGTCAACAATGCTCTATCATCAAGGTTTTCCTTATGCAAATTTTTGGCCGAAAAGCATTCTGGGAATGGTTTGCAATTTGAAAGCTTATCTCATTAATTTACAAAGGGTATGTATATGGAGCAGTCAAGGCCATTCAGGGTCAGTATTCAACCATCCTTTTCTTGGGGTTGAACTACTGACCAATGATTGTTTAATGAGGTTAGTATTGCTGACACAACAAACAACACAAACGCATACATGGGGTGAACGCTCTAGAGAGGTGCAATTTTTGGATTCCTGTTCTTCTGGTTTTAAAAATAAGATTTATAGATTTAGAGTTGTATAATATCCTTATGTTCTCATCCACATTGTGGTAATCTGATTCTGATGGGTCAACAACACAGAATTATTGCAAATCTTTCTGCTGTAGCAGATAGTCTGTTCCATATGTTTTACCATTATATTTTCAAAGATTATTATACAGCAAATACAATTTAAAAAAAAACTTGTTCCATACCTAATTTTGACTTAAAAGTATTGACCAAATATTGAACTTGTGAATGTGGCCTTATTGCTTTTTTTTCTGCTATTGCTTAAAGGGATTGTCCACTACTAGGACAACCAATTCCCAATTTTAATATTTACCCCCATGAAAACAAAAACACTTATAGTCACTGCTGACGCTGTTCTAGTGGTGTCAGCACCCGTGTTCCCGGAGCTCACGTTGGGTTGTTACGTCACCTGGACCCTGAGCACAATCAGCAGCCGCATCGTACTTATAATGTTGTCATTGCATGTAGTGAGTCTGCATTACTTACAGGTGTGGACCTACATGTGGAATGTTCCAAATTAAAGGGAACCTGTCACCCCGTTTTTTCAGTAGGAGATAAAAATACCATTAAATAGGGCCTGAGCTGCGCTTTACAATAGGGTATTTTTGATCGAATCATGGCTTCAGGAAAATGGCCGCCGCGATGTCCATCTGCGCACGCGCGGCATCCCGCGGCCATTTTCCTGAAGCCCCGGGAAGCAGAAGACTCCATCTGTGCACGCGCGGCCTCAGGAAGATGGCCGCGCCCACCGAGAAACCGCTGAATAGCGGCGAGCGCGCTCTTTTTCTACAGCTGCGCAGTGCATTCGGCACTTGCGCATGCGAGAAGCACTACGCCACCAACGGGAACATAAGCAAGATGTGGGGGAGAAACAGCTCTGTGACCACGCCCATCCGACCTGACCAGCCTGATTGACAGGCGAAAAAGGACACTTTTGTAAGGTATTTCGGCAGCATAGGTAGGGAATCAGGGGACAAAAAATACCCTATTGTAAAGCACAGCTCAGGCCCTATTTAACGGTATTTTTATCTCCTACTGAAAAAACGGGGTGACAGGTTCCCTTTAACAATAATAGCAGTCAGTAGGGAAGTGGCCCCTTTTTTAAAAAATAGTAGGACCCACACCACTAAGAATTATCCAGATAGGTAATATCTTTTGTTTATTGGAATATTTTTTTTAAGTGAATTTCACACACATTTACCTGCATCTTTCAAGAGCTACATTCAACTAAATGTTATTGTCCACCAGACAGTCACTTTGCTTTCCGAGTGTTTTTCCCACACCTGGCCCAGATTTCTATGTGGACAAAGTGTTCACTACCAAGAAGTTACACGTAAAGACTAATAACAGTAAGAAATCTTACGCACCGACATAAAATAAAATGGATTGGTAAAACATTTTTGAAAAATATTTAGCAAATGTTGCAAACAGTAACATCTGCCATCTTTTACAATGAGACCAGGCAGAATGTCTTTGTGTTCTATATCGCACATTAAAACGTTTCGCAGATAAGCCATGCCCTCAAATACAGAATATGTCTTGATGGAAGATTTCCAATAGTGTCAGAATTAGTGATGAGCGAGTGTACTCATTGCTCAGGTGACCTCCGAGTATTTATGACTGCTCGGAGATTTAGTTTTCATCATGGCAGCTGAAAGATTTACAGCTACTAGCCAGCTTGATTACATGTGGGGATTCCCTAGCAACCAGGCAACTCCCATATGTACTCAGCCTGGCTAGTAGCTGAAAATCATTCAGCTGCCATGATGAAAACTAAATCTCCGAGCAGTCATAAATACTCGGAGGTCACCCGAGCGTCCTCGGGAAAACCCGAGCAACGAGTACACTCGCTCATCACTAGTCAGAATGCCCCATAATAATCCCATCTAGAGTATCCACATGACGAGTATTCATGTGTTACGATGCCGAGACAATTCCAACAATCTCCAGGTAGAGCAAAAGTTGGTTGGTTGACTTTAAATTGCCAATCCTATTCTTTTCCCAAATCGTCAGTCTGGGGAATTGTCAGGAAGGTTACGTTAGGAAGGTTAGGTTAGATTTTCATCTTTTCTTTTTTTCTGAAAATGCAGGCATTGCCTAATTTTATCTAATTTGCATGTGGCCTTTAGGAGAATCTCCTATAGAGGTCTATGGGTGTTCAAAATAAAATTGTATCCCGTACAGATGATCTGTGTAGCATATGATTTTTCCAGATACAATTAAGTTTTTAATCTATGAAAATATAATAGATAATATACATTTTAAACTGATGTAAAAAATCGAAAGTCACACGGATGTATAAAAAAACAAAACAAACAGATATATGGATAACAATATGGACGAAAATCAAGTTCTCTGGATGAAACTCGAATGATTTGTAATACGCTGATCATGGCTGAAGGTTTAGAGTACAGAGACCATCAGGGAATAAGGCATAAGGGCAGGAAATTATATCATTTTAATATAACCTTCCTGAAAATTCTATTAAGGCCACATTCATACCAGTTTTTGTAAGCCAAAACCAGGAGTGGAACAACCAGAGGAAAAGTATCAAAGAAACAAATCACCATTTCTGTATTTATCACCCACTCCTGGTTTTGACTTACAAATATTGATGTAAAATACTGACCAAATACTGAGGGTGTGAACGTGGCCTAAAAGTGAAGGTCATGTGGGTTTTTTCTTTTTTTTCTGCTGCAGAGATGAGATCAAAGTATACTTCAAAATTTCCATTTTATACATGGCTTTTACAATCTGCATAGCAATAGGTGACAACTATGGCGTATGAATAAAATTTGTAAACCCTAAACACAGACATTAGACCTCATTATATATTTTGCATTGGATTAATCAGACGAGTGTGAATTCACCCTAAGGCAATGTCTCCCACAGACAGATTTTTTTTTGCAGGTTTTCCCTTAGATGTCTGCGTCAAGCTACTTAAAGATGTTCTCATCCATTTTTGTACATTTTTAGTTCAGATTTCGTAAATCGTTTTAAATTTTATAGGGCAGAAATCCTGTGATTCTTCACTTAAAAACATAATTACAATTATACATACTTTGTTTCAAACTCCAAAAATTAACCCCAAAAAACTCCAGCTTTGCAGAATCCAAGAAATCCATGAAACCAGGGATTGAAGCTTGTGGAGGCCAATTTGCATATTCCAGGTCCCTCCCGGTAAAAGGGAAAAGTCTCCCTCAGCAAGAATATCGCTGGGTAAAGCCAGGACCAGCTGCTTGAAAAGCATCGCCAAACTAAGGATTGAAGCTGGAGGAGGTCAGTTTGTATATTCCAGGTGCCTTCTGGGAAAATCGAAGAGTCTCCCTCAGCAAGAAGATCGTTGGATACAGCTGGGACCACCTGCTTGAAAAGCATTGCCAAGCTAGGGATTGAAGCTTGAGAGGGCTGATTTGCATATTCCCGTTGCCTTCTGGGAAAAGCCAATAGTCACCCTCAGCAAGAAGATAGTTAGGTACAGCTGGGACCAGCTGCTTGGAAAGCATCACCAAACCAGGAATTGAAGTTTGAGAAGGCAAATTTGCATATTCCCGATGCCTTCTGGGAAAAGCAAAGAGTCTCCCTCAGCAAAAAGATCATTGGGTACAGCTGGGACTAGCTGCCTGGAAAGCATCGGCAAACCAGGGATGGAAGCTAATTTGCATGTTCCAGGTGCCTTCTAGGAAAAGCGAAGCGTCTCCCTTAGCAAGAAGATCATTGGGTACAGTCGGGACCAGCCGCTTGTTGGAAAGCATTGCCAATCAGGGATTGAAGGTTGAGAAAGCCAATTTGCATATTCCAGGTGCCTTCTGGGAAAAGAAAAGAGTCTCACCTCAGCAAGAAGATCATTGGGTATAGCTGGGACTAGCTGCCTGGAAAGCATCGCCAAAAAGAGATTGAAGCTTGAGGAGGCTAATTTGCATATTCCAGATGCCTTCTGGGAAAAGCAAAAGTCTCCCTCAGCAAGAAGATGGTTGGGTACAGCTGGGGCCAGCTACTTGGAAAGCATTGCCAAACCAGGGATTGAAGCTTGAGGAGACCAATTTGCATATTCCAGGTGCCTTCTGGTAAAAGTGAAACCCTCCTCAGCAAGAAGATGGTTGGGTACAGCTGGGACCAGCTGCTTGAAAAGCATTGCTAAACCTCAAGTCTTACCCTTGTGAATTTTTGCTTCTAGGGCATTATTGCAAGAAAGCTTGGTTGATTGAGTAGATTACACAAGAAGGAAGACACACAGCAAGTCAGCAGGATCTAGGAGCAACATGGCATATGTGACAAACTACATGGTGAGCTGCAACATGTGCTACATGTTCACAGATTAACCAGAATAATCCAACTTCACCTGCCAGAAGTGTAGACTACTGGCCCTTTTAGAAGAAAAGGTGTGGGGTCTGGAAGAAAGAATTACAACTTTGAAGCTCATCAAATAAAATGAAGACTACCTAGACAGAACAGAAGCATCTCTACTGGTCACATAAGGTGAAGAAAGTGTCAGAGAACCTCCAAAAGCAGACAAATGGAAGCATGTGACCAAAAGAAACAAGAAGACCATGGCGACATCACAAACCACACAACTGAGAAACCGATACCAAGTCCTTGAGGAGGACGAAGATGGCACATCTAAGGACGAGCCTTCTTTTGCATCTTAATGTGCTTCTTTTTGAGCCACTCCTTTGTTGTCTTTGCTGTATGTTTTGCGTCATTGTCTTGCTGAAAGACCCAGCCACAACCCATTTTTAATGTCCTGGCAGAGGAAAGGAAGTTATCACTCAGGATTTTCCGTTACATGGCTCCATCCATTCTCCTTTTGATGCAGTGAAGTAGTCCTGTGCCCTTATCAGAGAAACATCCCCAAAACATGTTTCCACCTCCATGTTTGACAGTGGGGACATTGTTCTTTTGATCATAGGCAGCATTTTCTTCCTCCAAACACGGCGAGTGGAGTTAACGTAAAAGAGCTCAATTTTTGTCTCATCTGACCACAGCACCTTCTCCCAATCACTCACAGAATCATCAAGGTGTTCATTGTCAAATTTCAGATGGGTCTGCACATGTGCCTACTTGAGCAGGGGGACCTTTTATCGCTCACCTTTCTCATGATCAAGGATACCTTGAGATTTTTGCATGATGCCCCAGATTGATGTCAATTGACAGTCATTTTTTGTATTTCTTCCATTTTCTTACTATTGCACCAACAGCTGTATCCTTTCACCCAGCGTCTTACTTATGGTTTTGTAGCCCATTCCAGCTTTGTGCAGGTCTAAGATCTTGCCCCTGACAACCTTATATAAAGCTCTTTGGTCTTGCTCATGTTGTTGAGGTTAGAGTCTGACTGATTAATTGAGTCTGTGGACAGGAGTCTTTTATGGGCAGCACGGTGGCTCAGTGGATAGCACTGCAGCCTTGCAGCGCTGGAGTCCTGGGTTCAAATCCCATCAAGGACAACATCTGCAAGGAGTTTGTAGGTTCTCCCCATGTTTGCATGGGTTTCCTCCCACATCCTGAGCCCCATCAGGGACAGTGATGATAATGTGTGCAAACTGTAAAGTGCTGCGGAATATGTTAGCGCTAGATAAAAATAAAGATTATTATTATTACAGGTAATGAGTTGATTAGGAGCATCTAACTGGTCTGTAGGAGCCAGAACTCTTAATGGTTGATAGGGGATCAAATACTTATTTCTCGCTACAAAATGCAAATAAATTTATATGATTTATACAATGTGACTTTCTGGTTTTTGTTTTTGATATTCTATCTTTCAATAATCAGCATGGGATCAAATACTTATTTCCCCCACTGTGACTTGTGACTTATATGGTAGAGTCAGGTCTGGAGTTAGCGGCAGGCAGACCAGGCAGCTGCCTAGGGCCCCCGCTCCCTCAGGGGCCCCCAGCCAGTGGCATGCTGCTAATAGCAGCACATCACGCAGCCACTATGGGGCCCATGAGTCATGGGGGCCACCAGCACTGACCCTCCACCACCACATTTAACTATGACGGCATCTATGACGTTGGTACAGTTCAAAGCAGTGATGGAGGAGAGAGTGTCAGATGACGCTCCCTGTCCCATCATTCTCCTCTGCCTCTGACACTGCGGGTACACGATGACGACACTTCATCGCGTACCCACTGTATGCCACCGTTGAGGCCGGAGCCGAGCCTGGAGCATTCTTGGGGCGGCTGTATTCTATGGGGGTTACATTATATTCTATGGTGGGGCTGTATTATATTCTATGGGGGAGGATTGTATCATACTCTTTGATGTGGCTACAATTATATTCTATGGGGAGTTGGGCTACATTATATTCTATGTGGGGCTGTATTATATTCTATGAGGGAGGATTTCATCATACTCTATGAGGGGACTACATTATACTATATGAGGGGATTACATTGCATTCTATTGGGTGCCAGATTAAATTGTATGGGGGCTTACATATACTATATCAGGAGGGCTACATTGTATTCTATATGAATATGAATATACTAAACTATATTGAATATGTTGGCGCAATATAAATAAATTATTATTCTATGGAGGGGCTACATTATACTATATAAGGGGGCTGCATTATATTCTATGGAGGGGCTGCATTATATTCTATGGGGGTCTGCATTATACTCTATGGGGGGCTACCATATATTCTATGGAGGGGCTACATTACACTATATGGGGGGGCTGCATTATATTCTAGGGGGGGTTACATTATATTGTATGGTAGGACTTCAGTATACTCTGTGTGGTGGCTGCATTATACTCTGTGGGGTGACTGCATTACACTTTGGGATGGCTGCATTATACTCTGTGGGGTGGCTGCATTATACTGTATTGAGGACTATGGATAGTACATTATACTATAAGTGAAGAACTATGGGATGCATAATACTATGGGAAGTGAATTGTACTACATGGATGACTATGGCAGTGCATTATACTATATGGAGCACTATGAGGAGTGTATTATAATAATCTTTAATAATCTTTATTTTTATATAGCGCTAACATATTCCGCAGCGCTTTACAGTTTGCACACATTATCATCACTGTCCCCGATTGGGCTCACAATCTAGAATTCCTATCAGTATGTCTTTGGAATGTGGGAGGAAACCGGAGTGCCCGGAGGAAACCCACGCAAACACGGGTATTATACTATATGGAGGACAGAGGAGTGTATTTTAATATATGGAGGACTATATGGAGTGTATTATACTATATGGAGGACTATCGGAAGTGTATCTATAATATAACGCTGGGAGCGTCACTCTGTCCGAAGCCTTTATAGACTGCGCAAGCGCAAGTGCCGGCGCCGTCTGGACCCCACAGAGTGACGCTCCCAGGAGATCGCGGTATGCGTAAACACTGAGCCAGAGGAGCCGGAACACGGAGCGGCACGCAGCGCTGGATCAGGGCCAGGTGAATATAGCAAGTGTCGGGGGCTGAGCGAGCGGTGACTCCGGCACCTGACCCCCACAGCGCGCCGGTGTCCCCACCTGCTCAGGCCCACCAGCACTCGGCGCCCAGCGACGATAGGTGAGTATGGTATTTTTTTTATATATATCGCAGCAGCATACGGGGCATATAATCCTATGGAGCATCTTATGGGGCCATCAACCATAATGGAGGAGTGTACGGGGGCATATAATACCATGGAGCATCTTATGGGACCATCAACCATAATGGAGCAGTGTACGGGGGCATATAATACCATGGTGCATCTTATGGGGCCATCAACCATAATGGAGCAGTGTACGGGGGCATATAATACCATGGAGCATCTTATGGGGCCATCAACCATAATGGAGCAGTGTACGGGGGCATATAATACCATGGAGCATCTTATGGGGCCATCAACCATAATGGAGCAGTGTACGGGGGCATATAATACCATGGAGCATCTTATGGAGCCATCAACCATAATCGAGCAGTGTACGGGGGCATATAATACTATGTGGCATTTTATGGGGGCCATATACCTTTATGGAGCAGTGTACGGCACATATACTATGGAGCATCTTATGGGGGCCATAAGCCTTTATGGAGCAGTGTACGGCGCATATACTATGGAGCATCTTATGGGGGCCATAAACCTTTATGGAGCAGCGTATGGGGCATATGGATGGGAGCAGCAAATTACAGAACGGGGGCGCAGGATGGGAGCAGCACATGACAGAACGGGGGCGCAGGATGGGAGCAGCACATGACAGAATAGGGCAGCACATGACAGAACGGGGGTGCAGGATGGCAGCAGCACATGACAGAACGGGGGCGCAGGATGGGAGCAGCACATGACAGAACGGGGCCGCAAGATGGGAGCAGCACATGACAGGATGGGGGCGCAGGATGGGTGCAGCACATGTCAGAATGGAGGCGCAGGATGGGTGCAGCACATGTCAGAATGGAGGCGCAGGATGGGAGCAGCACATGTCAGAATGGGGGCGCAGGATGGAGCAGCTCATGACAGGATGGGGACGCAGGATGGAGCTGCACATGACAGGATGGGGACGCAGGATGGAGCAGCACATGACAGGATGGAGACCATATACCAATATAAATGCTCGCCACCCGGGCGTAGAACGGGTTCAATAGCTAGTAATACTATATGGAGGCCTGAGGAGTGTATTTTAATATATGGAGTACTATATGAAGTGTATTATACTATATGGAGGACTATAGGGAGTGTATTATACTATATGGAGGACTATGGGGCACATTATAATATATGGAGAACTATGGGTTGTATTATACTAAGCAAGCTGCATATTCATCAAGTGATTGGATTGTTTATGCCAGAACATAATTCATTGTTCTCAGCAACACATCACCGGTGTAAACTGTAGATGTGCTGCTGATAACATGATACTGTATGGGAACAGATTGATCTATTAGTGATTGTTCTTTTCCCATCATTCTTTCTCAGTTGGTGTAAAGAGGCTGGGAAACAAGTGTCGAACGACTTCAATATTGTCAATCACACTAGTTTTGTGGCCTGAACTCAGCGCATGTAAATACAACCGAAATGCTTCTGTGTGATATGCAATATGTTAGCATTTGGGGCCCCATTTTAAACTTTTGCCTAGGGCCCCACTTTGCCTAAAACCGGCCCTGGGTAGGGGACTCTATCAAGCACCTGAGTATGACTGTACCTAGTGCCTTTTTTAATCTCTCTGGCTATGGCCCCATTTCAGAGGCTTAAGAGTCCAGTTAGGAGCACCTCACTTTTTAAAATTTTCCTGACTTTTCTATGAGAAAGCAAAGTTGTCCCTCTCTTTTTATATTACGCCTTCACCAGCGGTGCTATCTCGATTCATTTGCCACATGGTGACTACAAATGGTACACCGGTATTAATAAATCTTCCCTTTTCTAAAACTCAATAATACAGAGGAATGAATACACATCAGTCACACAATGAAGAACTTATCTTTCCGGATATCATACTTTTCAGCCCTCTTGGTATATGTTAGATATCCTATGTATGACCTGTATGGGGAAAGTATCTGAGATATGACTTTAATGATATGACTTATTCAATATTTAGCAGCACTTTTATTGTTTTCTTAACTTTACACATTTTCTGTAGTTAAAACCATTATGTGGGCTCTAAACAACTTCTAATGAGGCCATTATATCATCACTTTATAATAATTAAAGTGGAATAGGATGTGAGAGGGGAAGCTAAGATTTCATTAATTCACACCATGGACACTTCTTTAGGTTTTGTGCTGCATCCTCCCATATTAGCTTAGCTCGTGAAGAAAACAAAGAGCATCAACATATGTGCTTCCTGCTGGTCTATCGCACAATTCCAAAAGTGCCAGAGAAGTACTGCACTGCTCTGTATAATGATGGAATAAAGTTATTGATCTTCCTCATGGAATGTGTGCCCCAGAACTTTCCCTGTAGAATAACCAAAGAAAATTTTGCCAAAATTCTAGCGTACATTGCTTTGGAGAGTCACAAAATTTTGGTGTAGCACACAAATTTGACAACTTTTGGTGTTTATATGCCTGTTTCTTCCAACACCACAAAACTGTGCAGAGCTGGGACAGAGCCGGGGCATAAAGCTACAGCTGGTCTAATTCAGGATGAACTGTGGTGTTTAGTGATGAGCAAGCATACTTGTTGCTTGGGTTTTCCCAAGCATGCTCGGGTGTCCTCAGAGTATTTTGGTGTGCTCAGAGATTTCATTTTCATCCCCCACAGCTGCATGATTTGCGACTGCTAGACAGCCTGAATACATTGGGGGGGGGTTGCCTCTTTGTTAGGAATTCCACCCATGTATTCGGCCTGTCTAGCAGTCGCAAATCATGCAGCTGAGGTGATGAAAACTAAATCTCCAAGCACGCCAAAATACTAGGAGACCACCCGAGCGACGAGTATACTCGCTCATCACTAGTTGTGTTCCTTATGCCAGAAATCTTACTCCTCTCAGCGACTGGAATAAGATTTCTGGTGAGACGCACAGAGGCATGTGCCTGTTTATGAATCAGGAGCAACTACACCATACCCCCTTATCAAGATCAGCAATAAAATCACCGGTGTTAATGAATTGTGCAGCTGCATGTGGTCGGCTCGGCTGCACTGCTGAAGCACCACCCTCCTGCAGAGTATCAATGGCCACATGATTTTAAAACAAAATCATGGATCAATTGCAGTGGGAAGAGTTATTTTTCAAAAACGCGTAACTATATATTGGGCCCTGGAGCCTAAGGGATTCCTAAAGATCTAATAAGATGAAAAATGGCCTAAATGAGAAGAATAATTGCATTACAGACCTATGATAGTGTAAGAAGAAGAACCGGATCGGGGGTACCTCTTTTGCGCGAGGTCCAGAACTGTCAGGTCCGTCTCCTCTGTTGTACGAGGGAAAGATTAGGGGACCGGACCAACCTTTGCACTTGACTGTAGGGGGCATGGTTAAGGGGAAAAAGGGAGAGTGCGCGTGGAAGTGTTTAGACTGGCGGGAACGTACAGTGGGCAGCAAGGAGAAGAGAGTGCTCCGTCCCTTGAGCACCACAGCAGTATAGGCTCCCGCAGCAGCGTTCCATTGGTGCTCACAGAGACTGTGATCAAAGACATGCTAAGCGTCCATTGGCTCCCACAACGCAAGGAAATTCCAGGTACATGTCTGTTGAACTACATTAGACTCTTGTAACTTTAACTGTGCTACTCTTCTTTTGCTGGATCCCGGATCAAAGAACCCGCGAAAGACACCGGAGACTTATCGTCGACGCCAGGACCCTGTCCATAGACGACATCAGGACTACACCGGACATACTACACGCTAACCATTGTTAGCGCCATTCTCCATCTTGTGGGCATTGCATACTGGACGTCGTCAGGACCGGATTAATTATACTGTGAACCCTGTTGTTATTGTAGTACCTTGCATTTCCCCAACTGCTTATCCTTTATTCCTTAATATCCCTGTTTCCCCATCCTCCTCGCTGCGTGGAGTATACACCTGTTAGAAATAAAAACATTAACACTTGCTCTACCTCTGGTCCGTTACTGCATCCCGCAACCTGCTCATAATAGTATTTGAGATAAGTTTAGATATCAGACGTTATTTGCTTTTCTAACTGCTCATTTGTGTGATGTTTAGAAGCCCTCTTCTAGGTCCATCACCCATCTGGCTAGGCAGTGATACCTTGCCTCATCCTACTGGTCTAGCGGTGTTGATCAAGGAAGGCACTTGACTGCTATCTAGGGCTCCTCTGTGGAAGGTTACTTACAGTAGATCTTATTCATTCATTGACTATTGGTTTACAATTTCTTCTATTTTTCTTTTGTCTTTTTCCTCCTAGTTGTTTTGGCATTTTTTCATTGTGTAACTTATATGTTTTTAATTTTTCTGCAAATGTGTTACATAAAAAATGTATGCTATTTTACCCATTTTATGTCTAGTAAACAGGTGTGCACTGTACATAGGCATAAAGCTGTCAATCAATTGTCGTAGATGGGCTCACCATTTAAGACTGCATAGCAGGTCTCATCATTGATAGGATTAGCAGATCTGTATAAAAAAAATAGTGTTATATCAAAACTACGGTAAGAAGCCCAGTAAGTGAGCCAGTGTGAGAACCAGGGTTTCCAGACAGAATCTCTTTAATTAAAATGACTACACCATAATGGGAATTACCGTAAGTCCAATTCTCTGATGGCTGACAGAGCACAAGCAGCAGGATCCTGTTAGTTGGATATTCAGAATTATGTTGTCAGTGATATGTCCAAGAGAAAGTTAATGAGGTGATCTATGTCTGTTTGAACACTTGAGAATAAGACTTATTTACTATATTTAGATTTCCAAAGTCCTCGCTCATTTAGATAATATTGTTCATGTATTACACAGAGCTTTGTTTACCCCGGAGACATATTAAGAACAATATGGAAATGGTTTTCTAATGCGGAAAACCTAATTAAAGAGATCCGTTCCACAACTCCTTCTAAACTAATGTGACGTGAGGCTGGTCATGTGAACCCTTTCAGATGAAAAAAAAATATGGCTCACCTAATTCAGCAAGATTTCCATTTTCTGGGAGCCTCTTTAATGTTTTGGGACAGTTTAGTATGGTGCAGCTCATAACAGTAACATGTTACTAAGCTTCAAAAGCGTCAGATCCAAATCCTAAGAAGACCGCCGTCCAGACGATTACATGTTACAAATCAGCTCGACGAAACAGAATTTTATTAAAGGGATTCTCAAGTTCTTAACTGGCTAAAATTGCAAAGTGCTTGAAAAAAATCAACTTTGCAAGTTACCTCTTGCTTAAAATCATCTCTTGTCTTAAAAAAAGATGGACTTTGAATTCTATTGTTTACAGCTCATTGCATAGATTACCAGGCACCCTACAGTCTGAGTGGCCGGCTACCTAGGTAAGGAGCGAACTCCACTAGCAGGCTCAATACAGCATGTAAGGGCCATTCTGAATTTGGCTTTATTGCTCCTCTGATGCTGCAGACACACAGTTTGGACTTGTAGTGCAACTATGCTCCTAGACTGACCTGTCAATCCTATATGATGTATATGGTGTGCCACCCCTGAGCAACCAGGAAACCGAGAGGCTGGGGTACGGTGTAGAAGAAATATGAGCGCACTCCATGCAGGTAAATTTTCCCTTTTCACCAATCTAAAAGTGAACTCGATGTTCCTTGCTCAGAGAGCCAAGATTAATGGTGTTCTGTACTGTTAGACATCCTGAATCTGAATCTATGATTGAACCCCTTTTCCCATGTATGTAGGGCAATGATTATGTGACAAACACAACAGCTGCAGTTATGCCGGAGACTTTTTTGACCAGACAGCAGATGGCGCCGTCTGAAACGTGGGAGTTTGTTAATGTGCCCATTTCCTCTAGGCTGCATTATATGACCTCTCACTTTTTGCTTTTCTGTTCTTTCCTGCGTCCTTTATGCTATGATGATGTAGCTAACGGTAAATCATGACCTCGTATTATACACTGGTATCTTTACATATTTCCAACCTTAAAAATACGTTCAAATAATGTTTATCTGGCCAAAAAATCCCCGCCAAATTCAGTGACAAAATACACTCTTCAACATTCAAATTGCAAAAGCTTGAATGAAAAGAATTATGGAAATTACATGATTGATAGATGTGTCATTAACATACAATATACAAGTAATTAAAAAATGAAAATGTTCAAAACGTCTCGATTTGATTCAGTATAGAATATGAGGACAATACATAGAAATACAGTCACCTACATGCCATGGCATCAGTGAGGTTCTTAATGGTTGTCTGAGGATTGTTCTGCCATGTTGAATGTATTTGGGCAAATCATCAAGATCAACTGCTGGCAGATATCTTTGTTATTGCTGACCAATGACATCCCAGATGTTCTTGATGGGACACAAGTCCAGAGACTCTGCAGGCCATGGTAGCACATTTAGGCCACACTGGCTGCTCACAGTAGCACAAGCAACATGTGACTTGGTGTTGTTGTATTGAAATATGGCACCTTGGACACTTTGCAGAAATGGACGGAATACTTTGCCACAGATTTTGCTGGAGATTTGCAACAAATGTAATCATTATTTAGTACCAAGTGAAATGTGCAGCACTTTATGCAACATACTAGATGTGCTGCAAATGTAAAAGTCAGCAACATGCCTACAATTTCATGCATGTTTGCTTTAACTATTGCATCTGCATTGGGTTTTGAAAACTCCATTCATGATTATTATAGTTTCAATTGTAGTGGATAAAACTGTCTTACAGTAATCTGCTGATAGATGGAGGGAGACAAGCAAGGTCTCAAGAGCCTGCAGGATCCAGCCTACATTGTAGGACTTATGGGTGGTATTTTCTGTAGGACAGAGTTTCTTATGCAGATGTGGTGGGGGGAAGGTGTGTGGTCACACCATATCTCCGGTAAAATGAAAACTGACAACATGCTTACTCCTATGCTGTGAGCGATGGATATTAGGTCCTCCTTACGCAGGGACCTTTAAAAACCTCAGCGTGCAAACTACATGCCGAGATATTTGTGCACTGCCCCTTTCCTACTTCATGGGAGATTCTACCTAAACGCTGAAATTTTTTCGCAAGTTGAACCTTTTTTTTTCTGGGGAGAATGCATCAACAATGAGACACTTAGAAGGTTTCATGCTCTTCAAAGATAAGTTTCTTTTTCTTCATTTCCTGTATCATTGGATGTTGTAGTTGGTTATGCATTAGCTTTTAGGGCTATTGTAGACCACAGTGGTGCCAACCTCCACGGTCAGGCAAGGATCAGATTTTTCTAGGATCATATAAGGGTTTATTAACAGACTTTTGCCCAAGAGCCCTAATTACCTACACTGTCCAAATTGGATTTTGCTTTATTACTTAAGTTTATTTAATATGGTCATCATCAATGATGACCATATTAAATCATACTCGAATAATCTTTTAGGGTCATATATCAGTGTTACTTCTGGTTTGGAGAAGCTTTCAAATTGAGTATCTTTTCTTCTTTTCCTATTGATATTTCTTGACATGGGTATGCTATTTAATAGTAATGAAATAAAATGTGCTAATTTTAATGTCAAGGATTATTCTGTGATATTAAAAAAAAACTAACCACAACTGTGCTGTGGTTAAATGACTGCAGTGGTCAAAAAACAAAGCCAAAGTCCAGTCATTTTGGGTCTTGATTTTAAATTAAAAAAAAAAAATCTTCATATAGAAACAGTGATATTCCGCAATGCTTTACGATTACTGTAAATTGTTTAATGTCTCATTTCGGCACTGATTGACATCCCAGTTGAATACTCTAATGTCTTGTTATGTTTGAAAACAGCTTAAAACTGTTCATATTTCCCATGTGATAATTAAAACACTTACAGAAATTAGCGGAATGTGACAGCTGACATTGCACTATAATTAGTTTAAAATGTATGTGTTTAGAGCCACAAAGCATCATTTAGAAATTTTGCTTAGAATAAAGGAGAAAGTAAACTGAATATATGTATTTGAATTTCCATTACTAAGTTATTAACGGAGCTTTTCTTGGCAACCTTCCTTCGGCCCATAGAACTGGGTGCAATCTCGCGAAATCCTCTCCTAAACGGAAAATGGAATAAGAACATTTACACGCGTGCGTGCATCCAAAACAGTAAACATATACATAGATGGGGAGTTCTTTACGAAAATAAATCTGTCTTTGGCTGAAAAAGACATAAGAACTACTAATAGAGAACAAAGCCATACAGTGACGATAATAGGCAAGGCATATTCATGAGTATTCTTTAACTGAGACATGTCGGATGTGGCTTGATCAAAACCGTAAAAATCGAATAATGTATTTAGAAAAAAATATAAGCAAGCTACCGTAGTTCTTTAGTAATACTGCATACCAAGTCAAATTTATATAAGTAACCATCAAATTCACTTTAAATACCATGAATAATGAATCTGACCTTAGTACTGTCCTTAATCTTTGTTCCCAGATATTTCTTTTTACAAGAAGATTGAAGGTTATGTGTGCAACAAGGGAGACAAATTGAAACCTATGTTGTAAATTCTGGACTACCGGGTATCTTTTCTGCTGTATATCCCCTTTAACCCTGGGTCAGGCGCATCTCTGGCATCACAGAGTTCAGGCACAGTGCTCCTGCAAGGCACAGGTTAGAAAGCCATCTATAATATCTAATTTTCTCAATATTTGGGCCCTAAAAGTAATCCGTGACCTTCATAAGGATGTATTGAAAGAGAGTACACAAAACCAGATGCAAAAAAATAAATAAATAACCATAAGCGTAATTTTAAAAAACCCTACTTATTTCGATGAAAAATCCAAACACTTTGCATTATTCATACATAAAACGAGCAAAATAAACAACTGTGATGAAGAAAACCTAGAAAGTACAAAACTTCAAAAGAGTAGAAACTTGAGGTGCAATGGGCCTAAGAGGTCAGACCTGCTCTCCGTAACGCTGGTGGTAAAACTAAATGGGGGGTTTCAAGCAGCACCTAAAGCTAGGAAGGTATTGGGAGGGGCAGGATCCCCTGCCGCCTTGGAGAGGAAGGGGATACAAAAAATGTGTGAGCTGTGCCTGTCAGGCCTACTGCACCTGACGCAGGGTTAAAGATAAAAATTTTCTGAGAGAATATGCAAAATGTATATGTATAGTATAGGGCAGCATGGTGGCTCAGTGGTTAGCACTGTAGCCTTGCAGCACTGGAGTCCTGGGTTCAAACCCCACCAAGGACAACATCTGCAAAGAGTTTGTATGTTCTCTCCGTGTTTGCATGGGTTTCCTCCAGGTTCTACGGTTTCTTCCCACATTCCAAAGACATAGGGAATTTAGATTGTGAGCCCCAACGGGGACAGCGATGATAATGTGTTCAAACTGTAAAGCGCTGTGGAATATGTTAGCGCTATATAAAAATAAAGATTATTATTATTAAACATACGGTCCGTTTTTTACGGCCGAGATACGCAGAGAAGTTCCTGAACAGTGATTCGTATTCAATGCGAGGATGCGATTTTTTTATATTATATATATAATATACAGTACAGACCAAAAGTTTGGACACACCTTCTCAATTAAAGATTTTTCTGTATTTTCATGACTATGAAAATTGTACATTCACACTGAAGGCATCAAAACTATGAAATAACACATGTGGAATTATATACTTAACAAAAAAGTATGAAACAACTGAAATTGTGTCTTATATTCTAGGTTCTTCAAAGTAGCCACCTTTTGCTTTGATGACTGCTTTGCACACTCTTGCGGCTGATGGAACCTGCCCCATAGAGAAACATTGGTCCGTGTGCAATGCGTTGTTTCTGCACCTCTCCTTCATCCGTATTTCTCTCTAGTGTGACGCTGGCCTAATAGTACTCCCACGTTGCACTCCCTCCCTTTGATGTTGGCTCCGGCGGTGAGCCCACATCTTTCCCGGCACATGTCAGCTGTGGAACAGTCGTGAGTGGAATCGCGGTCCACCATGGCTATTAACCCATTAAATGCAGCTGTCAAATGCTGACAGCAGCAGTTAACATTCATTTCCGGCAATGACGCCAGAAACATGCCCATCAGTGATCGCGGGTCACCGATGGGTTGGCATGACAATCACAGGTCTCCTGGAGACCTTTATGGTTGTCACTGCTGGATTGCTATGAGAGCCATCCGCTTGCAAGTGAGGTATTCTGCTACATACAGGTCATCTGATCATCGCCTGCATGTAGCAGAGCTGATTGGGTTATGGCAGGTTCTAGTCTCCCATGGAGACTATTGAAGCATGCCAAAAGTGAAAAAACAATGTTTTTAAAAATATATAAAACTTCAAATCACCTTTCGCCCCATTGAAAATTAAACAATAACATACACATATTTGGTATCGCCAGGTTCAGAATCGCCCGATCTAAAAAATAAAAAAGGATTAACCTGATCGCTAGAAAAAAAGTAAAACCGCAAGAATTACGTTTTTTTTGGTCGCCGAGACATTTAATTAAAATGCAATAACGGGCGATCAAAAAATCATATCTGCACCAAGATCATTAAAAACATCAGCTTGGCGCACAAAAAATAAGCTCTCGCCTGACCTGAGATCACAAAAAATGGAAATGCTATGGGTATCGGAAAATGGTGCAATTATTGTTGTTGTTTTTTTTTAACAAAGTTTGTAATTTTTTTCACCACATAGATAAAAAAGAACCTAGACATGTTTGGTGTCTATGAACTCGTAATGACCTGGAGAATCATAATGGTAGGTCAGTTTTAGCATTTAGGGAACCTAGTAAAAAAGCCAAACAAAAAATCAACTGTGGAATTGCACTTTTTTTTTTGCAATTTCACTGCACTTAGAATTTTTTTCCCGCTTTCCAGGACACTACATGTTAAAACTAGTGACTAGGCAACCCCCACACATACCTATGCTGGCTAACAGATGTAAATCATTCAGCTGCGGCGCAGAAAATTAAAGGGAACCTGTCACCTGAATTTGGCGGGACTGGTTTTGGGTCATATGGGCGGAGTTTTTGGGTGTTTGATTCACCCTTTCCTTACCCTCTGGCTGCATGCTGGCTGCAATATTGGATTGAAGTTCATTCTCTGTCCTCTGTAGTACATGCCTGCGCAAAGCAATCTTGCCTTGTGCAGGCGTGTACTATGGAGGACAGAAAATGAACTTCAATCCAATATTGCAGCCAGCATGCAGCCAGAGGGTAAGGAAAGGGTGAATCAAACACCCAAAAACTCCGCCCATATGACCCAAAACCAGTCCCGCCAAATTCAGGTGACAGAGTCCCTTTAAGTCTCCGAGTACTTACAAATACTCGGAGGACACCCGAGCGTGCTCGGGAAATCTCGAGTACCGAGTTTACTCGCTCATCACTAGTTAAAACCAATGATGTAGTTCAAAACTACAACTTGTCTCACAAAAGACAAGCCCTCACATGGCCATATTGACAGAAAAATAAAAAAGGTATGGCTCTGGGAAGAATGGTAGCAAAAAACGACAAAGCAAAACCAAAAATGCCTATAGCTATGAAGGGGTTAAATATTTAAATGAGTTTTTTTCTTTGTTCAATTTTCTTTGATTGTAAAATAAAAGTTTAGTTTCTGGATGCGCCAGGATTTTGTGGGCGTATCTTCTCTGTTTTCTTCTTCCAGGCATAGCACTTTCCACAAGGAGAAATGTTATCCCATAGGCCCCTGTTAAAGAGCTTGAAAGAGGTTCATGACAGTCCTAGGAGAATTCGGTTGATTTATATCTGTCTTTTCAGGGCAATTGGAAGATATGTAATATATATTGTAAGTATGTTTCTAAATTACTGTCATCTGTGCTGCATTTGTGGCATCTGTGTGTCAGATTTATGTCCACTAGTATCATACAAAGAGGATTTAATGATTACAAGCAGAGATCTCAAAAAATGTAAAGAATGCATTTATAAAGTACATTCAAAAATTTAATAACTTTTTATTACTCAAGGAATAATTTTTTTTTATTTAAATGGGAAAATTCTTTTAACACTAGGTAAGAATGTACACCCTTGGTGCTGGGAAGGGGGTCAGTTTTTTTATTTTTCATCCAATAAATGCTAATTATTTGAGGTTATTTTGAGCTTTTAATACCATTATACCTCCGTCAGCTGACAGTAATATTTCAGATACTTACATAAACACCCTGTACTTTATATGTCTGATTCTGGAAAAATAAACCCACAGAAGTAAAAATAGGCGGTGATGGTTCTAAGACACTGTTTGATTTAAGCCAGCTGCGAGCTGTCTAGAAAACCTAAGTTACATAATCCAGACGGCTTTTGTTTTTTTCGGATGACAGATATGTTTGATAAGAGGTACAGCTGCATAACTGCAGAAAACAGGTTGGGAACGGATGTTTGATGACATCATATATTCACAAAGGTGAAGGTAGATCTGAAAGTGTACATTTAGATGGCGGTACAGACTAATTTAGGGCATTTCTTACATATCAACTCACTAAAGAAAACCACTTGGATATCTAGATAGTCATTTAGAAAATTCTGAATTTTTAAAGAGGTTTTTTGTCTTTCCTGAAAATTGGAGAAGCAATGTTTTAAAATAATTAAAATACATATTTTTCACTGGGCTTCAGCAATGGTGACACCATCTACAGCACGACTTGACCTTTCCAGCCAGTCAAGTCATTGGCCTCAGCGGTCTCATATGCAGTACTTCAACATCAACTCTAAACCAAGTGATTGACCGCCGCAGCGAAGGGTTATAGACAGGAGATCAATATGGAAACCTTGTAAAAAGAGCAGCATGGATTCAACTGGCGGAAAATGCTTATTTTCTTATTTTAGAAATCATTCCTTATTTGTTTCCCAATTGTTTGTCCAATCCTTTAATTGAAATCATTAAAGCACAACTCCTGTGTTTTTTTTTCTATTTCAGCACTGGAGTTGTGCTGCTAAACTATGTTCACGGGCCATAATATTATACTCATCAGCCGTTCACCATACACTGTGTTCCAAATTATTATGCAAATAATATTTCCTCATATTTTCTCTAAATTACCTATCTGAATTGCAGTCATTGTTATTTTCCAGTCCTCTACTATTCTAGTATAATTGCAATGTTTTGGAACAAACTGCCTATGAAAACAGTATATTTAAAAAAAAAAAATAAACACTCAAAATGCATGTTCCAAATTATTATGCACAGCAGAGTTTTCAACCTTTTTTATTTAATTTTGAACAAAAAAATGGTCAATTGTGAAGTTTTAAGCATTATCAGCTTATTACAGAATGAAATCAAACAGTTTTCAAGTGAAAACTTTATTCTAGGTGATGTTACATTTGCACATAGGACCCCTTGTTCGAAAGAAGCTTCTAAACTCTCTCGTCCATTGAATTTGTCAGTTTTTGGATGGTTTCTGTTTCCATTGTTTTGCATGTGGACATAATACCCTCCCAGAGCTGTTGCTTAGATGTGAACTGCCTCCTGCCATCATAGACACCCCTTTTGATGATGCTCCTGAGGTTCTCAATGGGGTTGAGGTCAGGGGAAGATGGTGGCCATAATTTTTTCCTCTTTTATGCCCATTGCAGCCAGAGATGCAGATGTGTTTTTTGCAGCATGAGACGGTGCATTATCATGCATGAAAATGATCTAGCTGCGGAAAGCACGGTTCTTCCTCTTGAACCATGGCAGGAAGTGTTGTTTTAGAAACTCCACATAGATTATGGAGTTCATCTTTACCCCTTCAGAGATCATAAAGGGGCCGACAATCTCTCTCCCCATGATTCCAGCCCAAAACATTACTCCACCTCCTCCTTGTTGGCACCTTAGCCATGTTTTCATGGGGTGTCCATCAACCAGCCATCCTCCACTCCATCCATCTGGACCATTGAGCATTGCATGGCACTCATCGGTGATCAAAACAGTTTGGAAGTCAGTCTTCATGTATCGTTAGGCCCACTGGAGCTGTTTCTGCTTGTGTGTAGTGGATAGAGGTGGTCGACAGGATGGCTTACACACAGCTGCAAACCTCTGAAGGACCCTGCATCTTGTTGTTCTGGGGACGTTGGAGGTACCAGCAGCTTCAAAAGCTTGTCTGCTGCTATGACAAGGCATTTTTGCAGCTGCTCTTTTAACCTTACGCAATTGACTGTTGGAAAGAGTCCTCAATTTTTCCTTATCAGCACGCACACGTGTGTGCTGGGAATCAGCTACATACTTCTTGATTGTGCGATGATCACAAAGGAGGGTCTTGGCAATGTTGATTGTAGTCATGCCTTGACCTAAATACTCCACAATTTGTTGCTTCTCAGCAGCCAACACATCGTTTTTCTTTCCCATTTTGGCCAAAAATGTAGGCTGCTTAATAATGTGGAACAGCCTTCTTAAGTAGTCTTGCCTTTATTTGGACACACTTGCCAATCTAATTTGCACAGGTATCTGCAATTGCTTTCACTGATATAAAGAGCCCTGACACACATCACCATCAATGAGTTTAAATGACAAACAAAAAAATTCTAACCTTATCACTCCTAAACTCTTTGTGCATAATAATTTGGAACACAGTGTATTGCTCCACTGGAGTGGTGATCTTATATATTATTCAGTTCAATTCAATTCAGTTCAAAAAACCCAATGTGGCTAAACAAAGAAGTAAGACAGGCAATTAACAGTAAAAAGAAAGCATTTGCACTACTAAAGCAGGATGGCACCATTGAAGCTCTAAAAAACTATAGGGAGAAAAATACTTTATCTAAAAAACTAATTAAAGCTGCCAAAAAGGAAACAGAGAAGCACATTGCTAAGGAGAGTAAAACTAATCCCAAACTGTTCTTCAACTATATCAATAGTAAAAGAATAAAAACTGAAAATGTAGGCCCCTTAAAAAATAGTGAGGAAAGAATGGTTGTAGATGACGAGGAAAAAGCTAACATATTAAACACCTTCTTCTCCACGGTATTCACGGTGGAAAATGAAATGCTAGATGAAATCCCAAGAAACAATGAAAACCCTATATTAAGGGTCACCAATCTAACCCAAGAAGAGGTGCGAAACCGGCTAAATAAGATTAAAATAGATAAATCTCCGGGTCCGGATGGCATACACCCACGAGTACTAAGAGAACTAAGTAATGTAATAGATAAACCATTATTTCTTATTTTTAGTGACTCTATAGCGACAGAGTCTGTTCCGCAGGACTGGCGCATAGCAAATGTGGTGCCAATATTCAAAAAGGGCTCTAAAAGTGAACCTGGAAATTATAGGCCAGTAAGTCTAACCTCTATTGTTGGTAAAATATTTGAAGGGTTTCTGAGGGATGTTATTCTGGATTATCTCAATGAGAATAACTGTTTAACTCCATATCAGCATGGGTTTATGAGAAATCGCTCCTGTCAAACCAATCTAATCAGTTTTTATGAAGAGGTAAGCTATAGACTGGACCACGGTGAGTCATTGGACGTGGTATATCTCGATTTTTCCAAAGCGTTTGATACCGTGCCGCACAAGAGGTTGGTACACAAAATGAGAATGCTTGGTCTGGGGGAAAATGTGTGTAAATGGGTTAGTAACTGGCTTAGTGATAGAAAGCAGAGGGTGGTTATAAATGGTATAGTCTCTAACTGGGTCGCTGTGACCAGTGGGGTACCGCAGGGGTCAGTATTGGGACCTGTTCTCTTCAACATATTCATTAATTATCTGGTAGAAGGTTTACACAGTAAAATATCGATATTTGCAGATGATACAAAACTATGTAAAGCAGTTAATACAAGAGAAGATAGTATTCTGCTACAGATGGATCTGGATAAGTTGGAAACTTGGGCTGAAAGGTGGCAGATGAGGTTTAACAATGATAAATGTAAGGTTATACACATGGGAAGAGGGAATCAATATCACCATTACACACTGAACGGGAAACCACTGGGTAAATCTGACAGGGAGAAGGACTTGGGGATCCTAGTTAATGATAAACTTACCTGGAGCAGCCAGTGCCAGGCAGCAGCTGCCAAGGCAAACAGGATCATGGGGTGCATTAAAAGAGGTCTGGATACACATGATGAGAGCATTATACTGCCTCTGTACAAATCCCTAGTTAGACCGCACATGGAGTACTGTGTCCAGTTTTGGGCACCGGTGCTCAGGAAGGATATAATGGAACTAGAGAGAGTACAAAGGAGGGCAACAAAATTAATAAAGGGGATGGGAGAACTACAATACCCAGATAGATTAGCGAAATTAGGATTATTTAGTCTAGAAAAAAGACGACTGAGGGGCGATCTAATAACCATGTATAAGTATATAAGGGGACAATACAAATATCTCGCTGAGGATCTGTTTATACCAAGGAAGGTGACGGGCACAAGGGGGCATTCTTTGCGTCTGGAGGAGAGAAGGTTTTTCCACCAACATAGAAGAGGATTCTTTACTGTTAGGGCAGTGAGAATCTGGAATTGCTTGCCTGAGGAGGTGGTGATGGCGAACTCAGTCGAGGGGTTCAAGAGAGGCCTGGATGTCTTCCTGGAGCAGAACAATATTGTATCATACAATTATTAGGTTCTGTAGAAGGACGTAGATCTGGGGATTTATTATGATGGAATATAGGCTGAACTGGATGGACAAATGTCTTTTTTCGGCCTTACTAACTATGTTACTATGTAATTCATCTGGATCTAAAATATGGAAATTGTCAAAAGAAAATAAAGTTGAATTTTACTTTTCCCCCTTCTTTCTTCCTGTTATCTAACCCCTTTCCAACGTAGGGTGTAATAGCATGTCTTGGGTCAGGTCAGAAGCTGAGCCTGCACCATCCATGTCAGACGTTGACTGAGGTCCTCAGCTGCTGTGTTGGTCCTCAGCTGCTGTGTTGGTCCTCAGCTGCTGTGTTGGTCCTCAGCTACTGTGGTCCTCCCGTGAAGTCTTCTCTGTAAATGGTGTCAATAGTAGAAAACAATTTTTTATATACTGAAATAGAATAGAATTGAAGTAAATTGCCCCCTTTAAAAATAAATCAAATTAAACATATTCTGTTTTTTCAGCATTCCCAAAAGTGTGATCTATCAAAATATGAAAATAATGAACTTGAACATTAAAAAATGTTGCAGAGAGAAATCAAATCGAAAAGCCAGATGTTCTGTTTTTAGCTCACCATACCTCCCTAAAAAATGCAATAAGGTGTGATCAAAACATGTGTAGACACTAAAAATGTCAGCTCATCACAGAAAAAACAAGCCCTTAGGCCCCTTTCACTAGTCTGTATGAAATCGGTACTGGAAAAAATAGTACCGGTACCATTAGTGGATCAGTGGGCCACTGCTGTGCCATCGGTGTTTTTGCAGTATTGGCAAAAGAAAGACATTACAAAGCTTCTATAATTTGTGGTGAAAAACACGTGCAGTACATGAATGTTTTCCGCGTTCTGTATGTGTTTTACACGGACCTGTAGACTTATATTGGCCAATATCATTGCTGCCAGTAACACGGATTTGTGAGCAGTCCCATAGGTTATAATTATAATATAATGGGTACGTGTGGTACCAGTGGAAAAAGAGTCCACACATACAGCAAACACGGACATATGAAGGGGGCCTTACACAGCTCTGTTGATGGAAATATATAAACGTTACGAGTCTCCAAAAATAAAGATATAAACCACATTTTTTATTTCCAAATTCTTTTTAGAACTTTATTAATAATAATAAAAAAAAAAACTAGACAAGTTTGGTATCGCTGCATTCATTCTGACCTAGAAAATCATGATGGCAGGTCACTTTTACAGCACAATGAACTCCAGAAGCGGAACCCAAGAAACAATGGCAGAACTGCATTTTTTTCACTTTTAATTTTTTTAGTACGTTGTATGGTGAAACGATTCAGGTCATTTAAAACTACAAATCATCCCTCCAAAAAGCAAACTCTCACAGGACTGTGTCACTGAAAGAATACAAACATCTGGTTATTCATTAAGGTGCTTCTGTCAGAAGCATACAATATTTTTGTGCAAATCGTCAGTTGTGCTAAAATCTTGCAATTTTTGGTGGTTACATGCCTGTTCCGGTCAGCTACAACAATATGGATGGCAAGGGGCGCGGTCATGTCTACCCATCAAATTCATCATGAGTTATGACACTATTGTGGAGTAACTTACGCCAGGGATGTACAGCAGTCCCAAGCTAGCGCACATTTCTGACGGCTTACAGCTGCCACTCTCCATGCTGTGAAAAGTGACTGTAGCAGCAGCAGCACACCTGCATGACTGAAAGCCGGAGGCTTCGGGGAAAAATAGAGTTCATTTTCTCCCAGGTGCCACACTTGCACTACTGCAGCTGACCAGCCTTCCTAATGCTGTTAACCTCCAGATTAACCCTATTTCTGCAGGTTAATAGTGCTATTTGACCTGACAGATTCCCTTTGTTATGGCTGAAAAGTGTATTGGTTTTCTTTTAGGAGCTAAAATGATCACACAGGCACAATGTCACACTTGGAATATTTGATGGACAGACCTGCCATAAATTTTTGACATATGCTTCAGACTTTCAGAGAATCCACAGTAAATTCATCTCAGCTTGATAACTCTTGTAGAAGGGAATTATTATTAAAGTGAATCAGTGCTGACTAGTGGGGAGTCCACTGCCTTAGACCTCCACTGATTTGTCAAAACAGAGCTCTGAAATGCACAACTACTGCATGAATTATTTGCACAGAGCGTTGTTAAATCTGTGAGAGTGAATGAACAGATCCTTAGAATGAAGATTATCCAGGTTCACAGATCTTTGCATGCAATTTACGCAAGAGCTGCACACCTCACTGCTGTGTTTTGACTAGTGATGAGTGAGTGTACTCGTTGCTCGGGTTTTCCCGAGCATGCTCGTGTGGTCTCCGAGTATTTGTTAGTGCTCGGAGGTTTAGTTTTCGTTGCCTCAGCTAAATGATTTACGACTAGTAGACAAGCTGAATACATGTGAGGAATGCCTGTTTGTTACAGAATTCCCACTTGTATTCAGGCTGTGCAGCAGCCGTAAATCATGCAGCTAAGGCGATGAAAACTAAATCTCCGAGCACTAACAAATACTCGGAGATCACCCGAGCAAGGAGTATACTCGCTCATCACTAGTTTTGACCGATCGATGTCGGAAGTAGTACATGATCCCTTTTGGTTTAAAAAAATCAGCAGTAAAAGAAAATATATGAAGCTACTTTCTCACTTTCTTATTTGCAAACAAGGCAAGATCCTCACCACCAGGCCCAGACTGGCCCACGGGAAAACAGGAGAATCATCCGGTGGGCCCTTGTGCAAGAGCGGGACACCACCTCTTATGTGTGTAGCACTTGGCACAATACACTTGATTCACTATTTACAGACAAAGGCGGCATCTTATTTATTCAACAAACTATTTTATTGCTATGAAATCTGTGAATGAGAATAAAGTCATATTTGCATGTAGCAGAAAAGTGGGGCCTTGGGGTTGATGTTACCGGTGGGCCCTGGGCATCCCAGATCAACACTGCTCACCACCTTATAGAAATGATGATGGGAACAATAATGGCTACCAACACAGACTTTGCTGTGAGTATACAAGTACCCATCAATGAGATGAGAAGTCCACTAGGTCTTTCTGACACAAGGTTACACAAAGATCATTTCAGTATTTTGTCATTTCATTGTGGGCAGTAAATGATGCTGCCTCTAGACCTATTGAATTGTAACATTTCTACTATAACCGCCTGTAAGCTTGTCCAATGGACAATGTCCATGGTGTTCAATTAGCTCATTTAGGTGTAAGTAAACACAATGCACGGTTCACAGACAGCGCGATTCTCATATACTTATCCAAACAATAATCCACTTTCTGTACTTTCCATGCATAAATGTTTTCAGTAAATCAATTTGAGAGGAAATAGTTGTAATGTTCTTAACCAAATCACCAGCACAAAAACACAATTTTGATTGAACATCCCCTATTAGTGGAAAGTCAACTGAGGCAACAATAAGTATGACACATGCTGTTATTGGAATAATGAAGCACATAATGCTTCCTGTAAGAAACAGCCTCTCTGAAATTACCTTTGTGCATTTTTTTAATCAGCAAATGGCAAAGCTAAGTAAATAAATGCTAATGGAAAATGACTTTTATATTCTTACTGGAAAATCATGACTTCTATATGTAAGAGGAGTATTCCTCCAATCTCAGGAAGTAATTGCAAGAACACATCATCATGGGATTATTCAGTGTCTGACCTTAGGACCATCACTGATCTTGAGAGTAAAGGGTCTTCAGCGCTGTGTCCTCTTTTTAGTTTTCCCTCCGATCTAGGACATTCCCAGCCACCCACAGTATCGCAGCTTGATTTAAAGTGGTGGTCCACTACACTGTATAACACCCCCATCAATTTACACCTTTTAACAAATTATTTTTGCAAAACCCGTCTGCTGCCATATGTGCCTATCAGCGGCGCTATCGTTGCTCGCTCAGTCTGCATCACGTGACCCTGGCTGTAGCCGCCCATAACATCCGCTGATGTCACGTCAACTTCCGGATTGCCTGGATTTACCCAGGCGTTATACAGTTGAATGCACCCTACTGGTTTGACTTGGCTGTGGTCAGCGTTTCATTGCACGTCACAGCCCAGTGTCCAGCATGTTCTTTCCCTCTCTCCTCTGCTTTCATTGGGTGAATCCAGGAAATCTTGAAGTTGACGTGACATGAGTCATGAGATGCAGGCTGAGCGAGCAGTGATAGCGCCTCTCATAGGCACATATGGCAGCAGAAAGTATTTACAAAAATACTTAGTTAAAATGTGTAAATCAATGGGGGCATCAAACAATGTAGTGGACCACCTCTTTAAGTAAACTGGGCCATTTGTAGCGCCTCTCAGTGGGGCATCAAGGAGTTACCCATGTACAGAGAAAGACTATGAACTGGACACATCACTGAAGCAGTGCAACTGTACTATCATTCTCAGGTTTGGGGTGGTCTAAAGGTTGGCCTCCAACTAATCATCGCATTATGGTATATTTTAATAATTTGCCATCTCTTACTTGACGAGACTTACTATAATAGGAATGCGCCTTGAAAGACAAGTGAGTGATTAGCACTGTAATTGTGCAGCGCTGGGGTCCTGGGTTCAAATCTCACCAAGGACAACATCGGCAAGGAGTTTGTATGTTCTCCTTGTGTTTGCATGGGTTTCCTCTGGGTTCTCCGGTTTCCTCCAACACTTCAAAGACATACTGATAGGGAATGTAGACTGTGAGCCCCAATGGGACAGCGATGATGATGTGTGTAAAGTGCTGCAAAATATCATGGCGCTACTGTATACAAGCAAAGCATAATAAATAAAATAAATAATGGTGCATATATTTAGTATATAAATTCATGGTCTGGGTAAAATATTCTTCTAACAATCCTTCAATACAAAATATAAAAAGGATTGTCTAGTTTAGGTAAACAATTTTCCAATGCACTACAAGGGAATTCTAAGCTAGTAGAGGGGCTCCTCTATTACGGATCCTCATTTCTTGGCCAGTGGAAGCTGGCTAGAAAAAAAACCTCTAGCTCTAGAGCAGTGTTTCCCAAACTCCAGTCCTCAAGGCCCCAATAGATCATGTTTTCAGGATTTCCTTACTATTGCACAGGTGATAGAATTTATCCATGCACCAGAAACTGCAACAGGTTCTCTCACTTGTGCTAGGGAAATGCTGAAACATAATCTGTTGGGGGACGTGAGGACTGAAGTTTGGGAAACACTGGACTAATGAATCTGTGCTGTTCTGCATTACACAGATGGCACATGGTCTTGACACCTTGTAATGTTTCATTTTACCAGTGATGATGACTCTGCAGATACATGGACAACTTACTGCCAAATGTCAGACACTTGGCAGCTCGGAACACTTTGTGATCTGCTTTTTGTTAAAGGGACACTGTCACCTGAATTTGGAGGGAACAATCTTCAGCCATGGAGGTGGGGTTTTTGGGTGTTTGATTCACCCTATCCTTACCCGCTGGCTGCATGCTGGCTGCAATACTGGATTGAAGTTCATTCTCTGTCCTCCTTAGTACATGCCTGCACAAGGCAAGATTGCCTTGCGCAGGCGTGTACTATGGAGGACAGAGAATGAACTTCAATCCAATATTGCAGCCAGCATGCAGCCAGCGGGTAAGGAAAGGGTGAATCAAACACCCAAAAACCCCACCTCCATGGCTGAAGATTGTTCCCTCCAAATTCAGGTGACAGTGTCCCTTTAAGGGACTCTTCTAACTGGCAAAGTTTTTTTTAGTGGTAAGATGTGTGTTAGTTTCTATTTTTGGTAAATGGTAAAAGTGAAACACTTTAAGGGTGTTCTATTGCTCTAAAATTATCTTTTATATATATTTTATAAAGAGATTTTTGAAGTTTAAACGATGGACCTAGGCTTTTGGACATGTACAGACTTCTCACGTGCTGCACCAATTCTTTGGAATGCACTACCAGGTTAATTTGATTAATCCCCCATCCCCACAGTTTTAAGCGTGCCCTAAAATCCATTTCTTCAGACTGGCCTACTACCTCAACACATTTATTTAAGTATCCCTGCGTTGCCCATTCAAAATTTTCACCATAACCAGGTTCCTCGCATCATGTTATCACACACGTTATGCATTTAATAGCCCTCTGTGTCTGTACTTTTACACATTCTGGCTGATAACCGGTTCATGCAGCTTTACATGAACACCCGATTTCTTACATTATGACTGGTCTGTACAATACATGGAATTGTTACCATCCACCTTTCGTGTCTCCCCTTTTCCTCATAGACCGTAAGCGTGCGAGCAGGGCCCTCATTCCTCTTGGTATCTGTTGTTTATGTGATTATTGTTATGCTGTAATGTATTTTATTGTCTGTACAAGTCCCTCCTGTAATGTAAAGTGCTGCGGAATATGTTGGACTCATACAAATGCAAACACCAGGGATTTCAAGGAATAAAAAATTCCTAAGTCATGTGACAAGGCTCGTTAAAGAGTCGACATTGACTGTTAGGATTGCTACTTCCAATAGGTGGCACTAGAGTTCTAGTCCTCTTCCTCTCTGAAGAGACAATTTGCAAGGAATAAAAAACAAATTTTATTGAAAAATTTCCAACAGAAATTTATATCAATCCGATCAGCTCCTCCTGTTCTATACCATGCTGCCTGAAAATTAGATGTCATTTTTTCAACATGACAGATTCCTTTTGACTTGATTTTTCCATCTGATTTTCAAAGTTGTCATGAGCTGCTTTATACGATGACTTCCTTGAAGTATCCAAGTACATTAATAAAGTAGTGTTTAATGGGTTAATTCTGTCTCGCTTAGTTATATTGCTCATTTATGATGGAATGTCTTGTACTTTACACAACCAGAAGTGCTGCTCTAGTTTTTTTTGCCGCAGTGGTACCCCAGTGCCGATGTGCCCACTATAACTGTTCTATCCCTCCTGGTGATGCTGTAATAATCGTCTTGTTTTTACTTGTCTTTGGATTCCTTATACATGAAAAAGTGTACATTTCTACTCCTCGTCCATCCCACCCACCCACACTTAAAGCATTTTGTGTTTAGAGCATGTGACGCCATCAGGATGTAAACATTTCCTTAATGGCTTTGCTGTTTTATTGAGCAAACAAATAACAATGCCCCAATCCATTTTCCCCTGGAGGAACTTGTTATTAGCTTTTTTTTTCTTGCAGTGGGAATTAATAAGTCGTTTAGAAAACCCGTCTCTCTGGGGTAAAGTACAGTTGTTTTCTACATGGAAGTGTTGTGTTGGAAGTCCTCGTTGCCACACAAGGGCCTAGGCTTTGCATCATTCATTATAGAGAAACCTATTCAGATACATTACTGAAGGGAAGGAATGATGAGCGGTAACTGCACTGTTCAGTCTCCATCAAAAAGGCTTGGGAGGAAAAACACTTGTTGGGAAATGTCAGCAAATGTAACCAAATTATTAGCAAATCTCTAGAGGTGAATTAAATTCTTTAACACAATGAGGCAACGTATCCTGCTGTAATGAAGCTGAGCACAGGAAGGGACATGACATCAATTGCAAATGTGAAAGTCTCCAGAGATGTTCTCTAAAGACTAATTGCCTTTGTTACACATGGACACAACTGCCACGGAAAAGCAAATTCAATGGAGCCCATTTACTCTTGGTGCATGAACGACATCTGCAAAGAGTTTGTAGGTTCTCCCCGTGTTTGCGTGGGTTTCCTCACAGTACTCCGATTTCCTTACACAATCCAAAGTCACACCAATATATATATTTACTAGCTATTGAACCCGTTCTACGCCCGGGTGGCGAGCATTTATATTGGTATATGGTCTCCATTCTGGTATGTGCTGCTCCATTCTGCGTCCCCATCCTGTCATGTGCTGCTCCATCCTGCGTCCCCATCCTGTCATGTGCTGCTCCATCCTGCGCCCCCATTCTGTCATGTGCTGCTCCATCCTGCATCCCCATCCTGTCATGTGCTGCTCCCATCCTGCGCCCTCGTTCTGTCATGTGCTGCTCCCATCCTGCACCCCTGTTCTGTCATGTGCTGCTCCCATCCTGCGCCTCCATTCTGTCATTTGCTGCTCCCATCCTGTCATGTGCTGCTCCCATCCTGCGCCCCCGTTGTGTCATGTGCTGCTCCCATCCTGCGCCCCCATTCTGTCATGTGCTGCTCCCATCCTGCGCCCCAGTTCTGTCATGTGCTGCTCCCATCCTGCGCCTTCATTCTGTCATTTGCTGCTCCCATCCTGTCATGTGCTGCTCCCATCCTGCGCCCCCGTTCTGTCATGTGCTTCTCCCATCCTGCGCCCCCGTTTGGTCATGTGCTGCTCCCATCCTGCGCCCCCGTTCTGTCATGTGCTGCTCCCATCCTGCGCCCCCGTTCTGTCATGTGCTGCTCCCATCCTGCGCCCCCGTTCTGTCATGTGCTGCTCCCATCCTGCGCCCCCGTTCTGTCATTTGCTGCTCCCATCCTGTCATGTGCTGCTCCCATCCTGCGCCCCCGTTCTGCCATGTGCTGCTGCCATCCTGCACCCCCGTTCTGTCATGTGCTGCTCCCATCCTGCGCCCCCGTTCTGTCATGTGCTGCTCCCATCCTGCGCCCCCGTTCTGTCATGTGCTGCTCCCATCCTGCGACCCCGTTCTGTTATGTGCTGCTCCCATCCTGCGGCACCGTTCTTTAATTTGCTGCTCCCATCCATATGCCCCATACGCTGCTCCATAAGATGCTCCATAGTATATGCCCCGTATCAGGTGGCGTAAGTAACAAATAGCTGTGGCATGAAGTGCCACAGCCTCATGCCACAGCAATTTGTTACTTGCGCCACCTGATTCCTTTCCGCCGCCATTTTCTTGGTCCTCCTGCTGGCGGAATCGGCGCCTGCGCAGTCCGCGCTTTCCGGCGCCATTTTCTTGAAGACACACCCGCAGTGTGTCTTCAAGAAAATGGCGCCGGCAGTGTGTCTTCAAGAAAATGGAGCCGGAATGCGCGGACTGCGCAGGCGCAGATTCCGGCAGCAGGACCAAGAAAATGGCGGTGGAAAGGAATCAGGTGGCGTAAATAACAAATTGCTGTGGCATGAAGTGCTACAGCTTCATGCCACAGCAATTTGTTACTTACGCCATTCCTTTCCGCCCATTTTCTTCGTCCTCCTGCTGCCGGAATCGGCGCCTGCGCAGTCCGCGCTTTCCGGTGCCATTTTCTTGAAGACACACCTGCAGTGGAGCCGGAGTGTCTTCAAGAAAATGGCGCCGGAAAGCGCGGACTGTGCAGGCGCCGATTCCGGCAGCAGGAATCGGCGCCTGCGCAGTCCTCGCTTTCCGGCGCCATTTTCTTGAAGACACACTCCGGCTCCTCTGCCTGTGACTGGTCAGAGGGCGGCGCTGGCGCATTAAGCATGTCATCGCGCCCTCTGAACTGTCACAGCAGAGGAGCTGGGAGACGGAGCCGCACGCAGCGCTGGAACGGGGAAAGGTGAATATACTTGTACTGACTCTCCGGTGGAGATCGCGGTATGCGTTCAGTGCTTACGCATACCGCGATCTCCTGGGAGCGTTACTCTGTGGGGGCCAGACTGCGCCGGTGCTTGCGCCTGCGCAGTCTATAAAGGCTTCGGACAGAGTGACGCTCCCAGCATTATATTATAGATTACTGAGCTTTGACTTGTCTGAGATTATCTCTACACTGTGATGTCACACTGTGCATTATTCCTGTGCACTAAGGCTAGTTTCACACTAGTGTTCAGAAGGGCTGGGGATGGCAGCCTTCTTCCTCCATGAAGCCCCGCCCACTGCCGCACCTCTTCCTTCAGCTCCGCCTACATCTGCATGCGCTCTGCGTACCCTATCTGTAATATTAAGTACGCAGGCCATGCAGATGTATGCGGATGCCTTCGCATGCATCGTTTTGAAGCTGCCCTGACTGCAACAAAATGGAACATATTGCATTTGACGCAGGTCAACGCAGCATCAAAACGCATCATCCGCATACATCTGCATGGCCTGCATACACAATGTTAAAGATAGGGTACGCAGGACGCATGCAGATGTAGGCAGAGTTGAAGAAAGAGGCGTGGCAGTGGACAGGGCTTCACGGAGGAAGAAGGCTTTCATCCTCAGCCCTGCTGAATAGTAGTGTGAAACTAGCCTAAGAAAAGTAAAGAAAATCACAGACTGATAAAAGTCTTTGGGATCTTGAGTTGTAACTCCTTGTGCATAAAATTGTTTCACACATATAGTATATCAGAAATATACTCTATTAGGGTTGAGCGACTTTTACTTTTTTAGGATCGAGTCGGGTTTCGCGGAACCGGACTTGAAATCGGCCGATTGTCGCGAAAAGTCGGGGATCGACCGAAACACGAAACCCAATGCAAGTCAATGGGGAAGCATAGTTGGCAGTGAGTGGAGGCCAGGAAAACACCTACAGTGCCCATTTTAATGGCAAAAACATCCATTCTTGTTACTGAAGCTTGTCAATCTTAATTTACCTTATAATAATAGTTAGGCATTGGAAATTGGGGGTCATTTGGCTAAAGTTGTGGGGGGTAGGGCTGGTTCAAGTTTTTAGTGGGCCCAGGAATCGTGGACTACGTCACGGCGGTGGTAAGTATTTCAACTTTGCAAGTGCTGTGATCCTGAGCAAGCAGGGGGGGCCCACTCATTTGCATTGGCACTGGCACAGGGCCCCTCAAAGTACGGCGGTGTGTTTGCATGGCGGGGGCGCCTCCCACTGGCAGCAACACTTTTGCGTACTATGAGGGGTCCTGTGCTAGTGACGTCGCCAATGAGTATGCCCCCCCCACCTGATGAAGGAACCTGCACTTTCATTTGCACCTTCCTCTTTGTCCCTGTGTAAGGCGGTATAGTATGCGGGAAGGGGAACCTGACTTTCAGCAGGGTCAGATTCTGGCTGTATAGCGTGCAAGGGGAATGTAGTGGTCTCGGTCAATGTACCAGCAGACTCATCTAGCACTGGCTGGGCAATGGGCAGGATGTGGAGGAAACACAGATATAGGCCAAAATAATAAAGTGGGCTAAATGCAGTTCAAAATTAGTAACAGGACTAACCAGGCGGCATTGCTTTGTTCAGTGGAGGACAACTGTAATGAGAGGCTGACACAGTGAGTAGGCCCAAATCTGTAAGTAGGCTAAATGCAGTTCAAAATTGGTAACAGTAGTAAACAGGCGGCACTGCTTTGTTCAGTTGAGGAGAACAGCAAGGAGTGGCAGACACCGTTAGTAGGCCCAACCAAACTAGTAGGCCAAAAGCAGTTAACAATTTGTAAATATAGGCCGAAAGCCTGAAGATAGAAGCTCAGGAAATTAAACCAGGAGAACACCTAGGAGCGGCAGACACCGTTAGTAGGCCCCAACCAAACTAGTAGGCCAAATGCAGTTAAATATCTGATAAAGGCCAAAAGCCTGAAAATTGACGCTCAGCTTTTTTCCTTGGAGGACAACACCAAGGAGTGGCAGACACTGTTAGTAAGCCCCAACCAAACTAGTAGGCCAAATGCAGTTTAATATTAAAAATATAGGCCGAAAGTCTGAAGATAGAAGCTCAGGAAATTAAACCAGGAGAACACCTAGAAGCGGCAGACACCATTAGTAGGCCCCAAACAAGTTAGTAGGCCAAATGCAGTTTAATATTAAAAATATAGGCTGAAAGCCTGAAGATTGAAGCTCAGGAAAGTAAACCAGGAGAACACCCAGGAGCGGCAGACACGGTTAGTAGGCCCCAACCAAACTAGTAGGCCAAATGCAGTTAAATATCTGATATAGGCCGAAAGCCTGAAGATTGAAGCTCAGCTTTTTTCCTTGGAGGACAACACCAAGGAGCGGCAGACACCGTTAGCAGGCCCCAACCAAACTAGTAGGCCAAATGCAGTTTAATATTAAAAATACAGGCCGAAAGCCTGAAGATAGAAGCTCAGGAAATTAAACCAGGAGAACACCTAGGAGCAGCAGACACCGTTAGTAGACCCCAACCAAACTAGTAGCACAAATGCAGTTTCAGATTAAAAATATCAGCTGTATTGAGTGGCGCAGACAGACACAGGTAGTAGGCCTTAAACTAAAAAGTTGGCTCAATGCAGTTTAAAAAAGGTTACAGGGGTACATGGGCAGCATTGGTGTGGTCAGCGGAGGACGATTGCAAGGAGGGACCGCAGACAGACTTAGTAGGCCTAAAATAAAAAAAGTAGGCTCGATGCAGGTTTAAATAGGTTACAGGGGTACACAGGCAGCATTGGTGTGGTCAGCGGAGGACGATTGCAAGGAGGGACCGCAGACAGACTTAGTAGGCCTAAAATAAAAAAATAGGCTTGATGCAGGTTTAAATAGGTTACAGGGGTACACAGGCAGCATTGGTGTGGTCAGCGGAGGACAATTGGAAGGAGTGTCTGACACAGTTAGTAGGCCAAAATAATAAAGTGAGGTTAATGTCTGGCAAAAAAAAAATATTCATACATAAACAGGTGGCATACCTATGTACACGGGTGGGCTCCTCTGCTGACTTGCAGACAGTGGTATTTGGCGCAAAGTATTAACTGGTGTAAATGTAGGACAGGGCCCCTGAATATTTTTACTAGCATCATACATGTCAACAAATTGGTATTGTAGAGTAAACAAAGAGCTAGCACTCGACTGTAGATGGGATGTAGACGGTGCAAGTGAACGGAGTCAGATGGCCCCAAATACTTGAAGAAAACGAATCACTGCACACGAATCACTGCACACTGCGGGGGTCCCTTTTTAGGATATGCAAGGCATAATCCGCCTTGTGGGCCAATGTTCCAGGTGTCAATTCACTGCTTGTGCTGAGTTGAGGAGCACTTTATGGCAAATCAACGTCACTTGTTTCCTTAAAAAACCCTGTACCTGACCTTGCAACGCCACCAGTTTCTATTGCCCCCTGAGAAGCTTCCTCCTCCCATAAATATTCATCCCCATCATCCTCCTCGTCCTCCTCCTCTTCGTCTGCCACCTTGACTAGGAGACTTCCCTGAGCAGACAGTGGCTGACTGTCATCAAGGCTACCCTCGTCCTCGGCTGCAGTCGCCTGCTCCTTTATGTGCGTCAAACTTTGCATCAGCAGACGCATTAGGGGGATGCTCATGCTTATGATGGCATTGTCTGCACTAACCAGGCGTGTGCATTCCTCAAAACACTGAAGGACTTGACACAGATTTTGTAGCTTCGACCACTGCACACCTGACAACTCCATGTCTGCCATCCAACTGCCTGCCCGTGTATGTGTATCCTCCCACAAATACATAACAGCACGCCTCTGTTCGCACAGCCTCTGAAGCATGTGCACTGTGGAGTTCCACCTTGTTGCAACGTCGATTATTAGGCGGTGGTGGGGAAGATTCAAAGATCGCTGATGGTTCTGCATACGGCTGGAGTGTATGGGCGAATGGGGGATGTGCGAGCAAAGTCTTCGCACCTTCAGGAGCAGGGCGGGTAACCCCGGATAACTTTTCAGGAAGCACTGCACCACCAGGTTCAAGGTGTGAGCCAGGCAAGGAATGCGTTTCAGTTGTGAAAGGGCTATGGCAGCCATAAAATTCCTTCCGTTTACATTGACTACCTTGCCTGCCTCAAGATGTACACTGCCCAGCCATGACTTAGTTTCTTGCTGCAAGAAGTCGGACAGAACTTCCGCGGTGTGTCTGTTGTTGCCCAAACACTTCATTTCCAACACAGCCTGCTGACACTTCCCACAAGCTGTTCCATAATGGGACACCATGGTTGCAACACTGGCAGCTGCAGATGGAGTGTTCGCATCTGGAGGAGAAGGAGGGGCAAATGCCTACAGCCAACTGTTTCCTAGACCGTGGGCTAGGCAGAACTGTGCCACTATGGCTGTCCCCTGTGTACCCTGCATCCACCACATTCACCCAGTGTGCCATGATGGACACGTAACGTCCCTGGCCATGCCTACTGGTCCATGCATCTGTTGTCAGGTGCACCTTTGTACTCACAGATTGCCCGAGTGCATGGACGATGCGCTCATTAACCCCTCTGTGACCTTAGACGTACTCTCCCGTCGAGGTGCCCTGGGCTTATCTGACCCTGGACGGGATAGTACGTAATAGCCGATCGGCCGCGCTCACGGGGGGAGCGCGGCCGATCGCGGCCGGGTGTCAGCTGCTTATCGCAGCTGACATCCGGCACTATGTGCCAGGAGCGGTCACGGACCGCCCCCGGCACATTAACCCCTGGCAGACCACGATCAAAGATGATCGCGATGTGCCGGCGGTGCAGGGAAGCACCGCGCAGGGAGGGGGCTCCCTGCGGGCTTCCCTGAGACCCCCGGAGCAACGCGATGTGATCGCGTTGCTGCGAGGGTCTCACCTCCCTCCCTGCTCCCTCCAGCCCCGGATCCAAGATGGCCGTGGATCCGGGTCCTGCAGGGAGGGAGGTGGCTTCACAGAGCCTGCTCAGAGCAGGCACTGTGAAGGCTGCAGCGCTGCATGTCAGATCAGTGATCTGACAGAGTGCTGTGCAAACTGTCAGATCACTGATCTGTGATGTCCCCCCCGGGACAAAGTAAAAAAGTAAAAAAAAAATTTTCCAAATGTGTAAAAAAAATAAAAAAAAATATTCCAAAATAATGAAAAAAAAATATATATATTATTCCCATAAATACATTTCTTCATCTAAATAAAAAAAAACCCAATAAAAGTACACATATTTAGTATCGCCGCGTCCGTAACGACCCGACCTATAAAACTGTCCCACTAGTTAACCCCTTCAGTAAACACCGTAAGAAAAAAAAAAAAAAAACGAGGCAAAAAACAACGCTTTATTATCATACCGCCGAACAAAAAGTGGAATAACACGCGATCAAAAGGACAGATATAAATAACCATAGTACCGCTGAAAGCGTCATATTGTCCCGCAAAAAACGAGCCGCCATACAGCATCATCAGCAAAAAAATAAAAAAGTTATAGTCCTGAGAATAAAGCGATGCAAAAATAATTATTTTTTCTGTAAAATAGTTTTTATCGTATAAAAGCGCCAAACCATAAAAAAATGATATAAATGAGGTATCGCTGTAATCGTACTGACCCGAAGAATAAAACTGATTTATCAATTTTACCAAACGCGGAACGGTATAAACGCCTCCCCCAATAGAAATTCATGAATAGCTGGTTTTTGGTCATTCTTCCTCACAAAAATCGGAATAAAAAGCGATCAAAAAATGTCACGTGCCCGAAAATGGTTTCAATAAAAACGTCAACTCGTCCCGCAAAAAACAAGACCTCACATGACTCTGTGGACCAAAATATGGAAAAATTATAGCTCTCAAAATGTGGTATTGCAAAAAATATTTTTTGCAATAAAAAGGGTCTTTCAGTGTGTGACGGCTGCCAATCATAAAAATCCACTAAAAAACTCGCTATAAAAGTAAATCAAACCCCCCTTCATCACCCCCTTAGTTAGGGAAAAATAAAAAAAAATGTATTTATTTCCATTTTCCCATTAGGGCTAGGGTTAGGGCTAGGGTTAGGGCTAGGGCTAGGGTTAGGGCTAGGGTTAGGGTTAGGGCTAGGGTTAGGGCTAGGGCTAGGATTAGGGCTAGGGTTAGGGCTAGGGCTAGGGTTAGAGCTAGGGTTAGGGCTAGGGATAGGGTTAGGGCTAGGGTTAGGGCTAGGGTTAGGGCTAGGGTTAGGGTTAGGGTTAGGGCTAGGGTTAGGGCTAGGGTTAGGGTTGGGGCTACAGTTAGGGTTGGGGCTAAAGTTAGGGTTAGGGTTTAGATTACATTTACAGTTGGGAATAGGGTTGGGATTAGGGTTAGGGGTGTGTCAGGGTTAGAGGTGTGGTTAGGGTTACCGTTGGAATTAGGGTTAGGGGTGTGTTTAGATTAGGGTTTCAGTTATAATTGGGGGGTTTCCACTGTTTCGGCACATCAGGGGCTCTCCAAACACGACATGGCGTCCGATCTCAATTCCAGCCAATTCTGCGTTGAAAAAGTAAAACAGTGCTCCTTCCCTTCCGAGCTCTCCTGTGTGCCCAAACAGGGGTTTACCCTCACATATGGGGTATCAGCGTACTCAGGACAAATTGGACAACAACTTTTGTGGACCAATTTCTCCTGTTACCCTTGGGAAAATACAAAACTGGGGGCTAAAAAATAATTTTTGTGGGAAAACAAAAAGATTTTTTATTTTCACGGCTCTGCGTTATAAACTGTAGTGAAACACTTGGGGGTTCAAAGTTCTCACAACACATCTAGATAAGTTCATTGATGGGTCTATTTTCCAATATGGGGTCACTTGTGGGGGGTTTCTACTGTTTAGGTACATTAGGGGCTCTGCAAACGCAATGTGACGCCTGCAGACCAATCCATCTAAGTCTGCATTCCAAATGATGCTCCTTCCCTTCTGAGCCCTCCCATGCGCCCAAACGGTGGTTCCCCCCCACATATCGGGTATCAGCGTACTCAGGACAAATTGGACAACAACATTTAGGGTCCAATTTCTCCTGCTAACCTTGGAAAAATACAAAACTGGGGGCTAAAATATAATTTTTGTGGGAAAAAAATATTTTTTATTTGCACGGCTCTGCGTTATAAACTGTAGTGAAATACTTGGGGGTTCAAAGCTCTCACAACACATCAAGATGAGTTCCTTAGGGGGTCTACTTTCCAAAATGGTGTCACTTGTGGGGGGTTTCTACTGTTTAGGTACATTAGGGGCTCTGCAAATGCAATGTGACGCCTGCAGACCATTCCATCTAAGTCTGCATTCCAAATGGCGCTCCTTCCCTTCCGAGCCCTCCCATGCGCCCAAACGGTGGTTCCCCCCCACATATGGGGTATCAGCGTACTCAGGACAAATTGGACAACAACTTTTGGGGTCCAATTTCTCCTGTTACCCTAGGGAAAATACAAAACTGGGGGCTAAAAAATAATTTTTGTGGGAAAAAAATTTTGATTTATTTTTATGGCTCTGCATTATAAACTTCTGTGAAGCCCTTGGTGGGTCAAAGTGCTCACCACACATCCAGATAAGTTCCTTAGGGGGTCTACTTTCCAAAATGGTGTCACTTGTGGGGGGTTTCAATGTTTAGGCACATCAGTGGCTCTCCAAACGCAACATGGCGTCCCATCTCAATTCCTGTCAATTTTGCATTGAAAAGTCAAACGGCGCTCCTTCCCTTCCGAGCTCTCCCATGCACCCAAACAGTGGTTTACTGCCACATATGGGGTATCAGCGTACTCAGGACAAATTGGACAACAACTTTTGAGGTCCAATTTCTTCTCTTACCCTTGGAAAAATAAAAAATTGGGGGCAAAAATATAATTTTTGTGAAAAAATATGATTTTTTATTTTTACGGTTCTGCATTATAAACTTCTGTGAAGCACTTGGTGGGTCAAAGTGCTCACCACACATCCAGATAAGTTCCTTAGGGGGTCTACTTTCCAAAATGGTGTCACTTGTGGGAGGTTTCAATGTTTAGGCACATCAGTGGCTCTCCAAACGCAACATGGCGTCCCATCTCAATTCCTGTCAATTTTGCATTGAAAAGTCAAACGGCGCTCCTTCCCTTCCGAGCTCTCCCATGCGCCCAAACAGTGGTTTACTGCCACATATGGGGTATCAGCGTACTCAGGACAAATTGGACAACAACTTTTGGGGTCCATTTTCTCCTGTTACCCTTGGTAAAATAAAACAAATTGGAGCTGAAGTAAATTTTTTGTGTAAAAAAGTTAAATGTTCATTTTTATTTAAACATTTCAAAAATTCCTATTAAACACCTGAAGGGTTAATAAACTTCTTGAATGTGGTTTTGAGCACCTTGAGGGGTGCAGTTTTTAGAATGGTGTCACACTTGGGCATTTTCTATCATATAGACCCCTCAAAATGACTTCAAATGAGACGTGGTCACTAAAAAAAATGGTGTTGTAAAAATGAGAAATTGCTGGTCAACTTTTAACCCTTATAATTCCCTAAAAAAAAAAAAATTGGTTCCAAAATTATGCTGATGTAAAGGAGACATGTGGGAAATGTTACTTATTAAGTATTTTGTGTGACATATCTCTGTGATTTAATTGCATAAAAATTCAAAGTTTGAAAATTGCGAAATTTTCAAAATTTTCGCCAAATTTCCGTTTTTTTCACAAATAAACGCAGGTACTATCAAAGAAATTTTACCACTATCATGAAGTACAATATGTCACGAGAAAACAATGTCAGAATCACCAGGATCCGTTGAAGCGTTTCGGAGTTATAACCTCATAAAGGGACAGTGGTCAGAATTGTAAAAATTGGCCTGGTCATTGACGTGCAAACCACCCTTGGGGGTAAAGGGGTTAACATGCTGGTGGAGGTCTGGGATGGATTTTCTCGCAAAGAAGTGTCGACTGGGTAGGTCATAGCGTGGTACTGCATAGGCCATCAGGGCTTTGAAAGCTTCGCTTTCAACCAACCGGTAGGGCATCATCTCTAACAAGATTAGTATAGCAATGTGGGCATTCAAACCCTGTGTACACGGATGAGAGGATGAGTACATCCTTTTCCTAACGAGAGTCTCTTGTAGGGTGAGCTGGACTGGAGAGCTGCATATGGTGGAACTAGCGGGGGTGGTGGTGGACATGGCAGACTGAGAGAGGGTTGGTGATGGTATTCTTGCTGTTGGCCTACATACAGTGTTTCCTACCAAGAACCTGGTGATTCCCTGACTGCTTTGGCCTTGCGACGATACCTCCACATTTGCTGCAGGTGGTATCGTAAACGGTGGGCTTACAGTGAGGAAAGGAATGTAGCGTTGCTGACTAGCTTCATTGTGAGCGGGTGCAACAACTTTATGGGACGTTTGGTAGTTAGTCCAGGCTTGCAAGTGCATGGTGGTTAAATGTCTACGCATGCAACTTGTATTTAAATTTTTGACATTCTGACCTCTGCTAAAGGTCTTTGAGCATTTCTTACAGATCACTTTGCACCGATCATTCGGATCTTGGTTAAAAAATTGTCAGACTTCACTCTTTCTACTATCAAATACCTTTTCAGGCATTGCACACTGAGCTACTGTAACCGGATGGCCACGCTGTCCTACAACTGTTTTTGGTTTTGACACACGTTTTTGGCCAGATACGGGCCTGCCAGATGAAAGCTGTTGTGATGTTGATGCCTGCTGCGGCTCCTCCTCCGCTTCAGAGCTGCTGCCAGCAGCACCCTGTTCCCCCAATGGCTGCCAATCGGGGTCAACAACTGGGTCATCTATCACCTCCTCTTCTATGTCCGGTGTACCTTCCTCTGTGTCACCGTGTAAGCCGGTGCTAGAGCGTTCGGGACGGGCACCATAGTCTCATCAGGGTCAGATTCTGGCTCAGTACACTGCGAGGGCAATGTTGTGATCTGAGTCAATGGAACAGCATAATAATCTGGCTGTGGCTGTGCATCTGTGCACTCCATGTCCGATTCATCTTGTAATGGGCATGGCCTGTTAACAATTTCCCTTTCTAACCCAGGCACGGTATGTGTAAAGAGCTCCATGGAGTAACCTGTTGTGTCGCCTGATGCATCCTTCTCTGTTGTTCTGGGTGTAGGACACAAGGAAGCGACTTGTTCCTGACCGGGAGCATCCACTGACGACGCTCTGCTTTTAAATTTTGCACTTTCCAAAGAGGAGGCGAAAGAGCTAGAGGCAGAGTCAGCAAAGAAAGCCAAAACTTGTTCCTGCTGCTCCGGCTTTAAAAGCTGTTTTCCTACTCCCAGAAAAGGGAGCGTTCGAGGCCTTGTGTAGCCAGACGATGACGCTGGCTCAACAACTCGAGACTTAGGTGCTATAATGCTTTTCCCACGACCACCTGATGCTCCACCACCACTACCATCATTACCAGCTGGCAATGACCGCCCACAGCCACGACCTCTTCCACCAGACTTCCTCATTCTTGGAAAAATGAAACCAAACTAACAAACGTTATATGGTACTGTAAAACCAGTTAGAAGGTGTATGTAAAATTGTTGTGAGTTTAAAGGGACTCTGTCGCCTGAATTTGGAGGGAACAATCTTCAGCCAATGGGGCGGGGTTTTCGGGTGTTTGATTCACCCTTTCCTTACCCGCTGGCTGCATGCTGGCTGCAATATTGGATTGAAGTTCATTCTCTGTCCTCCGTAGTACACGCCTGCACAAGGCAATCTTGCCTTGCGCTGGCGTGTACTATGGAGGACCGAGAATGAACTTCAATCCAATAATGCAGCCAGTGGGTAAGGAAAGGGTGAATCAAACACCCAAAAACCCCACCCCTATGGCTGAAGATTGTTCCCTCCAAATTCAGGTGACAGAGTCCCTTTAAATCTCCCTTTATAGGTGTGTGAGACTGCTGGAAAAATCAGGCCCACTGTATTACACTACACAGTTTGAGTGTCAGAAAGTGGATGACAGATATGCCACAAACAGGACTGACGCAGATGCACTCAGTGGCAATATAAATCTCCCTTTTTTATGTGTGGGAGAATGCAGGAAAAAATCAGGCCCACTGTATTACACTACACAGTTTGAGTGGCAGAAAGTGGTTGGCAGATATATAAAAAAAAATACAAGGGCTGTAGTAGAATTTCAATCTCCCTACAATGATCAAAGGACAAGTATGGCAGCAATAAAAAGGACTGCTGCACACAAGAGTGTGGACAAAAATACAAGAGAACTGTGCAGAAAAGAAGGACCAACAGGATTTTTGCTTTGAAAAAAGCAGTTGGTTTGCACAGCGGCGTACAAACAGCAATGCAGCTATCAGGGAGCCTTATAAGCTACAGAGCTGATGCACAGAAATCTAGCCTCCACTGTCCCTGCAAAAAAAAGGTGGTGTTGGACAGTGGAAATCGCTACAGCACAAGCGGTTTGGGGGTTAAGCTTTCCTCCCTAACAATATCCCTGCTTCAGACGAAGCTACAGCAACCTCTCCCTATGCTCAGATCGGCAGAAGTAAGATGTCGGTCGACGTGCACGCCCCTTTATAGCCCCTGTGACGCCGCAGAAAGCAAGCCAATCACTGTAATGCCCTTCTCTAAGATGGTGGGGACTGAGACCTATGTCTTCACGCTGCCCACACTCTGCGTCCACCTTCATTGGCTGAGAAATGGCGCTGAACACGTCAAATGAAAACGCAACTTTGGCGCGAATATCGCATACCGCATGGCCGATCCTACCCTGGGATCGGGTCGGGTTTCATGAAACCCGACTTTGTCGAAAGTCGGCGACTTATGAAATTGGCCGATCCATTTCGCTCAACCCTATACTCTACCCTTATAAGCACAGTACTGTGACACATGCGGGGTAAGAATGCACCACATTGAGCCAAGCATGCTATAAATAGCACACGGTAGACAGGCTCCAAATTTTCCAAAATTCTGGGGTCCCTGGGTTTCCAGCTATTTCACTGCTGTGAGTTCACTTCTGCAACTTCATTTTAGTAATGGATAGTGATGGGCGAACCCCCGATGATTGGGATCGGTGGGTTCACCCGAGTTTTTTTGTAAAGTTCGAGCTCGGGGATGGAGATGAAGCGAACTTGCGTCCGAACCCTGAGCTTAGACTTTACAGATATGGAATTGGGTAGGGGGGCAGTAAAACAAAGCATAAAATTAATAATAAACATTATAATTATACTTACCTGTCCAGAGAAGCATCCTCCCGTCCCGCTAGACAGGTAAGTATAATTATAATGTTTATTATTAATTTTATGCTTTTACAGGCCCTGGACCCAAACTGGACCTGAACTGTAACACGGGTTTCCCATGGAAACCCATGTTCAGGACCTTGTGACCGAACACTATGTGTTTGGTACTGGTCCAGAACTTTACAGCACCAATAGGAAGCACTAGAGTTCAAGTCCTCTTCCTCTCTGAAGAGGCAATTTTTAAATTAAGTTTCCTAGATGAGCATTTCATGGCCTATAAGTCTTCTTACACTGGCATGTCAGCCATGTCACTCACCCAAAGGGGAAACCTTTCTCCTCAGATCGCAGTCAGAGACATCTCATACAACCAAATCAAATCTCTTACTTTGCACTTAAAAAGGGCAACACCCAAAATTGCCATCTCTGCCTTTTGGCTAGATCAAGTGTAGGATCATTCAAAAATGCAAGTTGGTGCTACCTCAGTAAATTGATACATTATGCACATTGAGTAGTACACCAAGTGGCTTATAAAGTCATCTGGAGAAGACCCTGATCATCCATGATCGAAGTCATTAGGTTCAGTAAGATTGAGATCCTTAGGTGCAAAGTGCCCCAGGAGTAGTGACCCTGGGATGCCAAAACTCACTGGGCATGGGAAACCAACTTGAGTTTTAGGTTCATTTTCACTTCACTTCACACTTTCATTCTTTTTGAGAACACACCCTTTTCCGAGCATTTTGGCTAGGATGGGCAATTTTGAAATATTACTAGAGGTTCGGACCATCCCGATTTTATTACACGTTAATGCTGGTGGGATGGCTTTTACTCTTTTTTTTTTTTTTTAATCAAAAACTGTGTTTACCAAGTGTTAGGACTGGTGGAACGCACCGAGTAAATAGTGAGATGATATTTGGTCCCTTTGCAGCCCGGGGTCCAACCTGCAGGAGAGAACCTGTTGCTGGCAAATGGCGGCACTATATGGCGGTGGAAGCGAACTCTGTTACATCACAGGGTCACGGTACCGCATCAAGAGCGCAAGCAAGGAGTCACAGAACTCAATCCCAAGACTCGGGAATAGAGTTCGTCTAGACCACTTGCGCTCGACACCGTTACTGGGTGTCAGACTATAACTAACAATAGTAAAATTAAGCACAAGAGTGCGAGCAGTGCCGCACTGGCGGATGCCACCAACCACCCAGATTTGGGTTAGAGAAGCGCTCTAATAGCGCATGGCGCCGCACCGGCGGTCACAGCAATAGACGCTGTATCGTATGTTTAATGTTGATAGCTTAGTCGGGCGCTAGACAGCAGACATCCACCTTATGCGAGCAGTCATACACAAGGGAGGGGATGTTTAAAGAATGACTTGCACTCATCAACACACACACATTTTCAAATGTACACTAGCGCATGGCCGTGCGGTCATGCAAACCTTTTATCACTGCAGCAAGTACAGGACCTTCCCAGAAGGACCAATGGGAGGCTGCCACAGAAGTTGAGCACCTTCAGGACCTTCCTAGAGGACCAATGGGATTTGCTGCAGTATCTGAGCATGTGACCCTTGATCTCCAACGAAAGATCTTACCCTGGGCATGCTCAGAAGGGGAAAAGTGGGACTAAAGGTACCGTCACACTCAGCAACTTTGCAAAGAGAATGACAACGATCCGTGACGTTGCAGCGTCCTGGATAGCGATCTCGTTGTGTTTGACATACAGTAGTGATCTGGATCCCGCTGTGCCATCGCTGGTCGGAGCTAGAAGTCCAGAACTTTATTTCGTCGCCAGGTCGGCGTGTATTGTATGTTTGACATCAAAACCAACGACGCCAGCAATGTTTTACATGGAGCTAACAACCAGCGAGAACGAGAAGTGAGTCGCCGTTACGTCACTGGATCGCTCCTGCATTGTTCTGGAGTTGCTGTGTTTGACGTCTCTACAGCGACCTAAACAGCGACGCTCCAGCAATCTAGTTTAGGTCGGCTCGTTGTCTATATCGCTGCAGCGTCGCTGAGTGTGACGGTACCTTTAGTCCCAAAAACGTCTGCTCGCCGCTGCCCAGTACTGGCTACAATGGCACAAGCTGGAAAGGCAGCAGTAACCCTTTGCACAGTGTCAGACTGAGTGAGACGCTGGGACCGATGTCTCCGCTGAGCAGGCTCCACTGCGGCAGGAGAAGAATGGGAGACCACAGCGGAGATGGCCCGAGACTCCCCTTGTGCAGAAGCGGGAACTCGACCCCTAACACCAAGTACCCTATGGTATTTATATGCACTATTGCTTTTTACTTATTTATATACATCAGGGTAAATATTCATTTTTATTGTTTCTGTCTTATGTTTTGTCTGTGTAATGGCCAGTGTGGACATGCTCCTATTTTGCATGCATACTAACTTATACTTCAGATCCACAAATTAATTACCAGTAGTACAGTACAGTTTACCCACATGCTAGCCAACTCGCTACAATATGAATACTCTCGGCAAAAAATCGAGTCAAAATAGCCAGTAAAATTACATCAAAATTTATTAATACACAAAATATAGCACCAAAAAATAACAAATTGTTAACAAAAAAATACAATTGTACAATACATGGGCTTTTAGAATCTTTAGGTGAATAAATCCACAGGTATAAAAATGAGGCTGGAGAAAGGTCAGGACATATGCATATATGAGGTGCAGCTACGGGGTATGTAATTTGTCACCATGGACTGCAGCCTATCCCATATATATAGCTGAATGTGCTCAAACTGACCGCGTGACATATAGAGCCGCGATCCCCACTCCTGCACCCAACATCAATATAAAATCATATTAAGTAAGACAAGGGTAGTTACCCATAGTGAAGATTGGTCCTGCCTTTGCCTTGGCCACATACCCCGACGCGCGTTTCGCGTTCAAAATACTGCTTCGTCAGGGTGCTTAACTTATACTTCACTTAATTTTGGGGGGTTAAATTTCAGGTTTCTGCACTCAGTGCAAGTAAGGGTGTGGCATACCTTTCTTTGAGCTGGACATTACTTTTATATAGCTTCCTATTTGCTAGGTATCCATATTCGGGACCCAGTCCTGCTCGGCCCTTACTTACATTAACGTCACTTTGACACATGGTAAGGTTTTAATACTAGAGGTTAGTAACATCCCAATTTGATGCTATTAGGATGGCTTTTATGCTTCTTTTTTTAATCAAAACCTGTGTTTACTAAGTGCCCAATGTTATTTATTAGAACTATTGCTTTTTGCTTAATTACTTACAGCAGGGTATATGTTCATTTTGTTTCTGTCTTAGGTTTTGTCTGTCATGACTGAGGCACAGATAGAGATGAGGATTGGTTTAGCTATGGAATTGAGCAGTCAGCCAGCCTTTTTAATTCACACCTGTAATCATATGCCGACAAAGGAAACGCTATAATGTATCTAGCACAAGACCGGGAGAAGACGAGCTGGATCTTCGGGTGAAATGACTACCATTGGTTAATTCATATTACTCACCAAAAGAGTAAAGGAATTGGTTATAAAATGATGATGGTCATGATATGACACAGTTTTTAATTGGCGCACCAATCATGTAGCTCCTTTATCCCAAATTTGGATCTTGCTTAGAGTCATCTTTTTTTTCATCTTTGCGAATAACAAAAGCAACTGACATAATGTACCAAGCAGGTCTATTTCCTGTACAATAGGTCTGATGACACAGAGAGCTCAGGAGAATTAGCCGCAAGAGAATAAAAGGTACAAAAATATAGTCTCAAATAGCAGGTCCAAAATCCCAGTGGTGATTAAACCAGATGGTTCTATTTCAGAAAAGCACCACTTATGAGACCGGGAAGAACAATCAACAGCGATGCCCACCCCCTGTCACACCAGGACAACTGAGGACAAGACCTGTCTGACTATTAGTGAGTTATCGAATACTGGCTCATACCTTACAGAAGAAGCTATTCCAATTTCCCAGCCAAGAAGCTGTAAGAGTTGAAGGACTATTTCATTGTTGAGATGTTTTCTGTAAGGCAGCAGTCACCTTGATTCTCTAACAAGATTCTCCGATTGTATATATTCCTACTGTTGCTGGTCTAGGTTAACTTTTATGAGGTTATTATATTAGAGGAGATGTTTCAGCTCTGGCACTGTGAGCAGCATAATTATAATACTACGGATAATAACTTCAGTAATAAAGAAATGCCACACCACATCTATTATTTCAGCAGTTTAGCGCTCGGCATATCCTCTTCACTTTCAGCTCTATGTCAAAGCAAGCTGACACAATGTATATTATTTTAATGCCAGCGTATAAAATATTCAACTAGTGTAGCGATTTCGTACTATCGGAAACAGTCTCAGTGCCGTCACAATTTAATATATTTCATACAATATCCTGGTGAACAGTTTATTTATCTAATTTAAGTTCTAAGCTTTATCAAAACCTATAGATCTAGGACATTAATTCAGTAATTAAAGGGGAAATTACCGGTAAGTCAAAAGGTCTTCTGTTATGGCATATATTGGATAAAACTGTATTGGTAATTTATTTTAGACCACCAGTTTTCTGCATATGATGAGCTTTAACACCTTTAGACTCTGATTACAGATTTCCGCTACTAGAAATACAAAGCAACATAATAAGAAAACTGCTGTTGGTTTGAATGGTCCTGTGCTTAAAAGTAAAAAAAGCTCTAAGCAGCGGCAAAGGGGTTTATGCTCAGGGGTTGTAAGATCACAATGAATTCACATGCTTAACAATTCTATTGACATGGCAATGAGACACATGATGTTCTCAAAAAAGGTTCTGTAGCCTGTGACGAGTCCATCGGCAAAGAGGCTCCAGTAATCCTCTGAACTGTAAACAGGAACCATCAGCAAAGCTAAAGTTGCCAGTTATTGCTCTCATTTTATTCTCACTGCTCCCCTGAGTATTCATTTTTTTTATTTATTTATTTTTAATCCGCCATACGGTTGCAGAGATATGGATTTTTATATTTAGTGCTTTTTTTGGCATTGCTCATCTACTATATAATCATCTAATTCTGTCTGTTTGTCTGTAACAGAAATCCTATGTCACTGATTGGTCGTGCCAGCCGCCCGCGACCAATCAGTGACTGGCGCAAATTGGCGTGGGATTTGAACCACGCTTCGCTGATTGGTCAGCCCGGCCGGCTGTGACCAATCAGCGATATTGGCACAGGATTTAAACACCGCTTCGCTGATTGGTCGCTCCCGGACGGCCGCGACCAATCAGCAATATTGGTGCACAATTTAAACCCCGCTTCGCGGATTGGTCGCACCCGGCCAGCCGCAACCAATCAGTGATATTAGCGCGGAATTTAACCCCCACTCACAGCGCGACGTAGTTCACTCACGTTTACTGAACAAGTTCTGTCAGTCACAGTGTGATGTAGTTCAGTCATGTTTACATATTCTAGAATACCCGATGCGTTAGAACCGGGCCACCATCTAGTATGGTAATAATGCAGAGCAGGTTGAAGGCATACACCTATAGAATCCTGTAAGCACCATCCCATTGGTAAATGTAAAGGGGCGGAGCTTACAGGATTCTCTGGGGCGGGTCTTTAGGCTGACCTGCAGTATTACAATGTGAGCAACATTCCCTTACAATTGATGCTCTGTTCAGTTAGGCTTGGTGGTTTCTGGTCACACATGGTGGGAAGGACACTTGAAAATGCTGAAGGAAGTTTTACAATGTTCATGTCAGGCATTTATACTCCTGATCACAGGAATAATCCTTAGGGCAGGTTCACACAAGTGTTAAAAAAAAATCATCAGAGTTTCATCCAGAAAACTTGGATGATTTTTCTCACTTGTCATCCGTATGCAATTTGTTGGTTTACAGCAGCTGTTTTTAATTTACAAGACCACTTACAGTTTCCTATGTTACATAGTTACACAGGCTGAAAAAAGACCTACATTAGGTCCATGAAGCTCAACCTTTCTCCACTAATGATGCGTTTTTTGTCACCAAATTATATATAACCCTCAATGTTATGTGTACCTCTTGTGGTCGGCATTCCACAGTCTGGCTGCTCTAACTGTAAAGAACCCTTTTCTATTTAGCTGCCGGAATCGCCTTTCTAACACCCATGATGAGTGCTCCCTATTCCTCTGTACGGTCTTTGGAAGGAATAGTTCATGTGCAAGTCCTCTGTACTGACCAAACCTATATTTATACATGTAAATGAGATCTCCTCTGAGGCGTCTTTCTTCTAAGCTAAACGAACCCAACTTTTCCAACCTGTCATAATATGGCATCATATCATAACTTCAGAATATCCTTTTTAAATTGTGGAGCCCAAAGCTGGATCCCATATTCTAGATGTGGCCTCACCAGGCATTTAAAAAGGGGTAATACATAAAAAAATTGTAATGTATCTGAAAAATGGATGCTGTTTTGTGGCTCCATATGTGAAATTGCTTGTCTGCACTGCCCCACTGAATAACATTGGCCTGAGTGAAGCTATTTTTTATTGACAGTGCCTGGATTGAAAATACGGTTGTGTGAACAAGCTCTTATGATATATTTCTAAAAGTTCTTTCATGTCTCTGAAACTCCATTCTCCATGCAGAGACGGCCAATCTAGTTCGGCCTAAAGTGCTTTGATGGAAGCTATCGCACAGTCGGTGGCTCACAACATCATGGGGGCAACTAAAGTGAAAAATCAGACAAAATACTGCATAGAACCTACAAATCACATATCACAATGCACGCTGTAACTCTAACCTATGTGTACAACATTGTATTACCACAGGTATCTAATACAGTGACAGTAGACTCCAGAGCTATAACATCAGGACCAAGTTTTCCACCATGTCAACCATCAAACAGCAGACTATCTGCAACCATCACTTTAAAAGAATGTGTCATCGAAAAAAGGCTTATAGTATTTTTCTGCTATATGTATTTTTATGTTTTATTAATTTGATAGTCTGTCTTCCATATCATCATCTTTATTAAAATGGACACCATGTCTTTTTTTGTACTGTAATTTCCTGCTGTTTTAGGAAACAACACATGTATTTAGCACAATGAAGACTATGACCCATGAAAAAAATCATTGTCAAGGGAGGCAAAGCAGTTTCAGCTGTAATATCGAATATTGTGACTGGGGGTTCCCGTATTATAATAATAATTGCCAAAAACTTTAAAAAAAATCAGTGTAATATGAAAACCTGATTCAAGCAATAGTTGATTTTCTGAAGGCACATTCACTTTGGGGATCTTGCTCTGCTATGAGTCATTTACTGCTGCTCGCAAGTTAACATTTGCCAGTCTCCCTTCTGATCTGCAACTGTAGATTTGGAAAGACATCCGATAATTTGATTTGGATTACTAAGGTGGCAGAGGCTGACCTGGCATTTATGAAGTGGTTCATGTATTGCATTTTTTATTGTTACCGAAATAAACTCCAAAAAAAACATAAAGGAACCATTTGTAAAATTCTATTTATAGATATTGCAAAAAAGAAAGAGATTCAGCCACTTAGGTGATTAGTGTTAGTTGTATTACTGGGATGTACAATCTCTATCTGTCGTTTATTCCAGATTTCTGTAGAACAGTAATTCCATTCTGATTTATCTGCCATCAAACGAACCCGCTAATTAAAGGATTGCCTCTTTTTCTCTCTAGCAAACCAAATTGCTGATTTTACTACTTGGTTAAATGCTTTGTATTTCTCTACTGGTAGGAAATACACAAATATGAATGTGCCCAACAGTCTGAGAAATCCAAACCAATCTAGAAAGAAACTACAGTTGTGTAAGTGTTTGCCCCCTTCCTGATCTCCTATTCTTTTTCATGTTTGTCACAATAAAATGTTTCAGATCTCCAAACAAATGTAAATATTAGACAAAAATAACACAAGTAATCACAAAATGAAGTTTATGAATGAAGGTCTTAATTATTCAGGAAAAAATAAATCCAAACCTACACCGCCCTCAGGTTAAGGGTAAGTACACATGACGCCAAATTTGTTGGGATGCAGAAGTTTCAGGATACACTGGCTTCTTTTCCCCTGCAGCGTCTTTTTATTTTGCCCCTTTCCGGACATTTCCTGAGCGCTTTGTGCAGCGTTTTTGGCCACCAGCTTTTTTTATTATTATTTTTTTATATAAACTATTGAACTAAAGCCTCTGAAGAATGTACTTGTCACTTCTTTTAACCACTTCACATCTTTAAAGACCTGAGGTGGTTAAAAAAACTTAAGACTGAACATCTGAACAGCAGGTCAACTTATAAAGTATATGCATACATTTATTATTTTTAGTGTTTATTTACCGTATATACTCATGTATAAGTTGACACAAGTATAAGCCAAGGCACCTAATTTGGCCATGAAAAACTGAGAAAACGTATTGGCTCGAGTATAAGCTGGGTATGCATTGTACCCTCATCCCTATCCTGGTATGCATTGTCCCCTCATCCTATCCTTGTATACATGGCTCCCCATCCCTGTCCTTGTATGCATTGCCCCCTAATCCCTATCCTTGTATACATGGCTCCCCATCCTTGTCCTTGTATGCATTGCCCCCTAATCCCTATCCTTGTATTCATGGCTCCTCATCCCTATCCTTGTATGTATGGCTCCTCATCCCTATCCTTATATGCATGGCTCCTCATCACTATCCTTGTATGCATGGTTCCTCATCCCTATCTTTGAATGCATGGCCCTATGAGAAAAGCATTAAAAACTCCTTCTTACCTTCCCTGCGTGCCCTTGCAGCATTCTGTCCCAGCCTCCAGCAGCTCCTGCTGCTGAACGATCACATGTCCCCATTCATTAAGGTAATGAATATTTACCTCTCTCCCTTCACTGGAGACATGTAATCGCTTGGCCACAAGAGCTGCTGGAAGCCGGAACAGGATGCTGCGAGGGCGCGCAGGGAAGATAAGTAGGAGCTGCCGGAAACTGGCGGCTGTGGCTTTAACTGCGCGTGCTATAAGAGAAATGAATTTTCAGTCTTAATATATTGCAATTATCATTTTGCACAGCACTGTGTACTTACAATTGCTCATTTTCCCTTTCTACCCACCTAATTAGTCTCTTTTCTCTGCACTATGTAGAAAAGAAGTCTTTATTCCCTGCAAAAATCATTCCCTCCTTCAATTCCTGACCCAGCTGCTCCCTCCTTTCCCTGCCAAGGACTTTGCAGTGTTAAGAAATGCAGTTCTTAGGCTGTGGTCATGCCATCACTATTTGGTCAGTATTTCACATTTCCTAATGCAAATTATGCAGGAAAAACAGACTTCCTGTTTCTACATAGATCTTAGTAGGATACAACTAGCTAGCTTTTAATCACGGTATGTCATAGATCTAATGGAAAAGAGAAGAATTATCTGGGTAGAAAGTCAAAATGAGCAATTGTAAGTACACAGTGCTGTAAAGAATGGTGACTGCAATATATTAAGAGGATAAACCTTTGATGGGAGGAGGAGTGCTTCTTTAACTCTTCAACATGCAAAGCACCAAGTTTGTACATCACCAATGTCTTTAATTTAAGCAAAGTAACAAAATATAGCCTTAATTTAATTATAACCTCAACCACCTCAGCTTAGTACATGTAATCTTCCCCATTACACATTGTTATGAGTAGTAACTAATAACTGGAAGACGTCGTTCCCAATGTCCCCAGTAGCCTTTGTTTTCCTATATGTCTCTTGCATGTGTTCAATACCTTGGACTCATTTCTGATGCTTATCTTTGGAACCCATGTCTGTTTCTTTTTTAACAATCTGTGAACAGCATGTCAAATCTATCTGAAACTAAAAATATCCCCTTGATGCAACTCATTTATTTGATGCAGCTTATTTCATTAACTGAATGGGACTAAAAAGGGCCAGCTGCGTACGGGTGAGCAACTCTGTCTATGCAAAAATTTACAGGAGTGACGCGGCCAGTTGGTCATGCCATGATCAGACCACCACATATCACATATCTATGGTCTATCCTTAAACTAGACAGTTTTTAAAGTATAATTTCGAAGATCATAATTCAACCCCTGTACATAGAATAACTTACTGATCACTAGTGGTCTGGTTGTTGAGACCCCAGGGATCCTGACATCAGGACTCTACCGCCCTGCTGTGAATGTAATGGAGGTGGGCATGCTGAACCTCTGCTCCAATGAGTGCCAATGCGACTGCCGGAAAAGCCAAGCACTGAGCTCAGCTATTTTCAGTAGTCCCTTTGATAATGAATGTATCAGACACCAAACAAGAGCACCTCTACTCCACTGAGGACTGAGTCCCATTCCAGGAGTCCCAGAGCCAGCTCGTGGGATCGCTGGGGAACTCAGTGGTCGGACCCTAATAAATGCAAAAAATCAAAGCAGTGTCTTCTTATTAGAGAGAGACATGTAAGACCCAGGAGCTGGGACCCATAAAAATTTACATATATTTCTGGGAAAAGTGGCCAAACATTGTAGGAATAATGTAGGAATAAAAATACTGTTCTGCCTCCATTGACGTCAAAGGACATTTGTAGAATGTATGTATGGATATATGAAAGACGTCTGTTCAAATTCTTCAACTCCTTCAAGCAATCATTGCATAACACTATTCATTAAAAAAATTGAAATGATGTAAATTGATATATTGGTAAATAAAAAGGCTGACCTGGTTGTGCTGTGGAGCTCACGCTTGGAGATGACATGCTGACCAACTCTGATAGAACTCAAATCCACGATCTTGTAGAGACAGGGAAAGATGTTTCAATATTGGGTAGGTCAAGTGAAAGATCTGCAAACCAGAAGGAAAAAGTTTGACCTCCACTATCCTTTAGTGTTTCAGAAGGCATAATTCAAAATATTGTTACAAAATACCCGCATTTGTGGAATAGCATTAAAAAAAAAATCTACCTTACATTGCTTCTTTGCTATTATCCTATTTGCATGCTAAAAACAAAATTATCTTCAAAACAAAACAGAAAACTGTAACACTCGCTGAATGATTTAGTGAAACAATAAGAATTTTCGGTTTCATGAGCCCAAGTAATTCAATCCAAAGCGGAAAGATTCCAAACCTATTCTTCTGTATAACTAAGGAACTGAAATGCTCTGATCCTGGGCTTGCTTAAACACAATGCAGAAAATTATATAAATAGGGATTGAACTCCCCTGTGTAAGCCCTTGATGGTAATTCACTAATGCACAATGTGCTCTGCAATATGTATCTCTATAATGGAGAACTACTTACAAAAGAAGACTAAAAAGTAAAAGGCAGACCGGAAGAGAGCCGGCTGGCTGGAGAGACAAATCTTCATTTATTTTGGAAAATTACAAAATGTGCGGCACAATATCATAAGCAGAAGATAATGGTTTATTTAAGGTCTTACAAGATAGACAAATAATAGCTATATTGTAAGAACTGTAATCACACTCCATCAAAAATGATTCTAGAAGCATGAAATTGGTAACCAGGTACTTTTGGGTGAGTGTGTGCTGATATACAGAAATGAACTGGAACAAAAAAAAGGGAATTTGTCAGTAGGATCAACCCTCCTAAGTTGTCTATTTGGGAATGTAGGTTATAGGAACCTGAATAAAATGATACCTTGATATCATCGATCCGATGTCTTATTCTAGAAAAATCCACAATTTTCTTAATATGTAAATGAGTTGTGAAGATCTATGGGCTGGACATAGATCTCCCTGACATTCTACCTCCAGAGCTTTTTTTTAAACTAAAGGGGGGGGGGATTACCAGAGTGAGACATGTAATATCTGACAGTCTGCACTCCTGATCTACATGTCTCACACTGGTGATGCCCCTTTCATTTAACCCCATTAACCTGCAAGCCTGTTCTCACCTTCATGACTGTGACGGGGTGTACGGCAGAGCAAGAAGGGACAACAGGCCGAGGGATGATTCAACAGATTTATTATCAAGAACGCTGGAACAACACATGCAGGTAGATCTACAGAGTCCACAATTAGTCCAATGGAACAGGTTCGGGGGCACCTCCCGATAATCCTTGTGCCAGGTAACAAAGCAATAGTCCACAATTAGTCCAAGGGATCCCAAAACAATCTCACGAACGACGAGATATGTCCTCTGCTCAAGTCTCGCCCCGTTCGCTTCCGCAGTCCCAGATGGACATGGGATCTTGCCTCAGCTAAGAATCCCCACTCCTTCTCCTTCAAGGATCAACTCACATCTGATCTCAAAATAAGAATGGATTGTCTGAGCTCCTGGGATCCGCCCATGAAGGGGTAGGGGTTACACCTTCTATTCAATGGTTGGGTCCACCAGAAGATTCTAGACTGGTGGGCTCCAGGCAGTCTATGTAATATGTACATTTGACTAGCCACCTGCTGTGAGGAAGAATGGCTATTCCTCCACTAGTGATGTTGACAAATCTTAATTACATTAGAGCTTTGGGCTGCAAGTATTGGGGGAAGGAGACATTGTTACAGGTGAACTCCCAGCCAAGAAAATACATAAATTACAGCTAATAGAAACCAGAGAACAGTTACATACATCAAATGGCATATTATTCAAATACAGGACAGGGCAAAAGTACATATCATGACAATGACCAGGCCAAATTTTGCAATTTTGAACAGTGTCACTTTATGAGGTAAGAACTCTGGAATAGATCCCAGTGATTCTGAGAACGTTTTTTCGTGACATATTGTACTTCATAACAGTCAAAAAATGTTTTCAATATGACTTTCGTTTATTTGTAAAAAAATGGGAAATTTGGAAAATATTTAGCAATTTTCAAACTTTTAATTTTAATGCCATTAAATAAAAGATATGTCACACAAATTAATAAATAACATTTCCCATATGTCTACTTTACTTTGGTACAATTTTTAAAACATAAATATTTTTGTTAGGAAGCTAGAAGGGTTAAAAGTTGACCAGCAATTTCATTTTTCCAACAAAATTTACAAAATTATTTTTTTAGGGACCACATCACATTTGAAGAGACTTTAAGGGGCCTATATGACAGAAAATACCCAAAAGTTACACCTTTCTAAAAACTGCACCATTGAAGGTGCTCAAAACCACATTCAAAAAGTTTATTAACCTTTCAAGTGCTTCATAGGAATAAATGTGGAAGGAAAAAATGAACATTTAACTTTTTTCATTCTCAAAAATTTTACTTTAGACCTAAATTTCTTTATTTTTGCAAGGGAAACAGGAGAAAATTGACCCAAAATTTGTTTTTCAATGTCTCCTGAGTACGTCAATACCCCATATGTGTGGGAAAAGTACTGTTTGTGTGCAGAGCAGGCCTTGGAAGGGGAAGGAGCACAGTTTGACTTCTTGAACGTAAAATTGGCTAGAATTGAAAGCTGACGACATGTCCCTTTTGGAGAACCCCTGGTGTGCCTAAACAGTGGAAACCCCCAACAAGTGACCCCATTTTGGAAACTAGACCCCTCAGGGAATTTATCTAAATCTGTAGTAAACACCTTGAACCAAAGGAGCTTCACAGAAAATTATAATATTGAGCCATGAAAACAAAAAATCACACCATTTTTTCACAAAAATGTTCATTCAGCCCCAAATTTGTTATTTTCACAAAGGTAACAGGAGAAATTGCACCATACGCAATTTCTAAGTGTGCTGATACCCCATATGTGGAGGAAAACTACTGTTTGGGCGCATAGCAGAGCTTGGAAGGGAAGGAGCTCAATTTGACTTTTTGAATCCTAAATTTGCTGGAAACATTAGTGAACGCCATGTCCAATTTGGTGAGCCCCTGATGTGACCAAACAGTAGAACCCCCCACACAAATGACACTATTTTAAAAACTAGACCCCTCGAGGGGTCTAAATATTTATCTAAATGTTTGGTGATCACCTTGAACCACCAGGTGCTTCACAGAAGTTTATATCGTTGAGCTGTGAAAATAAAAAATCATATTTTTCCCACAAAAAAGTTATTTTAGCCCCATTTCTTTTAAGTTTAACCACTGTAACATGAGAAATTGCACCATACAATTTGTTGTGCAATTTCTCCTGAGGGTGTCATGTTGTGTTTGGAGAGGTTGTGCCTAAACCGTGGAAACCCCACACAAGTGACGCCATTTTTTAAACTAGACCCCTCAAGGAATTTAACTAGACATGTGGTGATCAGCTTGAACCCTCAAGTGCTTCACAGAATTTTACAATGGTGATATGTGAAAATGAATTTTTCCCACAAACTTTGTTTTAGTCCCAAATTTTTCATTTTTACAAGGATAGAAGGAGAAAATGGACGACAAAATTTGTTCTAAATTTTTCATTTTTACAAGGATAGAAGGAGAAAATGGACGACAAAATTTGTTCTAAATTTTTCATTTTTACAAGGATAGAAGGAGAAAATGGATGAAAAAATTTGTTCTACAATTTCTCTTGAGTGCGCCAATATCCCATATGTGGTCGAAAACTACTTTTGAGGCACAGTGCTGGCTCAGAAGGGAAGAAGCGCCATATTGGAGTTCAGATTTTGCTGGAATGGTTTGAGGGTATCATGCCACACTGACAGAGCCCCTGAAGTGCCACAACAGCAGAACTCCCCCTCAAGTTTTTAATTTTTCGAAGGGCTAATAGGAAAAAATTGACCTGTTTGTTGTAAACGTTTCTCCTTGGTGCACCAATATCCTACATGTAAACGGGAAATACTTTTCAGGCACAGTGCAAAGCTCAGAAGGGATAGAACGACACATCAGAGTACAAATTTGTCATGATATGTACTTTTGCCCTGTCCTGTATTTGAATAATATGCCTTTTGATGTAGGTAACTGTTCTCTGGTTTCTATTAGCTGTAATTTATGTATGTGCTGGGAGTTCACCTGTAACAATATGTCTCCTTCCCCCAATACTTGCAGCCCTAAGCTATAATGTAATTAAGCTTTGTCAACATCACTAGTGGAGGAATAGCCATTCTTCCTCACAGCAGGTGGCTAGTCAAATGTACATACTACATAGACTGCCTGGAGCCCACCAGTCTAGAATCTTCTGGTGGACCCAACCATTGAATAGAAGGCGTAACCCCTACCCCCTTCATGGGCGGATCCCAGGAGCTCAGACAATCCATTCTTATTTTGAGATCAGATGTGAGTTGATCCTTGAAGGAGAAGGAGTGGGGATTCTTAGCTGAGGCAAGACCCCATGTCCATCTGTGACTGCGGAAGCGAACGGGGCGAGACTTGAGCTGAGGACATATCTCGTCGTTCGTGGGATTGTTTTGGGATCCCTTGGACTCGTGTGGACTATTGCTTTGTTAGCTGGCACAAGGATTATCGGGAGGTGCCCCGAACCTGTTCTGTTCGACTAATTGTGGACTCTGTAGATCTACCTGCATGTGTTGTTCCAGCGTTCTTGATAATAAATCTGTTGAATCATCCCTTGGCCTGTTGTCCCTTCTTGCTCTGCCGTACACCCCGTCACAAACTGGTGGCAGCAGTGGGATCAGAGCAGAAGGAATGGAGGACAACGGCCCATCAACATCGAGAACCAGCACCACAGAGTACAAGAACTGGAGTTTGGGGAGCCTACTATCAAAGGCCCGGGAAGTAGGAGTCCGTTTTATAGGACTCTACAAGGAGCAGCTTATTGAGGCTTTGGAAGGAGTTCGCCTGCAAGATGACGCTGAGGAAGGATCCTCACAGCAAATGGAGGAAAGAAGGCAGCCGGAGGTAAATACCCAAAAAAGTCAGTGGGTTGTGTGGTACGAGGAGGAGTTGGCATTGCTGGGAGAAGAGGCCACCATAGACTATAAGATGGAGGCCATTCACAGAGCTCAGGAGAGGGAGAGGGAGGCCATTCACAGAGCCGAGGACAGAGCTCAGGAGATGGCATTGCTGGAGAGGCAGATCGCTTTGGAAGCAGCTAGAAGCTCCAGACAGACTCTAACCCCAGCACCCACCATGAGGGAACTCCCCAGAGTGTCCCGCAAAGACTTCAAGCCCTTTAATGAGGCTGCAGGCGACATTGAGGGCTTCTTCCAGGACTTTGAGCATCAGTGTCGATTAATGGAAGTCCCGGAAAGGGACCGAGTCCGACATCTGGTGGGGCTCTTAGAGGGTGGCGCTGCCGCAGCCTATAGAGCTATGGACCCTCAGGGGAACTGTGAGTATGCGGAGATTAAACGGACTATTCTAGAACATTATGCTGTTACCCCAGACACTTACAGGACTCAGTTCCGTACTTTAGCCTGTGATGAGGAAGTGTCTTTCAAGATGTATGCCCACAGACTCAAACAGATATGTCATCGCTGGCTGGAGGCAGATGAAGCCTTAACCTGGGAGACCTTCCTCCAGGTTATCCTAAAAGAGCAGTTTTACTTCAAGTGCCCTGCTGAGATCCGGGAATGGGTGCGTGTGAGGAGACCAGCCACTGTGGAGGAAGCTGCAGCTCTAGCTGATGAGGCTCTCACCATCAAGCCTCAGTGGAGGGTTCTGTTGGAGGATGGAGAGAGGCCTACCAGCTCCACAACACCGGTGGCCCCCTGTTCTTCTGTCCCCATTGTTCCCCGTTCCTCTAAGCCACCACCTCATGCTGATACCCGTGTAAATGTGCCTCCAGTTGCTTCTACTGCGTTTTCTGGAATACGACGAGGAGAGGAAGTAGCAGAGCGCAGGTGTTATGGTTGTGGGCATCTGGGGCATCTGCAGGCCTCATGCCCAGCCAGCTCATGGAGAAGTCGTCCTCAAACCCCTACAGCACCTTCAGGTGGAAGCCGGCCTCCAGGTTCCCTTACCCCTCGCCCAAGAGGACGCCTTGGATGGAGTGAGACCCAGCAGAGATGCTATCGATGTGGACAGCCGGGGCATCTGCAAGCCTCCTGCCCAGCTGTTCAAATGAGGATTAATCCTGTACCCAGTCGTATTATTAATTATGTACACCCAAGTGCCATGGAGGACGACGTGTCACCACTACGTGAGGACTGGCCTAGTGCCTCACCCACCCATGTTGCACCACTAGGAGTTTATGGTGTGCGACCCGCAGCTATGACGACTTCTGCTCATCGAGGTAAGCACTTGCAGGAGGTCGTGCTGGATGGACAGAGACTTATTAGATTTTGTGACTCAGGGGCTTTCCTCACACTGGCTGATCCCCGAGTGGTTCGGCCTGAGGCAATCCATCGAGGACCTGGGATTGTCATTGAACTGGCTGGTGGACAATGGAGGACTATTCCCACAGCCACTGTGGATCTGAACTTTGGTTTTGGGGTCAGGCGATGTGTGGTTGGGGTGATGGGTGGTCTGCCTGCAGGTGTTCTCCTGGGCAGTGATGTGGGAGAGCTACGATGCCAATTCGTGGCTGCATGAAGCCACATGTAAGTTACGCTCTGCCTGTGTGTACTTAACCAGCGACCTGTAGAGGTCCCTGGTACGTACACAAATTGGGAGGGGAAGGGATTGTCATGATATGTACTTTTGCCCTGTCCTGTATTTGAATAATATGCCTTTTGATGTAGGTAACTGTTCTCTGGTTTCTATTAGCTGTAATTTATGTATGTGCTGGGAGTTCACCTGTAACAATATGTCTCCTTCCCCCAATACTTGCAGCCCTAAGCTATAATGTAATTAAGCTTTGTCAACATCACTAGTGGAGGAATAGCCATTCTTCCTCACAGCAGGTGGCTAGTCAAATGTACATACTACATAGACTGCCTGGAGCCCACCAGTCTAGAATCTTCTGGTGGACCCAACCATTGAATAGAAGGTGTAACCCCTACCCCCTTCATGGGCGGATCCCAGGAGCTCAGACAATCCATTCTTATTTTGAGATTAGATTGATCCTTGAAGGAGAAGGAGTGGGGATTCTTAGCTGAGGCAAGACCCCATGTCCATCTGTGACTGCGGAAGCGAACAGGGCGAGACTTGAGCTGAGGACATATCTCGTCGTTCGTGGGATTGTTTTGGGATCCCTTGGACTCGTGTGGACTATTGCTTTGTTAGCTGGCACAAGGATTATCGGGAGGTGCCCCGAACCTGTTCTGTTCGACTAATTGTGGACTCTGTAGATCTACCTGCATGTGTTGTTCCAGCGTTCTTGATAATAAATCTGTTGAATCATCCCTTGGCCTGTTGTCCCTTCTAGCTCTGCCGTACACCCCGTCACAAAATTTTACTGTTATGGTTTGCGGGTGCCATGACCCACTGGAAGAGCCTTTGAAGTACCAGAACAGCATAACTCCTCATAAGTGACCCCATTTTACAAACTACACCTCCTGAGTTAATCTAGGGATGCAATGATCATATTGACATCACAGGGGTCACATAATTTTATACCATTGGGCAGTGAAGAAAAAATAATTAAATTGTTACCATAAAAATGTTTTAGCCCCAGATTTTACATTTTCACAATGAGAAATAGGTAAAAATGGCATCAAAAATATTTTTGCATCACTTTATTCGGTGAGCTATAACATTTTTATCTTTCCACTGATGGACCAACAGTATATGATGGATTCTTTTTTGCAGGACAAGATGACATTTTCTGCTACTATTTTTATTTAGATTTGTTTTTTTTATTGTGTTTTATTCTACTTTTTGTTCGGTGATATGATGAAAAGCTTAACTTTTCGACCCCCCCCCCTTTTTTTGAACGGTGTTCAATGAAGGGGTTAACTAGTGGGACGTGATGAGGCAGGTCATCCTGGACACGGCAATACCAAACGGTGATACTTTCTTTTTATACAAATAGAAATTTATCAGTGTAATATATATATTTTTACAATTTTTTTTTTACTTTTTTACTTTGTCCCACCACTATGGGACTTTCACTTTCAGAACCTGATGAAGGAGCATCGAAATGAAACTGTCAGTACTGCACTGACACAAGCCCCTCAAACTGTGCTCAGAGCATGGTCTGAGTGCCTTGCCATAGCCTGATGACCCAGATGTTGTCATCATGACATCAAGTCACCATGGTAACGACTGAGCCTCCGCGATGACGTTGTGGGTGCGCCAATCGGAGTGCAGAGGGGGTTCTAGGAACCACAGGTTGCAGGAACCACTTCTGCACTGAGTGCCGAGTGTAAGCTGTCAGAATCAGCTGACACTCGGCGGTGACCATGCGCACACAGCTTCTGTGTGCGCAAAATCGCCTGGACGTACTCAGTACGTCAAAGGTCGGTAAGTACCAGCCGGCCAAGACGTACTGAATACATCCAAGGTTGTGAAGGGGTTAAAATAAGCCCTGGAGGCAGATTCTCAGAAAGATCTATTTTCATCACATAGATCTTAACAGCTCATTTACATATTAAGAAAAATGTGAATTTCTCTGGAATAAGACATCAGATCGCAATTATGGTATAATTTTTATTAATCTTTCTATGACCTACATGCTCATATAGCTGACTTAGGAGAGTTGCTCCTACACACTTTGAAAAAGTAAAAAAAAATTTAAAGTACAGAAAATAAGCTTTTCTCTTGTAATCATAAACAACTTGAGATTTCATCTGTACATAATGCAACAAAACATCAATTGCAAATTGATACAATGATAAGTTTTCAAGTTTTTTAACCCCTTCCTGACATGCGCCGTACTAGTACTGCTCTGCGGGAACTCAGTACTAGTACGGTGGCACGATCGTGCGGTCTCACGGTGAGCACCTCGGCGATCGCGTGTGGGTGTCAGCTGTATGTGACAGCTAACATCCCGCAGCAATGCCCACGATTGGCTCTAGCGGTGCGATCGCAGTGTTCTCCATGGAGTCCCCGGATCCAAAATAGCCGCAGGGCTCCTTCCGGGTCCTGAACTAAGGTGGCTTCCCGACGCCTGCTGAGAACAGGTGCCGGAAAGCCTCCTGCACTGGTTGTCAGATCGCTGATCTGACAGAGTGCTATGTAAAGTGTCAGATCAAATTCTTGTGAAGCACCTGAAGGGTTAATACACTTCTTGAATGTGGTTTTGAGTACCTTGAGGGGTGCAGTTTTTAGAATGGTATCACGTTTGAGCATTTTCTGTCATATAGGCCCCTCAAAGTCACTTCAAGTGTGAGGTGGCACCCCCCAAAAAATGGTTTTGCAAATTTTGTTGTAAAAATGAGAAATCGCTGGTCAACTTTTAACCCTTATAACTTCCTAACAAAAAACTATGTTTCCAAAATTGTGCTAATGTAAAGCAGACATGTGGGTAATGTTATTTATTAACTATTTTGTATGATATGACTCTCCAATTTAAAGGCATAAAAACTAAAAGTTTAACAATTGCAAAATTTTCAAAATTTTCACCAAATTTCCGTTTTTTTCACAAATAAACGCAACTCATATTGAATAAGTTTTACCACTATCATAAAGTAGAATATGTCATGAGAAAACAGTCTCAGAATCACCAAGATCCATTGAAGTGTTTCAGAGTTATGACCTCAAAGTGACAGTGGTCAGAATTGAAAAAATTGCCTGGTCAGGAAGTTGAAAACAGGTTTCGGGGTGAAGGGGTTAAGGTCAATTTTTATACAAATTATTTTTAGTTTACAATTACAGTGTCAGTTAAACACATTAAGCTTCCAGTATCAGACATTAGGATTTTTTAGATTTTATTAATTAGATTAGGGTTCTCCACTGAAAGGGAATTCTATTACCCACTAAGTAACATTTTCCATCTGGTTAAGGTAGACCAATAGATTTTTCCATTAATTTCTCTAAGACAATAGTTAATGGAAAAACGATATCGGCCTCAAATGTAATATTTAATAGACTTCAGTTTTTATGGCTGGTTAATCTCAATGGAATCCTATGAGCAAAATTTCCGAGCAGAATGGAACGGCACCTCTAATCCTTGTCGGTTTTCCTAACTTGTCTGTTGGAATAAATACTTGCATAAAACAACAATTCTGGAGCATCTTTTAAAGTTTTTTTTTATTTTAGCTCAAATCAAAATACAAATCATGTACAAATTGAAGTCAAATGTTATGAATTATCAAGATAACTTTCAGAAGTATCAGGGCACATTTATTGATGTGTCTATCTATGTCTCAAAAAAGAGGTTTGGGTCAAAAATTTGGATTGAGGCAGACTGCACAAAATCACACTTCACACAGGGATTGTGTCATCAGAAAGTGACCTATTATTTAGATATAATTATTTCAGTTTTTTATGTTAAATTTATTTTTTTATAACTTTTTTCAATTGTCTACATCATCCTCTATTTAAAGGGAACCTGTCAGCAGATTTTGCCACTATAAGATGCGGATACTGCCTTTCAGGGCTTATCTACAGCATTCTATAATGCTGTAGATAAGCCCCCGATCCGACCTGCAAGAGAAGAAAAATAAGTTTTATTATACTCACCCGAGGGGGAGGTCCGATGGGTGTTGCTGGTCCGGGACCGGCACCTACCATCTTCATGTGATGCCGCCCTCCTGCTTCTTCATGGCTTCCTGGCATCGTGCTACTGCGCAGGTGTACTTCTCTGCCCTTTTGAGGGCAGAGCAAAGTACTGCAGTGCGCAGGCGCCGGGAAAGGTCAGAGAGGCCCAGCCCCTGTGCACTGCAGTACTTTGCTCTGTCCTCAACAGGGCAGATAAGTACACCTGCGCAGGAGCATGATGCCGTGAAGCCATGAAGAAACAGGAGGGCGAAGATCAAAATAAGATAGGAGGCGCTGGACCCGGACCTGTGACACCCATTGGACCGGCCTGCCCCGCAAGTGAGTATAATAAAACATATTTTTCTTCTCTTGCAGGTCCAACCAGGGGCTTATCTACAGCATTATAGAATGCTGTAGATAAGCCCTGAAAGGCAGTGGCCACATCTTACAGCGGCAAAATCTGCTGACAGGTTCCCTTTAAAAATAAAATCTTAAGTTTTGCCATTTATACATTGGCCACTAAGCCTAATACAAGACTTACAGTCTTGTTATGTACAGAAGAATTTCCAACAGTCTCATAATTACAGACAGGATTACACTGAAACGCAGCACGTATATATACAGCAGATTTTAGAGATGAAGGTATCGGGTCACGCAACCCCAATCCACCATCCAAGTCAGTGCTCTTTGACCATGGCAAATCTCCTGAGGTTCTGGGTTCCCCGATACAGCATTTGATTCGCTGGCCAGATATGACGTCATCAGTACAGCAAGTGACTTCTTGCCAGCCCGACTTATCATAGGCCAAGCTTGGGATCCCAGAGGGTAAGGAAAATTGTTTGGCTCCTGTCCATGGTCAGAGAGCAGTGATCTGGAATGTGGATCGAGGCTGTGTGAAGCTATGCACTCACCACTAGTAGGTAGCACAGAATTTACTGTAAGTCTTAATGGGGTAAACTTTCTAAAAAACATTCTGACATGGATTTTCAAAGTAAGTATACCAGTCTTATCAGGTCTAAAACATTTTTTTTTCTTGTATAATGAATGCATTTTGTAGCTCAAAATCAGGTGACCGGTCAACTTAAAATGGGTTGTCCGGATAGAAAAAAAAAGAAGGTACTTTAAATGTGTTTATAGTGAAAACGAGTAAAGTTCGTTAATATACCTTAATTGTTAAAGCTTTCCTGATCTCTCACTATCAGTAGCGGTCATAGGCTCTGGCATTTAGGCCTTTGCATAATTAGTCAGTGATGTGTATAAAGGGGGTCCGTATCAGAACAGAACGCTAGTGAGCTAGGAATGATAGCCAGCCCCCTCAAGCATGGGACTGGTCCAGAAATGGGGGGGAAATCTCATTCTGACATCAAAGTAAACATGGCTGTAGAGTTTCTGGGCCGGTCTGACACTGACAGATACAATTCACAATATTGCCATTTCCACTAGGTAATGGGTACTTACAATAACTGACATAAGCAATGTTCTGTCTATATATAGCGCAATGGAAATATATCCAGATAATGAAACTTATTCTTCCCAAAGACGCTGCTGTCAAAATCTTTCCTTATAAATAGCCCAAATCTCACTGGGCAGTGGCTGTGCATGAATAATTCGAGGTAGTGAAGTTTATGAATATTATATCCATATTTCTTTCTGATCCCATCATCAAGGTCAACACGCTTTCCTGCATTATGGATAGCATGTCTAATTTATCTCTCAGGGAATATCACAATTCTCTTTTTTTTATTTTTAGAAACATCTACAAAGATAAAAATCTCAAAACTTTATGAATTATGCACCAGTTCCTATTCTCTTGCGGGTGGGTAATAACTGAAGTGACGCGAATCAATAATCTATGCAAGTAAAAATGTGACAAAGGCAGGAAGCGTCTTCATTAGCATGTGTATGCTTCATACTGATTGCCGCTTTTATAATTATTGCCAGATTAATGCTGGTGGACGCCCCATCCTACATCTGGGACACAAACTCTGCCTGACCCCCAATCAGCGGGGTAATGATCAGGATAGCAGGAACTGCGACTGGGCCCGCAGGAGATAAAGACCCAATGGTGGCCGCACTGTTCTCAACTATATCCATGTCCTCAGGATGCAAAACTAAAGTAGGGTAAAGCAGAGAGGGTTTCCTGCCCCACCACTTACTTTTGGAGGCTACATTTATTATTTATTTATTATGCTTTGCTTACCGTATATAGCGCTATCATATCCCACAGTACTTTACAGACATTAACACCACTGTCCCCATTGGGGCTCACAGTCTACATTCCCTATCTTTATGCCTTTGGAATGTGGGAGGAAACCGGAGAACCTGGAGGAAACCCACGCAAACATGGGGAAACTTACAAATGGAGTTGAGAAAATTTTTCAAAATTCGGTTCCGATCTTTGGGGAATATTGTATTCACTGAAGGTCACATGAGTGGATCGCTCCCAGACACAGGGCCACGCGTTTCGGTACCGGGCCTCTCTGGTTCGGTTCTGAGGCTGTCACAGTGGCTAGACCCAGTCCGTGACCCTGCTAAGGGGCGTCCAATAAAGGTGGTACAGTCTGTCAGGGATTCGTGACGCCACCTGTGGTGTTCGGTCAGGGTGACCGACGCTGCTGTGGGGTCCACTGGGTTGATGGAATAGCAGCTGGATGGTATACCTTCCCACAGGTGAAGTATGTCCCCAGGGCTTCCCAGTGGGGTAGGTGGCGATGGTGTGAGGTGCAGGCAATAACGAGGACACAAGGTTGCAGTCTCTTTACCTCTTTACTGAAGACTTCAGGATCCTCAATCCAGAGTACGTTCAACAGGGCTATCCAGAGGCTATCCCTCGCAGATGGAAATCGTTGCCCACCACTAGCGCCTGTGTGTTGTAGTCCTACCCTGCTGAGCATTCGGTATAGTCCTCACAACTGCTGTTCTCGTTCGTTCTTTCTCTACAGCTCTCTCTCTCTCTTTTGTTCCAGATGTTACTACTTTCTCGTCCCCCAGGTATATTTTGGCTAGGACGCACCCGTATGACGGGAAGGCTTGGAGGTCTTCCGGGACCCTAGAGACGCCCCTCTCCCAATGTTGCCCCCTGTTACTTCTTCAAGGTAGACAGCCAACCTATAATTAACTGTCCTGCGGAGTTTGAAGTAAGGCCTGAAGTCAGTTACTCCCGCGGTGTTCCGGCCACCGGCTACACGCCTCAGTAGGATTTTGCCTCGGTCTCACGGCATGACTCCTACTGGTACTCCTTTTTGCTTGATCTCGTTTACACTGTTCCACAATATCCTTCCCTTCTTATCTCTTTCTTAGGATGCCGCCGCAGGAGGTGCAGGCGCGGCTCCGTAACGTTCTGTTCTGTTCGCTAGGCACCTGCCAGGTTCCCACGCCTGACAGGGACCCCCATGTGTCTTTTCCCCGCAACACCCCCTGCCACGGGATGTTGCCTGAATCCAACCCAATCAGCTTCTGACTAACTTCCTCCCCAGCCCCTAGTTTTACCAGTGTGAGGAGTGGCCCAATAAATAAAGCCTTTTTCTCCCCCTAGTGGCCGGAGTGTGAAGTGTAATGTGTTCTGGTGATACCTGGTCAGGAGAATTCCTTCAGTGCGTACCAGACGTACCATCACTCCCCTTAGTGGCAGAGTGTCATACTGCAACGACCAGATCTCTGGGGCGCTGCACTCCCCCCCCAGTTAAATCCAGTACTCCTGGACTGGGAAGAAGAACAACAATATAATACAGCAAAAGACATACAACATTTTTGAAATGCTAAAACAAGTAAATAGAACAATGCTTCCCTTTATGGGAGGTGAGGACACTTGAACGTTATAAACAAAATTAAATATTTTTAAATAACATGTTGACTATAAATAACTCTCAGTACCCAGCCGGGTATTCTACCAAGTGCAAACTCTGAACAATAAGTTAACTTTTCCTTTAAGGGCGTATACGCTGAACCCACTAAAGGCCTACTATAAAATGTTATATAAATAACTCAACTTTTCTTTCCGTTCTAACTTCCCCAATGCAGGACCACCTAGCTCCTTGGCTGGGCCTACTGTCATTGTGCCGACCATCTTTCTACAGTTCTCAGGAGGACTCTCTCTCTCTAACCCCTACGGGTTGACTTTCAAGCTTTCCTGTCCTCAGTCTCTATCAACATTATTAACGTTTCAACTTTTATTAAGGCAAACATGTAAACATTCCCTTTAAGAGGGACCCAAGTCTCTAGAAAATAGTGCAGATTCTCTCTGTCTGCAAGTCCACTGAAAGCAAGACCTTCTGCATCATGTCCAGAAGCATTATCTTTGCAAAGTCTTCTTTCACTTGTAAAACCAGTAGGGAGCACCTTTAAGAAGGTGCAAACTATATACAAAGCAGTTTTGGATTCATTCACTGTTCATGATCCGGCAGTCTTTGGAACAATGATAACTCTGTGCAAAAGTAGAAAAAGAACTATAAACAATAGGGATCCCGGGTAAACAAAGGGACCCCTTTTAGGAATAACCCTGGACGGGTTTTAAGCAGCAGTTTGAAGATAAAGAGTTAACTATATACATTTGCGGGCTTCCGAGGTTTATTCTCGCGACGGTAGATTGCAAGGCATCCGTTGGTAGTGAACACTTCCCGGCCTGGAAAGATCGGTGTTCGACCTCTCATCCGATGCAGTATCAATGTCACTAATCAGTTTTTCAGGTATCATCTGGGTTCGAATGTCAATTTTGGTAGTAGGTTCAGTAGCGGCAATAATGCCCACTGTGGTAGTAGTATTAGGATTTGTAAGTTCAGAGTTAGTCTTAGTCATGGCAGCAGGTGGCGCTGCTACGGAGCTTATCAGTAGGTCTTCTGTCACTGGGGCAGGGTCGTTCTTCATACCTGCTTCAGATGCGGTCCCTCCGGTGCCGGCCTGCTCCGTCTCTGCTGGGATCTGGAACGCTGACTGTGGGGCCTTGCGCTGTGGCGTCGTCATCTCTGTTTGCAGTACCTCGCTTTTCGGCACGGCCTTGCTTTCTGGCTTCGGAGCGCTGGAACTTCTTTCTTGCTCCGGACCAGATGAGGCTGCCGACAGACGTCTGGTGAGGCCCCCGGTGACGATTTCCTTCCACCCGGCCTCAGCGCTCAGCTGCGTCCGCCGGAGTCGATCGCTGAGCTCGTCCACTCCAGCCTGCAGGAAGTCGGAGCCAACAGGTGACGCCTGGCCGCGGTATCTCTCTGGGTAGCTGGGGGAGTCCTCGGCTCCGACCCCACGCTCTGGTCCCGGGCGGCTTGTCATGGCGTCCTCAATGTGACTCACTTCTTCTCCCTCCATATCCTTTTCCCGCTCCCTCCTTCGTGGGCGGTTTTGTTTTTTGTTCCTCCGCCCCCCATTGAGGATCAAGAGGCGGATCTCTGCTGCTGACGGACACGTCCTCAAGGTGCAGAAATATTTAGACTGGGCTGCCATTATCTTTCGCGCTCTCCAGCTCACTTACGCCCACTTCCACGCCCTTCTTCTTCTCTTGCGCTCCTCGTGGCACGGCAATGGCGGCAGTTTTGGCGGGAATCTTGCAGTAGATAGCAATACACAGTTTTTGCAATAAATCACAGTTCAACACGTTTCAATCACAGTTCCAAGGCACACATGACCCAATTCTTCAGGCTTAAGTACGATCCTGTTCGTGACGCCAAGTTGGATCGCCCCCAGACACAGGGCCACACGTTTCGGTACCGGGCCTCTCTGGTTCGGTTCTGAGGCTGTCACGGTGGCTAGACCCGGTCCATGACCCTGCTAAGGGACGCCCAATAAAGGTGGTACAGTCTGTCAGGGATTCGTGACACCACCTGTGGTGTTCGGTCAGGGTGACCGACGCTGCTGTGGGGTCCGCTGGGTTGATGGAATGGCAGCTGGATGGTATACCTTCCCACAGGTGAAGTATGTCCCCAGGGCTTCCCAGGCGATGGTGTGAGGTGCAGGCAATAACGAGGACACAAGGTTGCAGTCTCTTTACCTCTTTACTGAAGACTTCAGGATCCTCAATCCAGAGTACGTTCAACAGGGCTATCAGAGACCAGCCGGTCTGATGGTCACTTCAAGAGTTTCCCTCACAGATGGAAATCGTTGCCCACCACTAGCGCCTGTGTGTTGTAGTCCTACCTTGCTGAGCATTCGGTATAGTCCTCACAACTGCTGTTCTTGTTCGTTCTTTCTCTACAGCTCTCTCTCTCTCTTTTGTTCCAGATGTTACTAGTTTCTCATCCCCCAGGTATATTTTGGCTAGGACGCACCCGTATGACGGGAAGGCTTAGAGGTCTTCCGGGACCCTAGAGACGCCCCTCTCCCAATGTTGCCCCCTATGTCTTCTTAGGAAATTTAAGGTAGACAGCCAACCTATAATTAACTGTCCTCCGGAGTTTGAAGTAAGGCCTGAAGTTAGTTACTCCCGCGGTGTTCCGGCCACCGGCTACACGCCTCAGTAGGATGTTGCCTCGGTCTCACGGCACGACTCCTACTGGTACTCCTTTTTGCTTGATCTCGTTTACACTGTTCCACAATATCCTTCCCTTCTTATCTCTTTCTTAGGATGCCGCCGCAGGAGGTGCAGGCGCGGCTCCGTAACGTTCTGTTCTGTTCGCTAGGCACCTGCCAGGTTCCCACGCCTGACAGGGACCCCCCTGTGTCTTCTCCCCGCAACACCCCCTGCCACGGGATGTTGCCTGAATCCAACCCAGTCAGCTTCTGACTAACTTCCTCCCCAGCCCCTAGTTTTACCAGTGTGAGGAGTGGCCCAATAAATAAAGCCTTTTTCTCCCCCTAGTGGCCGGAGTGTGAAGTGTAATGTGTTCTGGTGATACCTGGTCAGGAGAATTCCTTCAGTGCCATCAGACGTACCATCACTCCCCTTAGTGGCAGAGTGTCATACTGCAACGACTAGTGTTGAGCATTCCGATACCGCAAGTATCGGGTATCGGCCGATATTTGCGGTATCGGAATTCCGATACTGAATTCCGATACTTCCCGCGTATCGGATACCGGAATCGGAAGTTCCCAGAATTCAAATTGAACGCAGCAGCCAATGAGGAATGAATGAAAGTGTGGGCACATCCTGTTTAGCATGGTGGGCATGTAAGTACTGGCAAGGCTTGGATTGGCTGCTGAAATGATGTCACTCTGCACTATAAAAAAGCGCTGCCGCCATTTTGCGCTCACTCTGCTGTGATTTCAGTTAGGGACAGGACGCTGTGTTCTAACTGAGGGCCAGTTGAGCTAGCTAATTGCTTTATTTTCCTTTCCAAAGGCTAATTTAGCAAAACGCTGTGTGTTCTTCACTGTTCACCTTGCTCTTGCCTTGCAGCGCTGTTTTAACAGCGTTCTGCAAGGTCTGTGTGTGTGTGTGTGTGTGCAGCTCACTCTGTAGTCTGTGTGCAGCCATATACCCGGTTGTATTCAGCTCAGGGGGGGTTCACACTGCCTCACACAGTTGTTCTTTTTTGCTCTTAGTGCAGCCTGCTGCACATTTTTTCTCAAATTTCCTATTAGTGTTTTTCCACCAGTCTCCAGCTCTATTGTGGAAAAACACTACATAGGATAACCTAGAGGGGGGTTTTTGGGCCTTGCAGCGCCGTTTACGGCTGTCTGCACGGTCTCCGTGTGAGCCCAGCTCGCCCTGTAGTCTGTGTGCAGCCATAGCCGGTTGGATTCAGCTCAGGGTTCGTTACTGGCTCATACCTTGAGAAAAATTTTCCTTTTTTTCAAATAGTGCAGCCTGTTTAAAATTTGAAAAAAAAAATTCCTATTAGTGTCTTTCCACTCGTATCCAGCTAAATAGTGGAAAAACACTATATAGGATAACCTAGAGGAGGGTTTTTTGGCCTTGCAGCGCCGTTTACGGCTGTCTGCACGGTCTCCGTGTGAGCCCAGCTCGCCCTGTAGTCTGTGTGCAGCCATAGCCGGTTGGATTCAGCTCAGGGTTCGTTACTGGCTCATACCTTGAGAAAAATTTTCCTTTTTTTCAAATAGTGCAGCCTGTTTAAAATTTGAAAAAAAAAATTCCTATTAGTGTCTTTCCACTCGTATCCAGCTAAATAGTGGAAAAACACTATATAGGATAACCTAGAGGAGGGTTTTTTGGCCTTGCAGCGCCGTTTACGGCTGTCTGCACGGTCTCCGTGTGAGCCCAGCTCGCCCTGTAGTCTGTGTGCAGCCATAGCCGGTTGGATTCAGCTCAGGGTTCGTTACTGGCTCATACCTTGAGAAAAATTTTCCTTTTTTTCAAATAGTGCAGCCTGTTTAAAATTTGAAAAAAAAAATTCCTATTAGTGTCTTTCCACTCGTATCCAGCTAAATAGTGGAAAAACACTATATAGGATAACCTAGAGGAGGGTTTTTTGGCCTTGCAGCGCCGTTTACGGCTGTCTGCACGGTCTCCGTGTGAGCCCAGCTCGCCCTGTAGTCTGTGTGCAGCCATAGCCGGTTGGATTCAGCTCAGGGTTCGTTACTGGCTCATACCTTGAGAAAAATTTTCCTTTTTTTCAAATAGTGCAGCCTGTTTAAAATTTGAAAAAAAAAATTCCTATTAGTGTCTTTCCACTCGTATCCAGCTAAATAGTGGAAAAACACTATATAGGATAACCTAGAGGAGGGTTTTTTGGCCTTGCAGCGCCGTTTACGGCTGTCTGCACGGTCTCCGTGTGAGCCCAGCTCGCCCTGTAGTCTGTGTGCAGCCATAGCCGGTTGGATTCAGCTCAGGGTGCGTTACTGCCTCATACCTTGAAAAACAATTTCCTTTTTTTCAAATAGTGCAGCCAGTTTAAAATTTGAAAAAAAAAATTCCTATTAGTGTCTTTCCACTTGTATCCAGCTAAATAGTGGAAAAACACTATATAGGATAACCTAGAGGAGGGTTTCTTGGCCTTGCAGCGCCGTTTACGGCTGTCTGCACGGTCTCCGTGTGATTTAAACTAGCTCTGTAGCCCGATCTGCACCAAAAAAAAGGTTAAGTTCACCAAACACAACTTACACTTGTGTAGGCCACATTTGAAAAATAATAAAGTTTAGTCCACAATTTACAACATTAGTGTTTCTTACACCTGTTAGGAGGAGCATTACAGGAATAAGCACACTAAGGCCTTAGTACTTTTCTGCTTATCTTTATCTGTCAACCAAGATGAAGAGGGCAGGGAGTAAGGCACGTGGGCGTGGGCGCGGAGCAGGGAGAGGAGCAGGGAGAGGACGTGGTGATTCTGTGCCTGCTGCGGGCGCCGGTGACTCGTCGTCACTCAGTTTCAGCAGGGAACAGTCCTTCATGCGCAGCTTTGTCGGAGAGCGCCGTGCACCGCTGCTGCGTGAAGACCAAATTGAAGCCGTTGTCGGGTGGATGGCAGCTAACGCCTCGGCATCGACTTCAGTTAGTGCCACATCCTCTCAGGCACAGAGCACTGGAGAGCAGCCATCTGTCTCTTCACCACCTGCCAAATTGGCCAGGCAGTCAGAGAGCCCAGGACAGGAGCCGTCTCTACTTCTGTTCTCTGAATCTCTTGGCTTGGAAACAGGGGGCCAGCCAAGCAGCATTGGAGAAATGGAAGAAGAGGCAGTGTGCAGTGATGCCCAACACCTTTTTCTCTCTGACTCTGAAGAGGCAGGTGGGCCAGTGCCTCCGGTGACCACAGCGCAGTACGCATCTGATGATGAAACTCAGGTGCCGCTTTCTCGTGCGTACTGTGCTGCTGAGACTACCCAGGAGGAGCAGTTGGTGGCAGAGGGTAGTGGAGATGATGAGGTCCTTGACCCATCGTGGCGTGAGGAACAGGAAGGTGGTGGGAGCAGCTCAGAGGAAGAGCTTCCTCTTACGGGCCAAAGAGGGAGAGGGAGGGGGAAGACTGCGGAGCCTGTAGCCTCCACTTTGGCACCCGTTAGGAGCCTGTCTCTTTCCAAAGCCAAAAAGGGCGCTCCCAAGACTTGCAGTGCCTGGTCCTTTTTTGACACAGTTGCAGATGACATTTGTTTTGTCAAATGCAAGCTGTGTCATCATAAAGTAAAAAGAGGGAAAAATGTCAGCAACCTCAATACCACAAATATGTGGAAACATGTGCGGACCAGGCACGCGGTGGAGTTACAGAAACACACTGAAGATGTAGGCCAACCAACAGCGGCAGCTACCACCTCTTCAGCTCGTGTTGCCTCTTCCTCCAGCTCACGCACAGCTGGTTTGGCTTCCTCCCAGAGACCTTGTGTAATTCCACCCACAGCACCACCTTCCCAGTCATCCTCACACTCCCAGTCTACTCTACAGCCATCGGTAGTACAGGCATGGGAGAAAAGGCGGGCATTCTCGGCCAACCACCCCCGAGCACAGGCTCTGAATGCAGGCATTGCCAAACTGTTGTCCCTGGAAATGCTCTCGTTCAGGCTGGTGGAGACTGACAGCTTCCGTGACTTGATGGCATTGGCAGTCCCACAGTACAAGGTGCCCAGCCGCTTTTACTTCAGCAGGCAGGCTGTCCCTGCCCTGCACAGGCATGTTGAGGCAAACATAAAACATGCGCTACTGAACGCCGTCAGTAGCAAGGTCCACCTCACCACCGATGCGTGGACCAGTCAGCATGGACAGGGGCGATATGTTTCCCTCACTGCCCATTGGGTTAATGTTGTTGAGCCAGGTACAGATCGTGCGAGTGGCGCAGGACGTGTCCTGCCCACTCCAAGGATTGCAGGAATCCAGTCTGTACGCATCGACTCCTCCTCTTACACCAGTTCCTCTGATTCCTCTCTGCAGGATCCGTCACAGTCCACCCCCACATGGACCCGTGAACGTTTACCTATGACCGACATGAGCACAGCCGTGGCCAAACGTCAGCAGGCCGTCTTGAAACTAGTTTCATTGGGGCATCGAAGCCACACAGCGCAGGAGCTCTGGAATGCCATAAAGCAGGAGAGCGATGTGTGGTTACTGCCAGCGAATCTCCAGCCAGGCATGGTAGTGTGTGACAATGGCCGAAATCTGGTGGCAGCTTTGGCCCTTGGCAACCTCACTCACATCCCATGTCTGGCACATGTGCTCAATTTGGTTGTGCAGAGTTTTCTGAGGGACTATCCGGATCTTGATGCCCTGCTGCACAAGGTCCGCCTAGAGTGTGCTCACTTGCGGCGTTCCAGCTTGGCCAGATCCCGCATTGCTGCTCTGCAGCGCCGATTCCGCCTTCCGGAACACCGCATCATATGTGACCTACCTACCCGGTGGAATTCCACGTTACATATGTTGGAGCGGTTGTGTGAGCAGCAGCAAGCAGTTATGGAGTACCAGCTGCATCAGGCGCAAAGAAGTCGCAGTCAGCGCCGATCAGACTTCACAACCACAGAGTGGGCCACTATGAAGGACGTCTGCCAGGTTTTGCGTCCTTTTGATTATTCCACGCGGATGGCAAGTGCAGATGATGCACTAGTCAGCATGACTGTCCCCCTTATCTGCCTGCTTCAGCAAACTTTGCAAGGGTTAAGGGATGATGTGGTGGAAGAGGTGGAGGATGAGGAGTCACCTTTTCCATCAGCTTCTGGAGAGTCAGCGCCACGTGGTTCCTCACAAAGGGGTACGCAGGGGCCAATTTGTGAGGAGGATGAGGAGGAGTCAATGGAGGAGGAAGAGCTCCGTCCAGAGGAGGGAGCGACACAATTGTCCAGTGGTCAGTGTGTACAGCGAGGGTGGGGTGATGACGAGCGGGCAGAGATCATGTCTCAAGCAGGGGACAGCGTTTCTGGGCCGGTTGGCACTCTGCAGCACATGGTGGATTTCATGCTGCAGTGCCTGAGAAACGACCGCCGCATCGACCACATTCTCAACATGCCTGATTATTGGGTGTTCACCCTCCTCGATCCTCGCTACCGGGACAACGTCCAAAACCTCATCCCTGCGTTGACCCGGGAGCGTAAATTGCGGGAGTACCACGACACACTGGTGAATTCCATCATCTTCTCCTGTCCAACTGAGAGGAGTGCTGCTAGTGCTTTACAAAGCAGCTCAGTGCGTCGAGGCAGTGGGGGAGGCTCTGCCCAAAGAGGGAGCAGAAGCAGTGCCTCTGCCCAAGGCAAGCCCAGTATGGCACAACTCTGGCACACTTTTGTGTGCCCGCCCCAAATGTCTACACCATCACCGGCGGCTCCAGTCAGCAGGAGGCAACGGTTCCGTCAGATGGTGACAGACTACATGGCTTGCCCTCTTACTGTACTCCCAGACGGCTCTTCCCCGTTCAAGTTTTGGGTCTCTAAGCTGGATACATGGCCAGAGCTAAGCCAGTATGCATTGGAGGTGCTGGCTTGCCCTGCGGCTAGTGTCTTATCGGAACGTGTCTTTAGTGCCGCAGGTGGTGTACTAACAGACCGTCGCATGCGACTATCCTCCGATAACGTTGACCGGCTTACTTTCCTGAAAATGAACCAGGCCTGGATCTCGCAGGAATTTGCCACTCCTCTGCCTGATTAAGTAATTGGGTGTCATCCAGGTCTCCTGCTGTGTTCATCTTTCTACCACCTGAACTGCTATTCCTGGGCTCCAACACCGCCAGTTGCGGCTCAGAAGTGCAGGCTGCACAGTAAAAACATACGACCCAGTGTTATTGGGTTTCAGTAACGTCAGCTGATCCCCAGCTGTGTAGCCGGCAATGTGTCCTGCGACCGCCACGCTGGCACAACAACCTAAATGTAAGGGAACCTGTCCCCCCCCCCCCCCCCCCGTCGTTTGTTACTGAAAGAGCCATCTTGTGCAGCAGTAATGCTGCACAAGGAAAAGGTAGCTCTTTTTTTTTAGCTCTTTGCACACGCAGAACTTAACACTTATAAAATGTGTTCACTGATACCGTTATACCGTCCCGGAGCTGGGACTTTCCTTCGTAATGTGACGCAGCACAGCCGTCATTCCTACCCCCTTGGTGCCATGCGCTGCCTCCTCAGCGTTGTTTTAAGCTGTCACGGAGCCTGCGCTGTTCTGTTATCCCTTGGGCATGCCCTATTTGCGCTGCCTGTCTTCTGACATAATTTGGTGTCAGGCTGGCTGCGCCTGTGCGGCCGCGGTGCCCGAGATCCCGCCTCGCAGTGTCTTCTGATTGAGTCACACTGCGGGCCTGGGATCCATGGGCATGCGCAGTGCATATCTTCCCCTCGGGCTCTCGCTCATTTCCCTCCGCCTTCTTTAGACTGTGCGCCGTCAGCTGATCCCTAGCATGCCACGGCCGTGACACCGCACAGTCTGAAGAAGAGGGAAGGAGGGGAGTGAGAGTCGAGGTTATGCACTGTGCATGCCCATGGTTCCAAGGCCCGCAGTGGGATTACGTTAGATGAGACTGCGAGGTGGGATCTGGAGCAGCGTGGACGCACAGGCACTGACAGCCTGACACCAAATTATGTCAGAAGACAGGCAGCGCTAATTGGGCATGGCCAAGGGCTAACAGAACAGCGCAGGCTCCGTGGCAGCTTAAAACAACGCTGAGGAGGCAGCGCACGGCATCAAGGGGATAGGAATGACAGCTGTGCTGTGTCCCATTACGAAGGAAATTCGCACCTCCGGAACGGTTTAACGGTATAAAGGGACACATTTTTAGTGTTTACTTCGGTGTTTGCAAGGAGCATAATTAAAAGAGCAACCTTTTCCTTTTGCATCCTTAGTGCTGCACAACATGGCTCTTTCAGCTACAAACGTCTTGGGGGGGGGGGTTAAAGGTTTCCTTTCAACTTGCTCCAATCAGGCTTCGGCCTACACTCTGTTCCTCTGCTCCTCCTGCTGTCCCTGGGCTCTAACACCGCCAGTTGGTGCCTGGAAGTGCTGTGTGCACAGTCAACAGTCGCTCCTCTGTTATTGGGGTTCAGTAACGTCAGCTGATCCCCAGCTGTGTGTGCGGCAATACCTCCAATCTGCTCCTCCTGCTGTCCCTGGGCTCTAACACCGCCAGTTGGTGCCTGGAAGTGCTGTGTGCACAGTCAACAGTCGCTCCTCTGTTATTGGGGTTCAGTAACGTCAGCTGATCCCCAGCTGTGTATCCGGCAACGTGTCATGCGACCGCCACGCTGGCACAACTAAAATGTAAGGGGACCTGTCCCCCCCCCCCCCTAGGCGTTTGTTACTGAAAGAGCCACCATGTGCAGCACTAATACTGCACAAGGGAAAGGTCGCTCTTGAAATTATGCTCCTTGCAAACGCTGAACTACACACTCATGTAATGTGTCCCCTCACACCGTCCAACCGTCCCGGAGGTGGGACTTTCCTTTGTAATGTGACACAGCACAGCCGTCATTGCTACCCCCTTGGCACCGTGCGCTGCCTCCTTAGCGTTGTTTGATTCCGTCATGGACCCTGCGCTGTTATGTTATCCCTTGGCCATGCACAGTTTGCGCTGCCCGTCCTCTGACATCATTTGTTGTCGTCCTGGCTGCGCCTGTGCGTCCACGCTGCCCGAAATCACACCTCGCAGTGTCGTCTAATGTGATCCCACAGTGGGCCTGGTATCCATGGCCATGCGCAGTGCATATACTAGCCTCTCACTCCCCTTCTTCACGCTTCTTCAGACTAGGCGGCGTCAGCTGATCCCTAATAGCATGCCACGGCCGTGACGCCGCACAGTCTGAAGAAGCAGGAAGGAGGTGAGTGAGAGGCGATGATATGCACTGCGCATGCCCATGGATCCCTGGCCCGCAGTGGGACTACATTAGATGACACTGCAAGGTTGGATCTCGGGCAGCTTGGACGCACAGGCACTGCCAGCCTGACACCTACATGATGTCAGAAGACGGGCACCGCTAACTGTGCATGGCCAAGGGATAACATTACAGTGCGGGCTCCGTGACAGAACCAAACAACGTTGAGGAGGTGGTGCCCGGCACCAAGGGGGTTGGAATGACGGCTGTGCTGTGTCACATTACAAAGGAAAGTCCCACTTCCGGGATGGTTTGACGGTGTGAGGGGACACATTATATGAGTGTGTACTTCAGCGTTTGCAAGGAGCATAATTTTCGGAGCCACCATTTTCCATGTGCAGTATTACTGCTGTACAAGATGGCTCTTTCAGCAACAAATGCCTGGGGGGGGGGGTTAAAGGTTCCCTTTCAACTTGCTCCACTGCAGGCTTCGGCCTACACTCTGCTCCTCTTTGATTCCCTGGGTTTCAACACTGTCAGTTGCCACCTGGAAGTGTTGTCTACACAGAAAAAAACACTAGGTGATGTGTCAGTGGGGTTCAGCACCGCCAGCTGTTCCCCTGCTGTGTAGTCGGCAACGTGTCCAGCACAAGCCACGCTGGCACAACAGAACAAAAGCTGCCACCAGTGCAGGCTTCGGCCTACACTCTGCTCCTCTCCTCCTCCTGCTGACCCTGGGCTCAAACACCGCTAGTTTTTGCCCGGAAGTGCTAGCTGCACAGAGAAAAACACCAGCCAATGTGTTAGTGGGGTTCAGCAACGCCAGCTGTTCCCCTGCTGTGTAGCCGGCAACGTGACCTGCAAACGCCATGCAGGCACAGGAACTGAAATTAAAAGGGAACCTGGCCCCACCCCCCCAGGTGTTTCTATGTATAACAGCCACCTAGTACAGCAGTACTGCTGCATTTGTACAAGGTGGCTGACTTTTTCTCCTTGCCCACGTGGAACTCAACACGTACAAAATGTGTCTCATTGAGACCATTCCACTGTCCCTGAGGTGTGACTTTCCTTTGTAATGATACGCAGCACCCCCCTTGGTAGCGTTTCCCGTCTTTTGTCATCATGGTTAGCTGGCTGCGCCTGTGCATCCGCCCTGCTAGAAACAACGCCCCTCGTTGTCATATTTATTTTGTCAGCGAGGGTGTGGTTTATGGGCACGAGCAGTGCATATGTTCGCCTGTCTTAACTCATCTCCTTCCGCCTTCTTCAGACTGTGCGGCCTCCTGGCCGTGGTAGGCGATAAGGGATCAGCTGAGGCCGCCCAGTCTGGAGCAGGTGTAAGGACATGTGTAAGCGGCAAACCTATTTACTGCACAAGGCCACGAATCCCAGCCACGCAGTGTGATTTTTTGAAAACACACTGTGGGTCTGGGATTCATGTCCATCGCTAACCGCAACGGCCGACATGAAATGAGGTCAGAAGACAGGAAGCGCTCACAGCGCATGGCCAAGGGATCACAATAGCGCAGACTCCTGTACAGCAAATAACAACGCTCAGGAATCTGCGCCCAGTACCTAGGTGCAAATTTTGACACCTGTGCTGCGTCTCGTTAAAAAGACAAGTCACGCCTCCACAACTGTTTGACAGTATAATGGGCTAAATAGTGTACGTGTTTTAGTCAGCGTGTGCAAGGAGCAAAACAAATAGAGCAACCTTTTACTTGTGCAGCATTAATGCTGCACAAGGTGTGGCTCTTGTACCTTGCAACACCTGAGGGGGGGGTTAAAGGTAACCTTTGAAATTGGTTCAACTAGGCTTCGGCCTACACTCTGCTCCTCTACTCCTCCTGCTGACCCTGGGCTCAAACACCGCTAGTTTTTGCCCGGAAATGCTAGCTGCACAGAGAAAAACACCAGCCAATGTGTTAGTGGGGTTCAGCACCGCCAGCTGTTCCCCTGCTGTGTAGTCGGCAACGTGTCCAGCACAAGCCACGCTGGCACAACAGAACAAAAGCTGCCACCAGTGCAGGCTTCGGCCTACACTTTGCTCCTCTCCTCCTCCTGCTGACCCTGGGCTCAAACAACGCCAGTTTCTGCCCGGACATGCTAGCTGCACAGAGAAAAACACCAGCCAATGTGTTAGTGGGGTTCAGCACCGCCTGCTGTTCCCCCGCTGTGTAGCCGGCATCGTGTCCAGCACAAGCCACGCTGGCACAACCGACCAAAAGCTGCCACCAGTGCAGGCTTCGGCCTACACTTTGCTCCTCTCCTCCTCCTCCTGCTGACCCTGGGCTCTAACACCGCTAGTTTTTGCCCGGACATGCAATCTGCACAGAGAAAAACACCAGTCAATGTGTCAGTGGGGTTCAGCAACGCCAGCTGTTCCCCTGCTGTGTAGCTTGCAACGTGACCTGCAAACGCCACGCAGGCACATGAACTGAAATTGAAGGGAGCCTGCCCCCCACCCACAGGTGTTTCTATGTATATCATCCACCTTGTACAGCAGTACTGCTGCATTTGTACAAGGTGGCTGACTTTTTCTCCTTGCCCACGTGGAACTCAACACGTACAAAATGTGTCTCATTACAGACCATTACAATGTCCCTGAGGTGTGACTTTCCTTTGTAATGACACGCAGCACCACCCTTGTTAGCGCTGCCCGTCTTTTGACATCATTGGTTAGCTGGCTGCGCCTGTGCATCTCCCCTGCTCGAAACAACGGCCCTCGGTGTCTTATTTTTTTGGACAGCGAGGGTGTGATTGATGGGCATGTGCAGTGCATATGTTTGCCTGTGTTCACTCATCTCCTTCCGCCTTCTTCAGACTGGGTGTCCTCATGGCCTCGGCAGGCGATAAGGGATCAGATGAGGCCGTCCAGTCTGAAGCAGGTGTAAGGACATGTGTGAGCGGCAAACATATTTACTGCACCAGGGCACGAATCCCAGCACCGCAGTGTGATTTTTTAAAAACACACTGTGGGTCTGGGATTCATGTCCATCGCTAACCGCAACGGCCAACATGAAATGAGGTCATAAGACAGGAAGCGCTCACAGCGCATGGCCAAAGGATCACAAGAGCGCAGACTCCTGTACAGCAACTAACAACGCTCAGGAAGCTGCGCCCATGCAAAAAGGTGTTGTTTTCGACACCTGTGCTGCTTTTCTTTAAAAAGACAAGTCACGCCTCCACTACTGTTAAACAGTATAATGGGCTAAATAGTCTACGTGTTGCATTCAGCTTGTGCAAGTAGACAAATTAATAGAGCAACCTTTTACTTGTGCAGCATTAATGCTGCAGAAGGAGTGGCTCTTGTTCTTTGTAACACCTGAGGGGGGGTTAAAGGTAACCTTTGAAATTGGTTCAACTAGGCTTCGGCCTACACTCTGCTCCTCTCCTCCTCCTGCTGACCCTGGGCTCTAACAACGCTAGTTTTTGCCCGGAAATGCTAGCTGCACAGAGAAAAACACCAGCCAATGTGTTAGTGGGGTTCAGCAACGCCAGCTGTTCCCCCGCTGTGTAGCCGGCATCGTGTCCAGCACAAGCCACGCTGGCACAACCGACCAAAAGCTGCCACCAGTGCAGGCTTCGGCCTACACTTTGCTCCTCTCCTCCTCCTCCTGCTGACCCTGGGCTCAAACACCGCTAGTTTTTGCCCGGAAATGCTAGCTGCACAGAGAAAAACACCAGCCAATGTGTTAGTGGGGTTCAGCAACGCCAGCTGTTCCCCCGCTGTGTAGCCGGCATCGTGTCCAGCACAAGCCACGCTGGCACAACCGACCAAAAGCTGCCACCAGTGCAGGCTTCGGCCTACACTTTGCTCCTCTCCTCCTCCTCCTGCTGACCCTGGGCTCAAACACCGCTAGTTTTTGCCCGGAAATGCTAGCTGCACAGAGAAAAACACCAGCCAATGTGTTAGTGGGGTTCAGCACCGCCAGCTGTTCCCCTGCTGTGCAGCTTGCAACGTGACCTGCAAACGCCACGCAGGCACATGAACTGAAATTGAAGGGAGCCTGGCCCCCACCCCCAGGTGTTTCTATGTATAACAGCCACCTTGTACAGCAGTACTGCTGCATTTGTACAAGGTGGCTGATGTTTTCTCCTTGCCCACGTGGAACTCAACACGTACAAAATGTGTCTCTTTGAGACCATTCCACTGTCCCTGAGGTGTGACTTTCCTTTCTAATGATACGCAGCACCCCCCTTGGTAGCGCTTCCCGTCTTCTGACATCATTGGTTGGCTACTTGCGCCTGTTCGTCCGCCCTGCCTGAATAAAATGCTCCTCGTTGTCTTAATTATTTTGACTGCGAGGGTGTGATTGATGGGCACGAGCAGTGCATATCTTCGCCTGTCTTAACTCATCTCCTTCAGCCTTCTTCAGACTGTGCAGCCTCATGGCCGCGGCATGCGAGAAGGGATCAGCAGAGGCCGCCCAGTCTGAAGCAGGTGTAAGGACGTGTGTGAGCGGCCAAAATATTTACTGCTCAAGGCCACGAATCCCAGCACCGCAGTGTGGCTTTATGAAAAGACACTGTGGGTCTGGGATTTATGGCCATCGTTAACCGCACCGGCCAACATGAAATGATGTCATAAGATGGGCAGCGCTAACAGGGCATTGCCAAGGGATAACACAAGAGCGCAGACTCCTGTACAGCAAATAACAACGCTCAGGAAGCTGCTCCAAGCACCAAGGCGTTATTTTGGACACCTGTGCTGCGTCTCATCAAAAAACCAAGTCACGCATCCACTACAGTTTGACTGTAGAATGGGGTAAATTGTGTATGTCTTTCATTCAGCGTGTGCAAGTAGACAAATTAATAGAGCAACCTTTCACTTGTGCAGCATTAATACTGCACAAGGTGTGTCTCTTGTACTTTGTAACACCTGAGGGGGGGGTTAAAGGTTTCCTTTGAAATTGGTTCAACTAAGCTTCGGCCTACACTCTGCTCCTCTCCTCCTCCTCCTGCTTCAACACGGGCTCTAACATCGCTAGTTTTTGCCCGCAAGTGCTAGCTGCACAGAGAAAAACACACGCCATTGTGTTAGTGGGGTTCAGCAACGCCAGCTGTTCCCCCAGTGTGTAGCCGGCAAAGTGTCCTGCAAACGCAACGCAGACACAAAGCTGCCTCCAGTGCAGGCTTCGGCCTACACTCATCTCCCCCTGCTTACCCTTTGCTCCAACACCGCTAGTTGGGGCTCTAGGAAGACAATCTTTAATAGGCAAGGCAACGCATCCGTGTTCCAGCACCGCCAGCTGGTTCTCGGCAGTGTTCTTGTCACAGGTACTCCCTCGTGCCAAGCCTGGTTTCAGCACCGTCAGCTGTTTCCGGGTTGTGTCAACTTCACTGAGACGCCTATGCTTGCCCCGTCGTGGTGCGGTCGAGTTAGCCAACTCCAGGGTGCCTCCAGTTTAGGAGCTTCCTATGTGGGCTGCGTGAACTGGTAGTCAAGGCTGGTTCTGTAGTGCCAGTAGGCCCAGCTCCCCCTGTAGGACTGTTGGGGTTCGGTAACTGCGGCTGCCTCGCGGCCTAGCTGTTCTCTCCTCTCCTGTGGGCCTTGGGGTCCACCACCTGGTTCCAGCACCGTCAGCTGGTTCCGGGCCGAGCCTTTGGCTTAGGTGCCTCCTCCTGGGTATCCGAGTTCCGCCAACGCCAGGCGGTCCTTGGTAGTGCTTTTAAGCGCGGGCACCTACAGCTTAGTAACCGGGTTCCAGCACCGTCAGCTGGTCCTCGGTCGTGCCATTGGCTCTTGCACACTGGGGCAACGCATCCGGGTTCCAGCACCGCCAGCTGGTTCTCGGCAGTGTTCTTGTCACAGGTACTCCCTCGTGCCAAGCCTGGTTTCAGCACCGTCAGCTGTTTCCGGGTTGTGTCAAGCTCACTGAGACACCTATGCTTGCCTCGTCGTGGTGCGGTCGGGTTAGCCAACTCCAGGGTGCCTCCAGTTTAGGAGCTTCCTATGTGGGCTGCGTGAACTGGTAGTCAAGGCTGGTTCTGTAGTGCCAGTAGGCCCAGCTCCCCCTGTAGGACTGTTGGGGTTCGGTAACTGCGGCTGCCTCGCGGCCTAGCTGTTCTCTCCTCTCCTGTGGACCTTCGGGTCCACCACCTGGTTCCAGCACCGTCAGCTGGTTCCGGGCCGAGCCTTTGGCTTAGGTGCCTCCTCCTGGGTATCCGAGTTCCGCCAACGCCAGGCGGTCCTTGGTAGTGCTTTTAAGCGCGGGCACCTACAGCTTAGTAACCGGGTTCCAGCACCGTCAGCTGGTCCTCGGTCGTGCCATTGGCTCTTGCACACTGGGGCAACGCATCCGGGTTCCAGCACCGCCAGCTGGTTCTCGGCAGTGTTCTTGTCACAGGTACTCCCTCGTGCCAAGCCTGGTTTCAGCACCGTCAGCTGTTTCCGGGTTGTGTCAAGCTCACTGAGACACCTATGCTTGCCTCGTCGTGGTGCGGTCGGGTTAGCCAACTCCAGGGTGCCTCCAGTTTAGGAGCTTCCTATGTGGGCTGCGTGAACTGGTAGTCAAGGCTGGTTCTGTAGTGCCAGTAGGCCCAGCTCCCCCTGTAGGACTGTTGGGGTTCGGTAACTGCGGCTGCCTCGCGGCCTAGCTGTTCTCTCCTCTCCTGTGGACCTTCGGGTCCACCACCTGGTTCCAGCACCGTCAGCTGGTTCCGGGCCGAGCCTTTGGCTTAGGTGCCTCCTCCTGGGTATCCGAGTTCCGCCAACGCCAGGCGGTCCTTGGTAGTGCTTTTAAGCGCGGGCACCTACAGCTTAGTAACCGGGTTCCAGCACCGTCAGCTGGTCCTCGGTCGTGCCATTGGCTCTTGCACACTGGGGCAACGCATCCGGGTTCCAGCACCGCCAGCTGGTTCTCGGCAGTGTTTTTGTCACAGGTACTCCCTCGTGCCAAGCCTGGTTTCAGCACCGTCAGCTGTTTCCGGGTTGTGTCAAGCTCACTGAGACACCTATGCTTGCCTCGTCGTGGTGCGGTCGGGTTAGCCAACTCCAGGGTGCCTCCAGTTTAGGAGCTTCCTATGTGGGCTGCGTGAACTGGTAGTCAAGGCTGGTTCTGTAGTGCCAGTAGGCCCAGCTCCCCCTGTAGGACTGTTGGGGTTCGGTAACTGCGGCTGCCTCGCGGCCTAGCTGTTCTCTCCTCTCCTGTGGACCTTCGGGTCCACCACCTGGTTCCAGCACCGTCAGCTGGTTCCGGGCCGAGCCTTTGGCTTAGGTGCCTCCTCCTGGGTATCCGAGTTCCGCCAACGCCAGGCGGTCCTTGGTAGTGCTTTTAAGCGCGGGCACCTACAGCTTAGTAACCGGGTTCCAGCACCGTCAGCTGGTCCTCGGTCGTGCCATTGGCTCTTGCACACTGGGGCAACGCATCCGGGTTCCAGCACCGCCAGCTGGTTCTCGGCAGTGTTCTTGTCACAGGTACTCCCTCGTGCCAAGCCTGGTTTCAGCACCGTCAGCTGTTTCCGGGTTGTGTCAAGCTCACTGAGACACCTATGCTTGCCTCGTCGTGGTGCGGTCGGGTTAGCCAACTCCAGGGTGCCTCCAGTTTAGGAGCTTCCTATGTGGGCTGCGTGAACTGGTAGTCAAGGCTGGTTCTGTAGTGCCAGTAGGCCCAGCTCCCCCTGTAGGACTGTTGGGGTTCGGTAACTGCGGCTGCCTCGCGGCCTAGCTGTTCTCTCCTCTCCTGTGGACCTTCGGGTCCACCACCTGGTTCCAGCACCGTCAGCTGGTTCCGGGCCGAGCCTTTGGCTTAGGTGCCTCCTCCTGGGTATCCGAGTTCCGCCAACGCCAGGCGGTCCTTGGTAGTGCTTTTAAGCGCGGGCACCTACAGCTTAGTAACCGGGTTCCAGCACCGTCAGCTGGTCCTCGGTCGTGCCATTGGCTCTTGCACACTGGGGCAACGCATCCGGGTTCCAGCACCGCCAGCTGGTTCTCGGCAGTGTTCTTGTCACAGGTACTCCCTCGTGCCAAGCCTGGTTTCAGCACCGTCAGCTGTTTCCGGGTTGTGTCAAGCTCACTGAGACACCTATGCTTGCCTCGTCGTGGTGCGGTCGGGTTAGCCAACTCCAGGGTGCCTCCAGTTTAGGAGCTTCCTATGTGGGCTGCGTGAACTGGTAGTCAAGGCTGGTTCTGTAGTGCCAGTAGGCCCAGCTCCCCCTGTAGGACTGTTGGGGTTCGGTAACTGCGGCTGCCTCGCGGCCTAGCTGTTCTCTCCTCTCCTGTGGACCTTCGGGTCCACCACCTGGTTCCAGCACCGTCAGCTGGTTCCGGGCCGAGCCTTTGGCTTAGGTGCCTCCTCCTGGGTATCCGAGTTCCGCCAACGCCAGGCGGTCCTTGGTAGTGCTTTTAAGCGCGGGCACCTACAGCTTAGTAACCGGGTTCCAGCACCGTCAGCTGGTCCTCGGTCGTGCCATTGGCTCTTGCACACTGGGGCAACGCATCCGGGTTCCAGCACCGCCAGCTGGTTCTCGGCAGTGTTCTTGTCACAGGTACTCCCTCGTGCCAAGCCTGGTTTCAGCACCGTCAGCTGTTTCCGGGTTGTGTCAAGCTCACTGAGACACCTATGCTTGCCTCGTCGTGGTGCGGTCGGGTTAGCCAACTCCAGGGTGCCTCCAGTTTAGGAGCTTCCTATGTGGGCTGCGTGAACTGGTAGTCAAGGCTGGTTCTGTAGTGCCAGTAGGCCCAGCTCCCCCTGTAGGACTGTTGGGGTTCGGTAACTGCGGCTGCCTCGCGGCCTAGCTGTTCTCTCCTCTCCTGTGGGCCTTGGGGTCCACCACCTGGTTCCAGCACCGTCAGCTGGTTCCGGGCCGAGCCTTTGGCTTAGGTGCCTCCTCCTGGGTATCCGAGTTCCGCCAACGCCAGGCGGTCCTTGGTAGTGCTTTTAAGCGCGGGCACCTACAGCTTAGTAACCGGGTTCCAGCACCGTCAGCTGGTCCTCGGTCGTGCCATTGGCTCTTGCACACTGGGGCAACGCATCCGGGTTCCAGCACCGCCAGCTGGTTCTCGGCAGTGTTTTTGTCACAGGTACTCCCTCGTGCCAAGCCTGGTTTCAGCACCGTCAGCTGTTTCCGGGTTGTGTCAAGCTCACTGAGACACCTATGCTTGCCTCGTCGTGGTGCGGTCGGGTTAGCCAACTCCAGGGTGCCTCCAGTTTAGGAGCTTCCTATGTGGGCTGCGTGAACTGGTAGTCAAGGCTGGTTCTGTAGTGCCAGTAGGCCCAGCTCCCCCTGTAGGACTGTTGGGGTTCGGTAACTGCGGCTGCCTCGCGGCCTAGCTGTTCTCTCCTCTCCTGTGGACCTTCGGGTCCACCACCTGGTTCCAGCACCGTCAGCTGGTTCCGGGCCGAGCCTTTGGCTTAGGTGCCTCCTCCTGGGTATCCGAGTTCCGCCAACGCCAGGCGGTCCTTGGTAGTGCTTTTAAGCGCGGGCACCTACAGCTTAGTAACCGGGTTCCAGCACCGTCAGCTGGTCCTCGGTCGTGCCATTGGCTCTTGCACACTGGGGCAACGCATCCGGGTTCCAGCACCGCCAGCTGGTTCTCGGCAGTGTTTTTGTCACAGGTACTCCCTCGTGCCAAGCCTGGTTTCAGCACCGTCAGCTGTTTCCGGGTTGTGTCAAGCTCACTGAGACACCTATGCTTGCCTCGTCGTGGTGCGGTCGGGTTAGCCAACTCCAGGGTGCCTCCAGTTTAGGAGCTTCCTATGTGGGCTGCGTGAACTGGTAGTCAAGGCTGGTTCTGTAGTGCCAGTAGGCCCAGCTCCCCCTGTAGGACTGTTGGGGTTCGGTAACTGCGGCTGCCTCGCGGCCTAGCTGTTCTCTCCTCTCCTGTGGACCTTCGGGTCCACCACCTGGTTCCAGCACCGTCAGCTGGTTCCGGGCCGAGCCTTTGGCTTAGGTGCCTCCTCCTGGGTATCCGAGTTCCGCCAACGCCAGGCGGTCCTTGGTAGTGCTTTTAAGCGCGGGCACCTACAGCTTAGTAACCGGGTTCCAGCACCGTCAGCTGGTCCTCGGTCGTGCCATTGGCTCTTGCACACTGGGGCAACGCATCCGGGTTCCAGCACCGCCAGCTGGTTCTCGGCAGTGTTTTTGTCACAGGTACTCCCTCGTGCCAAGCCTGGTTTCAGCACCGTCAGCTGTTTCCGGGTTGTGTCAAGCTCACTGAGACACCTATGCTTGCCTCGTCGTGGTGCGGTCGGGTTAGCCAACTCCAGGGTGCCTCCAGTTTAGGAGCTTCCTATGTGGGCTGCGTGAACTGGTAGTCAAGGCTGGTTCTGTAGTGCCAGTAGGCCCAGCTCCCCCTGTAGGACTGTTGGGGTTCGGTAACTGCGGCTGCCTCGCGGCCTAGCTGTTCTCTCCTCTCCTGTGGACCTTCGGGTCCACCACCTGGTTCCAGCACCGTCAGCTGGTTCCGGGCCGAGCCTTTGGCTTAGGTGCCTCCTCCTGGGTATCCGAGTTCCGCCAACGCCAGGCGGTCCTTGGTAGTGCTTTTAAGCGCGGGCACCTACAGCTTAGTAACCGGGTTCCAGCACCGTCAGCTGGTCCTCGGTCGTGCCATTGGCTCTTGCACACTGGGGCAACGCATCCGGGTTCCAGCACCGCCAGCTGGTTCTCGGCAGTGTTTTTGTCACAGGTACTCCCTCGTGCCAAGCCTGGTTTCAGCACCGTCAGCTGTTTCCGGGTTGTGTCAAGCTCACTGAGACACCTATGCTTGCCTCGTCGTGGTGCGGTCGGGTTAGCCAACTCCAGGGTGCCTCCAGTTTAGGAGCTTCCTATGTGGGCTGCGTGAACTGGTAGTCAAGGCTGGTTCTGTAGTGCCAGTAGGCCCAGCTCCCCCTGTAGGACTGTTGGGGTTCGGTAACTGCGGCTGCCTCGCGGCCTAGCTGTTCTCTCCTCTCCTGTGGGCCTTGGGGTCCACCACCTGGTTCCAGCACCGTCAGCTGGTTCCGGGCCGAGCCTTTGGCTTAGGTGCCTCCTCCTGGGTATCCGAGTTCCGCCAACGCCAGGCGGTCCTTGGTAGTGCTTTTAAGCGCGGGCACCTACAGCTTAGTAACCGGGTTCCAGCACCGTCAGCTGGTCCTCGGTCGTGCCATTGGCTCTTGCACACTGGGGCAACGCATCCGGGTTCCAGCACCGCCAGCTGGTTCTCGGCAGTGTTCTTGTCACAGGTACTCCCTCGTGCCAAGCCTGGTTTCAGCACCGTCAGCTGTTTCCGGGTTGTGTCAACTTCACTGAGACGCCTATGCTTGCCCCGTCGTGGTGCGGTCGAGTTAGCCAACTCCAGGGTGCCTCCAGTTTAGGAGCTTCCTATGTGGGCTGCGTGAACTGGTAGTCAAGGCTGGTTATGTAGTGCCAGTAGGCCCAGCTCCCCCTGTAGGACTGTTGGGGTTCGGTAACTGCGGCTGCCTCGCGGCCTAGCTGTTCTCTCCTCTCCTGTGGGCCTTCGGGTCCACCACCTGGTTCCAGCACCGTCAGCTGGTTCTCGGCAGTGTCTTTTGCTCTTGTACCTTCTGCTCCCCATCCTGGTTCCAGTACCGTCAGCTGGTTCCGGGCAGAGCCTTTGGCTTAGGTGCCTCCTTCTGGGTATCCAAGTTCCACCAACGTCAGGTGGTCCTTGGTAGTGCTTTCAGGCACGGGTACCTCCTGCTTAGTAACCGGGTTCCAGTAACGTCAGCTGGTCCTCGGTAGTTCCATTGGCTCTTGGACCTTCGGCTACCCATCCGGGTTCCAGTACCATCAGCTGGTTCTCGGCAGTGTCTTTTGCTCTTGTACCTTCTGCTCCCCATCCTGGTTCCAGTAACGTCAGCTGGTTCCGGGCAGAGCCTTTGGCTTAGGTGCCTCCTTCTGGGTATCCGAGTTCCGTCAACGTCAGGCGGTCCTTGGTAGTGCTTTTTAGCACGGGTACCTCCTGCTTAGTAACCGGGTTCCAGTAACGTCAGCTGGTCCTCGGTAGTTCCATAGGCTCTTGAACCTTCGGGTAGCCATCCGAGTTCCAGTTCCATCAGCTGGTTCTTGGCATTTTCTCAGCCTTCTTGTACCTTCTGCTACATTTCCAAGTTGAAGACCCTAACGTCGACGACCCGGAAGACCACCACGATGACGACGACACGGAAGACCACCCCGATGACGACGACGACGACGGCGGAGACGACGACGGCGGAGATGACGACACTGGAGACGACGACCCTGGAGACGACAACATGGAAGACCGAGAAGCAGAAGAACAAGAGGCTGCAGAACAAAGAGCAGAAGAACATTAAGCATAAGACTTAATATCAGAGCAAAAGATATTATCTAAATTATATGCAGAAGAAGACTAAGCAGTGTATGGGGGTGAGTCCGTTCCTCCTCGTGGTGCCCCTGGATAAAGCCTGATGCTGCAGGCCAAACTGAACGCGGACAAATGTAACTTTTGTGACTGGCAGAACGGAAGGTGTAATCTTCAAACTTTTATAGATAACAACTACGGGAATGCCTGTCACAAATGAGAATATGATGAAGAAGTAGAATAGGAAGAATAATAACAGTGGAATAAAAAGAATATGTAGAATAAGAAGAATAATAATAGTTGAATAAAATGAATATGAAGAATGTAATAAAAAAAAAAAAATAGGTAGAAGATGAAGAAGAAGATGAATAAGGTGAAGAAGTTGATGTCAAAGATGCTGATGATGATGAAGATGAAAGTGTGGGAAAAGAAAAAAAAAAAGAAAAAAAAGAAGGGGAAGGGCGTGGAATAGTGAAACATCAATATCTGACAAAATAAAAAAAAAATTTACATAGTCAATATCTTTGTCACTCCGAACGTCTTAAAAAAAAACAAAAAACATGCTATTCTATTTGATTGGGATAAACCTCTATGACTTTAATGTCTCCGCCACCTCCCCAAATACATCCGGCATTATTCTTAGTTGTTTTCCTTCATGTAGAATGAACCTACAAGGAAAGAAAGGGTTTATTTTAATTCCGATATTTTGGTCCCATTGACTTGCATTGGGATCGGGTATCGGTATCGGCGATATCCGATATTTTTTGAATATCGGCCGATCCAAACCGATACCGATACTTTCCGATATCGGAAGGTATCGCTCAACACTAGCAACGACCAAATCTCTGGGGCGCTGCATGAGTCAATGGGAGTAGAAATTACTAAATATGTTTCGAACCGATCATCATACATAAATTCGGCACAAATAGGGAACCAATATGGCAAATTCAGATTCAGTGACCAAATTCGCTCAACTCTACTTACAAACTCTTTGCAGATGTCGTCCTTGTTGGGATTTGAACTCAGGACCCCAGCATTGCAGTATTAACCACTGAGCCACCGTGCTGCTTTATGCTTGTGACATACTGTCGGGAGAGGAAATCTGCATCACATGGTAAGCGGCACAATTACATCAATACACTGCACCGAATTCCAATCCAAGTTCAGCACGAGGGCCTAACTGCTCATTGTAGAAAAGGGAGATGTGGGATTCAGTTTTTCTAATTTTAATTGGTGCATACAAAGCATCATTATTAAAGGGGAATGCAGAAACTATATTACCAGCACAAGAAGCACTACTATGTGGGGGCACAAAGCAGGGAACCTTACTACTGTATGGGGGCAAAAATGGGACAATATTACTGTTTTTGGGTGACACCTAGAATCAGTATTACTTTGTCGGTTCTCAATGGAGCGCTATTGGTGTTTGGGGCACACAAAGCAACTCTATTAATGTGTTGGGCCTAAAGGGGCTACTATTACTGTTGGGGAACAAAACAGGGATTATTATTGTGTGCGGCACAAAAGGGGGCATTATTAGCATCTGGACACTATTACATCTGAGGTGATTAAAAATGGAGAATTTGAACAGAGGTGTTGAGAAAGTTGAAAAAGTAAGTAGCCAAAGATACCCTTTTGTTATATTCTACAGAGACAAGTTGTGAATGGAAGAAGTGGTTATGGCGGTCTGGGCTGAATAAAATAAAAAAATTGACAACATCTGCAATCAGAGAAGACTTCTTTAGATTAAACTGTACTGTATTCTCTTCTTTGGCGTGCAGAACAGGTGTCTACTAATATGGTGGTAAGATTGGTGTCACTATAGTGGTTTTTCTACTCTGACTATGATGGTGTTATTAAGTCTACGTAGTGGTATTATTTGTTCCATTTAGTAATATTGTTGCATTATGATAGCGATACAAGTCTGAAGTGCTCTTCATCTTTGCCACTATTGGATCTTAATTGGACCCATGGACAGTAGAAATAAGAACCTTCATCCAGTATTTATCTGTAGATCAATCACATAAGATAACTTTTCTGTAGTTGTGTGAAGAGCAATATCAGTGAAATTTAGGTATTTGCCTTTTGTTAGTCTAATTTGCCCTTTTAGTCATATAATCATCATCTGGTCATAGTCGCATTAATAAAAGTTCACAAGCTAACTGGAAAAGATAATTATCATTATGTTAATTAGGCCAAAACGACCCATTCTGTACTATCAGTCATATCTAGCAATTGTCCTGTTCTTCATTTTTATTCATTCTGCACATTAAAAGCTATTTTATTAACCAATATACCGTAATTTAAAGGGAACATGTCACCTAGAATTGTTTTTACTAAAAAGATACAGATATTCTTTTATTTTTCTGTTATTTTTTTATTTTGTTTGCAGCCTTTTTATTGCTTTCTTTATATAATTGTAGACTCATCCATATCGTCAGATCTCTATCCGATGACTTTTATGAGCAAGGCACACTCTGACTTATGTAACAGCCATAGCGCAGGGAGGGGAGGAGGTGAGCTTTGACCATCACCTTTTCTGAATGATATGGTCCTGTAATGTCAAAGTCAGTTTTACTTTTCATTGTAACACTGTCTTTGATATTAAGATGATGCCTGAAAGTGATTTCTACAGAACAAAAAAAAAATTAAAAATTAATCACTCTCTAATGACTCACTTTGACAGGAGATAAATTACTGACTCTGGTTCAGTCATTTATGTCCAAAAAATGAAGTCTTTGAATAGCGATAACCACTCACAGCATCAATTTATATGGAAAGACATTTTTTTTTCTAGCATTGTAGTACATGTAATTAAATGTATGACTATGATTGCCCAGAAAAGAGACAGTGAAGTGTAATATTCCGATCTGGCCAGAGAACTGAAGGCAAAGTAGAAGAATAACACCATTGTCATAACTCATTGCTTTTTACATTACTTATTTGAAAGATGCAATCCTACTTTTGTCACTACAGGTTTATTTCAACATCTAAATAGTGAAATTATCAAAGCCTATTCCCCAATTTTGTAATATAAAAATAATAAAAATGTTTATGCAAAAAATCCTTTTAACGAGTGGGTGGGAAATTGGATGTGGTTAGCAAGGCTGATAGACTTAAGCAAAATTTTTGAAAAGTTTTCATTCTTACTCCAGTGGTTGGTGTCTGGGGTGGACATACTATTAGGTTAATCTTTGAGGCCATATAGTGGCCCAAGCGGTAAGAGGACTCACTACCACCTCCAAAGCAGGTATGGATTATGATGAGCTATTGGACTGCAAAGGGCCCATATAATGTTCTTGCACAGGGGCCACTTCTGTCCACATTGGCTCCTGGATGGCATGGCATAAAGAGTGGAAAATGTATCTAGACAGAAGTATTATATGTATGTAGCATAATTGGTGCATTTTAGGAGTGCATTGATTTGTTGGCACTTTCTGTAACATCGGTAGACTTGAATGTAGAACCACACATGGCCTAAACTCATCTGAAAGAACGGAGGTTATGGGATCTCCATTTTCCTGATAGTGTAGGGTCCAAGAGTTTGGACTTGCACCTATTAGACATTGATAACATATTTTATGGACATCTCTAAAGGTCAGACATGAGAACATCCCATTAAAAAGGTGTTTTCCGATGTTTTCTTTAACTTGGTTGCAGCTGTAAAGTGCCGACCACACTGGAAGAGGAGACCGGTCGAGGGCAGAGGTGCAGTGAGCAATCAGAAGGGAAGGATATGCTATTTTCTTGGGGTTCTTCACCAAACTGGGGACATATTTTAAACCTACAATGAGTTATCGACTGATACACTTACAAGCCTGTTCAAAAGTCTAAAGTCACAAAGTTCAATCTGCAGTCACTTCTACAGTGTAAAGTGCCACCGGATTGTTATTTACTGCAAACACGTAATAACAACATCCTCCGAAGCCTTGCTGGCTGACTGAATATGAAATATTCATTACAAATGTAATAATGTAATCTTCCCAATCCAGTATAAATCACAGTACGCCCAGACACAGAGGCCCAGTATTGACAGTCATCTATAAATGAAAGCTTTTCAGAACAGATGGCTGCAGTTATAATGTGATATATAATGGCACATTCATAAACCGTGCATCCGTTCAATCGCTATTTAATATTATATATTGTTTTTGTAGAAAGAATTATTGTATTCCATTAGTTACAAAACTACAATGTATTTATGCTGCAGTTGTAGTTAATGTACAGAATAAAAGGAACAGATAACTACATCCAATATATATTGGGAGGGAACACTGACAATGCGTGTTAAATCTGTAACTGATTAAGGGGAAATATCACCTAAATTATCCCTTTCAGGGAGCAGCAAGGCGGCCATATAAATTGGACCGAGATCGGAACGCAGTGCATGGACTGCCCAGTGGCTCTCCTGACCTGAACATGACAGTCCTATGTGTAGCTGTCACACTTGGTTCGGGAGAGCCGGCGGCCAGTCCGTGCACTATGTTCAGATCTCAGTCCTATGTGTAGCTGTCACATTTGGGTCGGGAGAGCCGGCGGCAAGTCCGTGCACTGCATTCAGATCTCAATCCTATGTGTAACTGTTATACTCAGGTTGGGAGAGTCGGCAGCCAGTCCATGCACTGGGTTCAGATCTCAGTGCTATGTGTAACTGTCATACTCTGGTTGGGAGAGTCGGTGGCCAGTCCGTGCACTGCGTTCAATTCTCAGTGCTATATATAGCTGTCACACTAGGGTCGGGAGAGCCGGCGGCCAGTCCGTGCACTATGTTCAGATCTCAGTCCTATGTGTAGCTGTCACATTTGGGTCGGGAGAGCCGGCGGCAAGTCCGTGCACTGCATTCAGATCTCAGTCCTATGTGTAACTGTTATACTCAGGTTGGGAGAGTCGGCAGCCAGTCCATGCACTGGGTTCAGATCTCAGTCCTATGTGTAACTGTCACACTCGGGTTGGGAGAGTCGGCGGCCAGTCCGTGCACTGCGTTCAATTCTCAGGGCTATATGTGGCTGTCACACTAGGGTCGGGAGAGCCGGCAGCCAGTCCATGCACTTTGTTCAGATTTCAGTCCTATGTGTAGCTGTCACACCCAGGTCAGGAGAGCCAGCGGCCAATCCATGTACTATGTTCAGATCTCAGTCCTATTTGTAGCTTTCACACTTGGGTCAGGAGAGCCAGCAGCCAATCCATGCACTATGTTCAGATCTCAGTCCTATGTGTAACTCTTATACTCAGGTTGGGAGAGTCGGCAGCCAGTCCATGCACTATGTTCAGATCTCAGTCCTATTTGTAGCTGTCACACTTGGGTCAGGAGAGTGTCCAGAGCACTTTCAGCATGATTTGTATATGGCTTCTATACTAGATTTCTCATGACTGTTACTTTGGATCTCTACAGATCAAAGTACAATTTTTAATGGGGGACAAGAGTTTACATAGTCATGCATACTTCCTTATGTGAAAAAAGTGTTGACAGTTTTCCTGTAAAGGGTTCGCCTCACAAATAAAACCCAAGTTTTTATGCCCTATAAATTTGTATAGAGCATTGAATACATTTTGTACCCTCAAGCAAGGTGGGCAAATAGCACTATTAACGTGCCCATCATATATGATAGCCATTGCCAAACACTAGGCAGAGCTGAGCGCTCTTGTGTTTTCAGTGCGGAAAGGAAGAAAGATACTGCAAGACATAACATAGTAACATAGTAATACTCCCAATGGGTTATCATCCCAGTGCACCGAATGATTGCATTTTAACTACAGTATATCTGCCCAATCCTTCTGTACCCCAATATCATCTGTCAGGAGGCCTCCACATATAAATAGTTGTCCAGTTTCATGAAAATTGGCAAGTTCACCAACTTTATAATAACGATAATGGTGACCATTACAAAGACAAATCAGGGGCTGCCACTGGAAAATGCAATCGATTGGGTGATTGAAACAAAAGGACTAAGCCCAAACTATGCATAGTTATTGGTTTTCCAGAGAACATCTAAGAATTTGGTCACACCATCCAAGTGAGCTTTTGTTTGGCTTTTCTCTATTTGGGCTTTTGACAGATTTCAATATGTATTGCTATTCTTACAGTCAACATGATGACAACGTTGAAAGACACCTTATATGTTTATTGTGTCTAATGATCACTGCATAGGTCCTACAGATACAGAACAGTACAGACAAAGGGTAACACTATCCATTTAAAAAGATGATAATAGTAAAGGTACCGTCACACATAGCGACGCTGCAGCGATACCGACAACGATCCGGATCGCTGCAGCGTCGCTGTTTGGTCGCTGGAGAGCTGTCACACAGACAGCTCTCCAGCGACCAACGATCCCGAGGTCCCCGGTAACCAGGGTAAACATCGGGTTACTAAGCACAGGGCCGCGCTTAGTAACCCGATGTTTACCCTGGTTACCATCCTAAAAAGTAAAAAAACAAACGCTACATACTTACCTTCCGCTGTCTGTCCTCGGCGCTCTGCTTCTCTGGTCTGGCTGTGAGCGCCGGGCAGCCAGAAAGCAGAGCGGTGACGTCACTGCTCTGCTTTCCGGCCGCTGTGCTCACAGCCAGAGCAGGAGGAGTGCAGAGCACAGCGCCGGGGGACAGACAGCGGTAGGTAAGTATGTACTGTTTGTTTTTTTACTTTTAGGATGGTAACCAGGGTAAACATCGGGTTACTAAGCGCGGCCCTGCGCTTAGTTACCCGATGTTTACCCTGGTTACCAGCGAAGACATCGCTGAATCGGTGTCACACACGCCGATTCAGCGATGTCTACGGGGAGTCCAGCGACCAAATAAAGTTCTGGACTTTCTTCCCCGACCAGCGATCTCCCAGCAGGGGCCTGATCGCTGCTGCCTGTCACACTGGACGATATCGCTAGCGAGGACGCTGCAACGTCACGGATCGCTAGCGATATCGTCTAGTGTGACAGTACCTTAATAGTAAATTAGAGATTTATTTTAGGGACAGTATTTATAAAGACCCAAGGAGGAATATTCATTTGCGAACCCGGATGCATTTGTCAATAGGAATGTTGATTACACATGTAAAACTTTTGGAGCAAGATGGCTTTAGTTTTTGTAATATTACGTTTTTGCTTGCATCATTCCTCTCATCACAAAGACATGAATAGAGTTGAATTTTGGAGTTACAATATCCAGACAATATTTCACATTAATTAAATAAACTGGGATTAAAAGATCACAAGGATACATTGAATGGAAACACATGGAAATAAATTGAATGGAGATGCTCAGCTGCTATTTTATTGAATACTAGCTGAAGAGCCCGGCGTTGCCTGGGCATAGTAAATATCTGTGGTTAGTTATAGCACCTCACTTCTCTTATTTTCCCATCACGCCTCTCATTTCCCCCCTCACATCTCTCATTTTCCCCTCACTCCATATTTTTCCCCCTCACTCCTCTCATTCCCCCCTAACACTTGTCATTTCAACCTCACATCTGCCATTTTCCGATCACTCCACTATTTTCCCTCACTCCTCTCATTTTGCCCTCACACCTCTCATTTTCCCCTCAGTATATACATGTTTGTCATCTCCCTTATATATAGTAAATACCTGTATGTCATCTCCCCTTTATATAGTATATACCTGTATGTCATCTCCGCTGTAAATAGTATATACCTGCTGTATGTCATCTCCTCCTGTATATTGTATATACCTATGTGTCATCTCCTCCTGTATATAGTATATACCTGTATGTCATCTCTTCTGTATATAGTATATACCTCTATGTCATCTCTTCTGTATATAGTATATACCTGCTGTATGTCATCTCCTCCTGTATATACCTATGTGTCATCTCCTCTTTTATATAGTATATACCTGTATGTCATCTCCTCCTATATATAGTATATACCCGTGTGTCATGTCCTCCTGTATATAGTATATACCTGTATTTCATCTCCTCCTGTATATAGTATATACCATATGTCATCTCCTCCTATATATAGTGTATACTTGTATGTCATCTCCTCCTGTATATAGTATATACCTGTAAGTCATCTCCTCCTGTATATAGTATATACCTGTGTGTCATCTGCTCCTGTATATACCTGTGTGTCATCTCCCCTGTATATAGTATGTACCTGTATGTTATCTCCTCCTGTATATATTATAAATCTGTGTGTCATCTCCTCCTGTATTAGACTTCATTCACACATTATTTGGTCAGTATTTTTACCTCAGTATTTGTAAGCTAAATTGGCAGCCTGATAAATCCCCAGCCAACAGGAAGCCCTCCCCCGACAGTATATATTAGCTCACACATACACATAATAGACAGGTCATGTGACTGACAGCTGCCGTATTTCCGATATGGTACATTTGTTGCTCTTGTAGTTTGTCTGCTTATTAATCAGATTTTTATTTTTGAAGGATAATACCAGACTTGTGTGTGTTTTAGGGCGAGTTTCATGTGTCAAGTTGTGTGTGTTGAGTTGCATGTGGCGACATGCATGTATCGACTTTTGTGAGATGAGTTTTGGGTGGCAACATGCGTGTAGCAACTTTTTGTGTGTCGAGATGCCTGTGACAGGTTAGTGTAGCAAGTTGTGTGCAGCAAGTTTTGCGCATGGCGAGTTTTGCGCGTGGCGAGTTTCATGTGTGGTGCCTTTTGAGTATGTGCACGTTGTGTGAGGCAACATTTGCATGTGTTGTAACTTTTGTGCATGTGGCAATTTTTCTGCGTGTGCAAGCTTTGCGTGTGGAGAGTTTTCCATGAGGTGAGTTTTGCACGTGTGGCGAGTTTTGCCTGAGCCTAGTTTTGCATGTGGCGAGTTTTGAGTGGCGACTTTTGTGTTTCAACTTTTATGTGGCGAGGTTGGTGTATGTGTGGTGAAATGTGTGCTGAGGGTGGTATATGTGTTCAAGCACGTGGTAGTGTGTGGCGCATTTTGTGTGTGAGTTAATTTCCCCGTGTGTGGTGAGTATCCCATGTTGGGCCCCACCTTAGCAACTGTATGGTATATACTCTTTGGCGCCATCACTCTCATTCTTTAAGTCCCCCTTGTTCACATCTGGCAGCTATCAATTTGCATCCAACACTTTTCCTTTCACTTTTTCCCCATTATGTAGATAGGGGCAAAATTGTTTGGTGAATTGGAACACGCGGGGTTAAAATTTCGTTTCACAACATAGCCTATGACGCTCTCAGGGTCCAGATGTGTGACTGTGCAAAATTTTGTGGCTGTAGCTGCGACGGTGCAGATGCCAATCCCAGACACACACACACACACATTCAGCTTTATATATTAGATTAACAGAATAGTAGCTGTTCTGCAGCAGCCGGCAGTGCCTGCTACACAATGAATGGACCTAATCTAAGCAGTATAGTTCAATGTGTTTGCATTAAGTAACCACTAAAGCTGTTTTCAGCTGATCGCTGGAAGTTTTGGATGTTGTATCCACGCCAGTCTCCTATTGATGACTTATCTTAAGGCTAGGGTCACATCACAATTTTCGCATGAGTCAGTCTGTGAATGCTGGAAGACACACTGGGGCAGATTGCTGGAGACACTGGGGCAATGCTGGAGACACTGGGGCAGATTGCTGGACACACTGCGGGCAATGCTGAAGGACACACTGGGGCAATGCTGGAGACACTGGGGTAGATTGCTGGACACACTGGGGGCAATGCTGGAGACACTGGGGCAGATTGCGGGAGACACTGGGGCAATGCTGGAGACACTGGGGCAGATTGCTGGACACACTGGGGGCAATGCTGGAGACACTGGGGCAGATTGTTGGACACACTGGGGTAATGCTGGAAGACACACTGGGGCAGATTGCTGGACACACTGGGGGCAATGCTGGAGGACACACTGGGGGCAATGCTGGAGGACACACTGGGGGCAATGCTGGAGGACACACTGGGGCAATCCTGGAGACACTGGGGCAGATTGCTGGACACACTGGGGGCAATGCTGGACACTGGGGCAGATTGCTGGAGACACTGGGGCAATGCTGGAGACACTGGGGCAATGCTGGAGACACTGGGGCAATGCTGGAGACACTGGGGCAGATTGCTGGACACACTGGGGCAATGCTGGAGACACTGGGGAAGATTGCTGGACACACTGGGGGCAATGCTGGAGACACTGGGGCAGATTGCTGGACACACTGGGGTAATGCTGGAGGAAACACTGAGGCAGATTGCTGGAGACACTGGGGCAATGCTGGAGACACTGGGGCAGATTGCTGGACACACTGGGGTAATGCTGGAGGACACACTGGGGCAGATTGCTGGAGACACTGGGGCAATGCTGGAGACACTGGGGCAGATTGCTGGACACACCGGGGTAATGCTGGAGGACACACAGGGGCAATGCTGGAGACACTGGGGCAGATTGCTGGACACACTGGGGGCAATGCTGGAGGACACACTGGGGCAGATGATTGCTGGAGACACTGGGGCAATGCTGGAGACACTGGGGCAGATTGCTGGACACACTGGGGGCAATGCAGGAGGACACACTGGGGCAATGCTGGAGACACTGGGGCAATGCTGGAGACACTGGAGCAATGCTTGAGACACTGGGGCAGATTGCTGGACACACTGGGGGTAATATGCTGGAGACACTGGGGCAGATTGCTGGACACACTGGGGGCAATGCTGGATACTCTGGGGCAATATGCTGGACATACTGGGGCAGATTGCTGGACACACTGGGGGTAATATGCTGGACACACTGTGGGTAATATGCTGGACACACTGGGGTAGATTGCTGGACACACTGGGGGCAGGACTGGAGGCATGGGCAGAATATAGACACGGGGCATGATTGGAGACACAAGGCAGAATGAAAGACATGGGGCAGGATTGGATCATGGGGCAGGATGGATACGATGGAGACAGATGGGGCAGGATGGGGAGATCATATGGTGTAGAATGGATACTCATGAGCGCAAGATGGGAGAACATATGGCTGGAGCCAGGAATGAAACACACGGGGCCAGGGTGGGGAATATTATTACCATAGGGGCTAATTAAGGCATATTATTACTGCAGTGATGTATTTATTTTATTTTTTGAGTATACTGTTTTAAATGGGGGGCGGTCCTGTTACTGTGCAGAGTGACACTATATCGCCTTTTTTTCTCCATGTAGTGTAATGTAGAAGTTGTGAAAAATTAAGTAATGTGTTCTGCAAGCAGAGCTCGAGATAACTGTGTTATTTCCTGCAGAAACGAGTCCTGGCTGGAAGAAATTATGGCGGTCTGTGCTGGATGAAAGATGAAGGACTTTACCTAGAGACGTCACTGGTGAGTCAGTATTACCTATACACTGACACTATACACTGTATACTATATACAGAGGTCCCGTGTACAATGTCACCAGTGATCACTGTATAACCTCTACACAGACACTGCATACTAAGTACAGATCTCCTGTGAATACTGGCACTTATGGTAATAGTATTGTGTTTTGTTTTTTTTGTGCTTTTTTTTAATTGCTGATCAGTATTGTAGTATTCAGTCACTATGTGGTGGTAATATGTGGTCTGGAAATGGTGTTGTGATATTTGTCCCTTGAATGTGCTATTTGGTCATTAAGCGGTGGTAATATGTGGTCTTGACATGGTGCGGTGGTATTTGTTCCTTGTATGTGATATTATTCGATCACTGTGGTTGTAATTTGTGGTCTGGTCATGGCGCGGTGGTATTTGTTCCTTGTATGTGATATTTTTGGTCAAAATATACCTAAATTGTATTGCAGATTTTAACAAATATTTAATAGGTTACAGTAGAGTCGGGGGGGGGGGGCGCCAAACTCGGGAACAGCCCCGGGCGGCGAAAGCTCTAGCTACGCCTCTGCATACATACAACATACTACATACATACAACATACATACAAGATATATACAACATACAACATACATACTACATACATACAACATATATACAACATACATGCATACTACATACATGCTGCATACAATACACTCATACATTACATACAATACATACATATAGACATACAGTACATTTAATATAGAGTACATACTTACCATCACTTGTCACTTTGTTCCCCGAAGCCAGTGTCATCTGTAAAAAATATTAAAATAACAAACAACCAATATACTCCCTGATCTGCAGAAATTCATGAGTGTCCCACGACGATCTCGTCTGATGTGACCGCTCTCTAGGGGCTCCAGGAATACAATAATGACAGGAGGAAGGTATCCTTCCGCATTGTATTCCTCCGTCACTATAAAAAAGTCCCTGGTCTCACTTTTGGCATTGCTGTGTGAGAAAGTTCCCACGCAGCTTTTGCCACAAAGTGAGACCAGTGAACTACAGTAACCTCTCAGTGATGCACTGCAGGAGCCATTGTCTCCTGTCAGTGTGTCACTGGAGGTCCTATAGAGCAGTGACATCACCAGATCTGTCAAAAAAGCTGTTTCCGCCGGACGGAAAACACATACAGAGGAATGGTTTTTCTGTCCAGCGAAAAAACGCAAAGCGACGATCTGGCAAAAAACGTATGAACCTGAGATGTGAAATGATGAATCCGGCCTCCGAATCCATTTTTTCATGCATGTTTCTATTCAAATCATGCACATTTTCCATTTATGCAGTTATTTCCAAAAACTGCATCAAAAACGCATCTGTGTGTCTGTGTGTTTTTTCACCGGACAGAAAAAACGTTCCTCTGTATGTGTTTCCGTCCAGCAGAAACAGCTTTTTTGACGGATCCGGCAAAAAACAGATGAAACGTGTGGCCATCAGGCGCAATCCGGCGCTAATACAACTCTATGAGAAAAAACGGATCCAGCAGAAAAAAAAACGATCGTTTTCTTTCAAAACTCGCCGGATTGTGCCTGATGGCAAAAACCTGATGTGTGAAATTAGCCAGATAGATATATGGAGAGAAACATCTATGTATCTATAGATATATCTATAGATAGATATATTCATAGATAGGCCGATGTTGATTAATGAACATAAAGAAAAAAAACGGGAAAAAAATGGCGTGGGCTCCCACGCAATTTTCTGCACCAGAGGGGGAAGGCCGAAGGCCAATATTTGTAGCCTGGGAAGGGGTTAATACCCATGGCCCCTCCCTGGCTATGAATATCAGCCCGCAGCTGTCTGCGTAGCCTTTACTGGCTATTAACCCCTTACCGGCATCGGACGTACTATACCGTCCGATGCCGGCTCCCCTGCTTTGATGCAGGGCTCCGCGGTGAGCCCGCATCAAAGCCGGGACATGTCAGCTGTTTTGAACAACTGACATGTGCCCGCAATAGGTGCGGGCAGAATCGCGATCTGCCCGCACCTATTAACTAGTTAAATGCCGCTGTCAAACGCAGACAGCGGCATTTAACTACCGCTTCCGGCCGGGTGGCCGGAAATGACGTCATCGCCGACCCCCGTCACATGATCGGGGGTCGGCGATGCTTGTATATTGTAGCCATAGAGGTCCCAGAGACCTCTATGGTTACTGATGAGCGGTGGCTGTGAGCGCCACCCTGTGGTCGGCGCTCACAGCACACCTCCATTTCTGCTACATAGCAGCGATCAGCAGATCGCTGCTATGTAGCAGAGCCGATCGTGCTGTGCCAGCTTCTAGCCTCCCATGGAGGCTATTGAAGCATGGCAAAAGTTAAGAAAAAAAGTTTTAAAAAATGTGAAAAAAATAAAAAAAACATAAAAGTTTAAATCACCCCCCTTTCGCCCCAATCAAAATAAATCAATAAAAAAAATATCAAATCTACGCATATTTGGTATCGCCGCGCTCAGAATCGCCCGATCTATCAATTAAAAAAAAGTATTAACCTGATCGCTAAACAGCGTAGCGGGAAAAAAATTCGAAACGCCAGAATTACGTTTTTTTGGTCGCCGCGACATTGCATTAAAATGCAATAACGGGCGATCAAAAGAACGTATCTGCACCAAAATGCTATCATTAAAAACGTCATCTCGGCACGCTAAAAATAAGCCCTCAACCGACCCCAGATCATGAAAAATGGAGACGCTACGAGTATCGGAAAATGGCGCAATTTTTTTTTTTTTTTTTTTAGCAAAGTTTGGAATTTTTTTTCACCGCTTAGATAAAAAATAACCTAGTCATGTTAGGTGTCTATGAACTCGTACTGACCTGGAGAATCATAATGGCAGGTCATTTTTAGCATTTAGTGAACCTAGCAAAAAAGCCAAACAAAAAACCAATGTGGGATTGCACTTTTTTTGCAATTTCACCGCACTTGGAATTTGTTTCCCGTTTTCTAGTACACGACATGCTAAAACCAATGATGTCGTTCAAAAGTACAACTCGTCCCGCAAAAAATAAGCCCTCACATGGCCAAATTGACAGAAAAATAAAAAAGTTATGGCTCTGGGAAGGAGGGGAGCGAAAAACGAACACGGAAAAACGAAAAATCCCCCGGTCATGAAGGGGTTAAAATAGGGGGACCCCCCAAAAAAATTACATGGGGTCCCCTATATTTTATAGCCAGAAAGGCTACGGAGACAGCTGCGGTCTGATATTCATAGCCTAGAGAGGGGCCATGGATATTGGCCCCCCCAGCTACAAATACTAGCCTGCAGCCGCCCCAGAAATGGCGCATCTGTAAGATGCGCCAATTCCGGCACTTAGCCCCTCTCTTCTCACCCCCGAGTATAAAACGCCTATCCATTATTAATCCTAGAGTAGTGAAAGAGTTAAAAACAAAACAAAGACACAGCCAGAAAAAAATATTTTATTATTCTTAATTTTACCATACTTCAGCGCCTGCAAAAAACGTAAAATAATAAACCGTATACTCCCTGTCTGACAGATAATAATAACAAAGAATTTGTGTTTGCAATCATTTTCAGGAAGAAACTGAGTATTATCTGACAGAATTGCAGGGGTGTTAATACTTTTGGCCATGACTGTATGTAGTATGTTGTGTGTAGTATGTATGTAGTATGTATGTTGTATGTATGTTGTATGTATGTGGTATGTTGTATGTATGTTGTATGTATGTAGTATGTATGTTGTATGTATGTAGTATGTATGTGGTATGTATGTAGTATGTATGATGTATGTAGTAGTTGTATGTATGTAGTATGTATGTTGTATGTATGTAGTAATTGTATGTAGTATGTATGTAGTATATAGCATGTTGTATGTATGTAGTATGTATGTAGGATGTTGTGTGCAGTATGTATGTTGTATGTATGTTGTATCTATGTGGTATGTTGTATGTATGTTGTATGAATGTAGTATGTTGTATGTATGTTGTATGTATGTACTATGTTGTATGTAATTTGTATGTATTTTGTATGTATGTAGTATGTTGTATGTATGTAGTATGTATGTATGTAGTATGTATGTAGTATGTTGCATGTATGTAGTATGTATGTAGTAAGTTGTATGTATGTAGTATGTATGTTGTATGTATGTAGTAGTTGTATGTTGTATGTATGTATGTATGTATGTTGTATGTATGTAGTATGTAGTATGTAGTATGTATGTTTGTGTGGTTTTTTTTTACATTCAACACATTAGCCGGATGATGGGACTACTACTGTTCCATCATTGGCTAATGTGTCAATCACTGTCATTGTAGCAGGTATAGCCCGATGGGACTTGTAGTCCCATCGGACAATGCCTGCACACAGACACAAAGACCCCCGGCAGGCCCGCACAGACCCCCAAAAGGCCCGTACAGACCCCGCCCACACAAAGACACGCACAGTCTCTGCCCACGCACCGCCCACACTCCATTATAGTGCATCATGACATCATTTGAGCAGCCAATCACAACCATGCCATTAGTTAACATGGCTAACATGCCTAACAGGATGTGCCCTCATTGGCTGAATAGAACAAAACTGGCTCATTGCATTATGGGAACTTCCAATTCCAGTATTCAATATTGTAAAAGTATCAGAAATCGGTATCGGAACTCCGATACAGCGAATATCGGCCGATACCCGATATTGCAGTATCGGAATGCTCAACACTAGTCATTAATACTTTCTGCTCAGACAATCCCTTTAATAACACAATGTTTTCCCTTTTCCACATTCAGACTTTCTCCCCCTCTGCTCTGTTATGGAAGCAAAACTAGACCCTTTGGTGTGAGATATGGAAAAAAATCACATATTGTGCAAGTTCTTTTGAGCCAATGCACAGGCATATAGATTTGTCTGAAGCGATATTGAAGCCCTACAGTTGAGGTCCAAAAATTTTGCATCCTTTTAATTAATTTCAATGTACAGTGTCTGGTATAAAGAAAGTACTTTGCAGAATGCAAATCAGTAGTACAGACACTGAACTATTAAGAGATATTGGGTTATTCTTATATAGAGCTCTGAAACCTGCAGATATACAAAATAATACAAGAAAAGTCATACCATTTATTTACAATGATACTCACGGCCAACTCTCCCAGAAAAGGTGGAGACTCCCAGACTCCAGGAAGAGCACGTCGCCCGGGCACTTCCATTTTGGAAGTTTACTTGTACAGGATACTTGCATGCTCCATCAATAAAGCCCTGGTGTCTAAATGCATGTTGAAGGTACAGGTAACAAAGTGGATTGGGTGCGGAGGGGAGTGACCCGGAAATGGGGAATTTGCACAATTGGTGGCAATAGGTTTTTTTTCCAGTTTATCTTTTCCAGCCTGCAGGTGTTTAACTGCAAACTGCTCAGTCCTCTTGCTGGCCAAATTTGTCAGTTCTCTATCTATTGGGTCCCTCATCCCTCTTCTCTTTGGAACAAGCACAACTCTGAGCGTGGATCTAATCTTTGGGGGAATCGATGAGCAAGCTCAATCAGCTCCCCCATTTTTATCACAATGCTCTCCTTCCCACATGTAATCTTGTGTAGACAATCTGCACGTTCATGGCTTATTTATTTTGAAACAATGGAATTCTGTGTTTGTGCCTGTTATCCAAGCTGATCAAAAGAAGCATTTGCCTCCTCTCTTTTTCTGATTACCTTGGAGGGTATTTGGTAGCCGGCACAGTGACTACTAAAGTCTGAGCAAAATTACATATGGAAAGGAGAGTGGTGAGATACAAATACTGTCGGGAGCCTCAGTTCCTCCACTGATTGGAGCTATGCACATGCTCAGAGTCAATGTCAGACTGGGATGCCGAGGGGCCACCAGTACCCAACTCTAGGGCCTCACTTTTCAGCCACATGCAAATGTGACATTATTCTCAATCAGAAATGTATGTTACAATGAACTGGGTAGATGAATAAGATGCCGCCTTTGTCTGTACATAGTGATTCAAGTATATAGTGCCAAGTCCTGTTCATATAGGAGGGTGGTGGCTAACTCCTGCACTGGGGCCCACTAGAGGATTCTCCTGCACTCCCGTGGCCAGTCCAAACCAGCTCAGAGCTGTGCCTTTTCCTGAGAGAAGAAACAGACAACCATCAGAAACCAGGACTAACGGATATGGCAAATAATATGACAGAGCAGCTTGTATATAGAATGTGTATAACCATGTATAGTATATGTGGTGAAATATGTATATATATATATATATATATATATATATGTGTAGGGACATATATCTAGGGTTATATGTGTGACTAGTGATAATGTAACATCGGTCCTGAAGGCAAGTCGCACCTAGGTGTTAATAGGTACTTCCTTGGGAATAGTAGAAATTCTGTCTCCAGATCTCACCAGGAGGTCTAGCTAGGGCCAAAAAGAAAAGCAACATTTGGCACCTCTGAGGTCTTGGAGGGGAGATGCTAAATTGCAGCCTGAGGTGATGTATTCCTGGGAACCACCTCACACGTGTCTCCAGAGGAAAATAATATATTCATTAGTAGAGCGGCCGTGCTCAATCAAACAGACCACAATTATGATATTAACCTGTGAGGCTGGTCTAGAAACCTGACCTCAGACCAAAGTTATAAATTTAGGCTGCAGACAGAGAATTGTGTTCACATGTGAGGGCAGCCTGAGAAGCTGATGTGTTCCACCAATTCTATTCACCCCCCCTCATGCAGAAAGCAGAAAGCAGACTACCAGTTAGATGATTTCTGTAAGTTTTCTCCTGTTTATTTTGACATTATGTGCATAAGTTGTATGTCTTTTTATTATCATATTTTTATACCTTTTTCTTATTGTAAGCATTGAACTTTTTGCTATTAAAATATAAAACTTTAACAAGCTGAACCTTTAATGTTCTAAAGGAATCCATAGCCAAAAGGTTTGTGAGCCTTATGAGTGATAGACATATTTTTATTAGTATTATTAGTTCCAGTACTCATCGCCTGTGTATTCAATGAGTTGTGGCAGTGCGTATGAGCGGGTGTGTGGCCTGGGTCGGTGTGTGATTTATGCTCCCATTACAGCATAGGACAGAGGTTGAATGCTGGACTGAGAGTGAGGAGATAGATTAACCCTTGCAGGCACAACCCCAAGTCACATGTGAGAGCAGGCACGTGACGAATAAGTGACACCACGGAGTTTGGATCTGTGACAGTATATAGAAACAATTACAAGTTGCAGAAGGCAAACAGTTGGAAAAACAATTAGCATGAATTGTAAAAATATTTAAAAACCTAAACTATCTACAATGCAAAAAATCAAACATTATAAAGATGTATATGTATAGCCTTTAAAGTTAAAGTGTAATCATTGTTTTGTTTTTTCATCAATCAATAGTAAATATGAGCATAGGAAACTTTGTAATATATCTTATCAGAGAGCTCTTTCTTCTCCTGGACTGATCGTTCATTCTAATTAATCTCAAGTCAGTGAATACAGACTTTCCAATGAGTGCATAGATACATTGCAGTTGGTGCTCATAAGATTCTATGGAGAGTGGAGGGGAGGAGGAGAGAGGGGCAGAACCTGATATTCTGCTCCAAGTTCCCCGTAAATGATCGTTACCCTTTAACCTCAAGTACAAAAGGGAATTTCTGGTACATGGAGGATCTGTCCGTTCCTGGGTAAATGCAGTAAGTAGAAGAGGCTAAAGTTTTCATTCACAATTCAGTTGATGCCAATCAGTTCACACACCCCATTCCATCGGCTATGACAGTTGTCTTTGGATGCAGCACAGGAGCAGGAGAAGCGTCCCTGGCTCTTTTGATCAGTGGGCCTAGTGTTATGTCACATGGGCATCATGCTGCAACGATGTTATCGCACCAGCCCGGCTAATCAGAAGAACAGGTAAGAGGCGGTTCTCCCACTCCTGAGCCACAGCCACAGACCACTGTTGTGCCCAATGGAATGATATATGCTACTAAATTAGCATGAACTCGAATACACAGTTTTCACAAACTCACAGAAGTGTCCTAGTTTAGACAACCCCTTTCCAAATCTTGTGTACTGCTCGAAGATGAATCCTGTCTATCATGTTCTCCCAGCTACAGGACTCTTACTCTTGTTATTATGGGACCTGTCTAATAAAACAAAATGTATAAACCCCATGGAAAAACACAAACTATAAAAACAAAAATATTCATATACAACCACTTAAAGTGAAAGTTGTAAGCAGTCACATGCAAGCCAGTAATTAAAAGGTTCATGTAGGCGGAAAACTCCTTTAAAAAGGAATCTGTCAGAAGAATTAACCCTATTAAGCCTTCATAGGAACCTGAATAGAATAAGAGATATATTTGAGATCTGAGAAATCCACTTTTTTCACATATGTAAATGAGCTGTTACGATCTATGGGTGGGACACTGATCTCACAGAGCTTATTTTAAATGGGAGGAGATGTTACCTGTGTGAGACATGTATGTCAAGAGAACAGACTGTCAGTCCTTACATGTCTCAGGCATGTAATGCCCCTTTCATTAAAAATAGGCAATGGAGGCAGATTGTCATGGCAATCTATGTTACGCCCATAGATCTCAACAGCTCATTTAAATATTTAAAAAAATGTGGATTTCTCTGGAATAAGACATCAGATTGCAGATATCATGGTATCATTTTATTCAGCTTCCCATGACCTACATGCCCATATAGACGGCTTAGGAGGGTTGATGCTCCTAACACATTCCCTTTAAACAGCTTCTCAAATGAGAAACCTACTGTAATCAGAAATGGAATTTGTATTTTTTTTTTAAGCTAAACTGTTTAATTTGCTTTATTTTTTGTTGTTGTAATACAGTTGTATAGAAAATGTTGGCCTTTCTTACTCCATTGTTACTTTATACCAGCTGCTTATGTCTCCATAATGCAGCTCAAGCAACCTAGTTTTATTTGATGAGTCAAATAGCATGATACAGCTGTTCTGTAATGGGTCACGACTTCAGTTTTCTTTATTTCAGCACACTAAAAATGTACCGTATTTCTGAAAAGGGAGCAAGATTAATGCAATATAGTTAGAGCCACACGAGTCAACATAAAAAGTAATGAAAGTGCAAATAAATGTCATTTTCTGGGTTTTGTAGCTCTCGTTTTTGTTCTCACATAAGGGCATTAGCAAAATAGTTTCTCATGACTCCAATTTTACTTTATTATAATTCTAAACTGACATAAAAGCCTCTTGAATTAGATGGGAGTAATAACAACAGGAGACTCGATTTATATCTTTATAATAATACAGTGCGAAAGATGCAGAAAACTGCAGTGTGAATAACGTCCTATGACCGTCAGTGGCTCATCAATATTTCATTGTCTCAACATCTCTGTACTGAAGTATCATTTATAACTGCAAAATGATAATGACGAAACCTGTGGAAAAGGCTTCTTTCTGAATAATACACATGTGAAATCCTTCTGTATTCCCAAATCCTGCTCATTGTTGAAAGTATAGCAAATCCTTAGTAAACCAGTCTCTTTAATACGATCACTCAAATAAAAAAAATGTTCTTCTGGGGAGTTGTCTTCTCAAAGAAGACAGCTATTGTGAATAGTATATTAAGAAATTTAAAATCTGTCCCAGGACATCTGGTCTTGTGAACGGAGCGGTCTTTCAGAAAAGTTTCATGATTTCTACAGTATTCTCCATTACCACAAACCAACTGCAACCACAGAACTGCGAAAAGAGACTCAACTTTCACATCAATCCCTCTCTCCAATGGGACTCATCCAAATGTTCTATGCCAGACACATGTATGCTAAGGTCAATTTCATAAGAGGCCAATTAACTAATCAGTATGTGTTTTTGGAGCGGAGAGACTGGAGAACCCATAGTAAACCCACACAAATAGGGGAAGAACATACAAACTGCATGCCGATGTTGCCTTTAGGCCACTGTCCCTGTTTGTCCAATGTTTGACACCAATATTCATAAGCCAAAACCAGGAGTGGAACAATCAGAGGAAAAGTATAATAGAAACACGTCACCACTTCTGTATTTATCACCCACTCCTGGTTTTGTCTTAGAAATACTGATATAAAATACTGACCAAATACTGAACATGAAGAAACATTATAATGATATCATTATAATTATTAATGCTTTACCCCTTTACTACCTTTGACGTACATGTACGTCAAAAGTAGTGTCTCTGCCTAAAAACAAGCCCTCATACTTCTATATGACCATAAAAATAAAAAAAAAGCTATAGCTCTTGGAAGAAGGCGAGGAAAAACTGAAAAAACTGAAAATCACTGGGTAGTTAAGAGGCTAAAGTGGTTATCAAGTCTAAAGATATTGATGATCTATCCTTGGCATAGGTCAACAATATAACATTGGTGGGAACATGAAACCGGCAACCTCATAGATCAGCTGTTATTTGGCCAGATGCAAATACATTAAGCTGAGTTCCAATTCACCTGAATAGGAGCTGTTCTGCAGCACCTGGCAGCATCCGCTACTCATTAATTGACGCTGCGCATTACAGCTGTTATATGCTCCACCGATAGAGATTATAACAGCTAATATATGAGAGTGCCGTGTATCAGACACCCACTGATTTGATAGTGATGATCTAACCTATTGGTAGGTCATCAATGTCTTGTGACGGGACAACCTATTTTCAATACCTGATAATAATCAACTAGTTAAAATAAATAAGTTCAACAGTTGGAGTAAAAAAAATGATCAACTTAATATCAGGTGGAAAGAGTCTCAAAATGGATATGCCAAATATGTGACAAATGTAAGTTCCACCTAAGGAACCTGCATCTGTCTCTAGAACAGGGATCCCCAACCCCTATTTCCTTGCTTCTGTGAATTTAGAGGTAGGCAAATTTGCACAACACTCTCTATGAACATCTATGGGAGTTCCAAAATCAGACCTTTTTCCATAAATGTATAAGAAACTAATAACCCTTCTAATTAAAGGAATGAAAATTGTTTTTCTAAACTTCCAACTCATGTAACTACTTTCATGCTCTTTTAATTAAATAAGAACCAGACGTAACTGCTTTTCAATAAATTATGCTGAAAATATTACATTGTAATCATTTTAATTTAAAACTCTAATTTTTAATTAACTGTACAGAAAAAAAAAAGTTCCTATATAAAAGTCTTTCTATATCCGGTATACCTTCAAGTAGCTCTGTGACAAACATACACAACCGCACAATATAACTATTATACGGTACTTTCAATTAGCTAAAAAGGCCATATTGCCCTGTGACCCATATAGCTTAAACAGCCTATAATTCCCCCATTATAGCCACACAGTAAGGAGTCAGCAACACCTTTGTAAATAACATAGTCAACAAGCTGCCACGAGAGGTGGTGAGTTCCCCTTCCATGGAAGTCTTCAAACAGAGGCTGGACAGACATCTGTCTGAGAAGGTTTAGTGAATCCTGCATTGAGCGGGGGGTTGGACACGATGTTCCTGGAGGTCCCTTCCAACTCTAACATTCTATGATTCTATGAACAATTTACAATGGAAGGCCTCCTTCACACGTCCTGGTGATTCCTGTACAGGAAAAACCAGTACTGGCGAGATCCATGGCTCGTGTACGTGTGCCATCCGTATGTACAGTATGTGACATCCGTGTGTCCATTTGTTGTCCATGTATGCGTCTATCACATCCGTGTGCTGTCTATGTGTCTGTGTGACACCTACTGGCACCTGGGAAAAGCAGTACAGTTCGCGCTGATCCCAGGCGCTGACTGCTGAAGGCAACTTTCATTTTTATCGCTTGATCTCCCTGAGATCAGCGCAACCAGGTGACAATGATGGGCGCTGTAACCAGTAGCAGCTGTGTACATCCTATGTGAACTAAAGAAATAAATTTAAAAAAATGGCATGGGCTCCCAGGTAATTTTCATAACCAGTAGAGGGAAAGCCGACAGCTGGGGGCTGATGTTAATAATCTTGGAAAAGGTTACAATACCCCATAAGGTTCCCAGGCTAATAATAGCAGCTCACAGCTGTTTATTTAGCCTTTTACTGTTTTATTTATGGGGGACCCCAGAAATAAAAGTAGGGTCTGCTTTTCCAAGGTGCCTGTACATGTCGCACAGACAGCAAACGGATACACAGATGTCACATACGTATAAACTGAAGCCTAAAACAGTTTATCGATGTTGCTCTCTACCAGATTTCCCGATAGAAATGGCATGCACTAATAGATCTTTTTAAATGTGATGAGGTTGGTGTACGTGCTTAAAAAATCTGTAAGGAGGTGGCAGGGACCCTGTGTTTCACCCTCTCTCCCCCCTGTATGTGGTCCCCCATGCGGTGCCCCGCCTGTGTGTAATGCATAAATGTGTATTGTATTGCACTGTTCACTATATGTATTAATGTACGTGCTTTTTTTGCCTTGTTTTAATGTGTTACCATTGTACCATGTAATATATATGCATGTTAGCTTAGGGAAATGGTTAATTGAGGGGGCTGGATCAGCAGCCTCAAAGCAGACAGGAAGCCCCTGTTTGCAGTGCAGAGCCAGGCCAGGCTTGGCAAGTTGTGCTCCCCTGCTGGGAGCATACTGTACCCGCTGGAAGGAACAGAGCTGCCAGTGGACTGTCGGGCAGCTGGCACAGAGACTGAATGTGTGCCACTTCACAGACTATTGGCTCCTGGGAGCCATTGCCTTCGCTGCTGCAACCGTTGCTGTGAATAGGGACAGTTCAGGGATTGTTACCTTTCTTCTCTACCCCACCTTTATTAAACCGTGTGCCAGAGGTAACCAACTGTGACATGGAGCTGGGCTTTGAACTGTCTTTTCATGTGCAAGGGGCTGGGGTGCTCACTGACTGTGACCTAGTGGACTTGCCCACGACTACCACCCCGTGCCACCTTGTTTCAAATCCTGACACGTTCACAGAGAGGAAAAAATATATCTATGGGGACCTATATCCTTAAAAAATTCACAGAAAAAAATCCCCAGTGTAGACTAGATAAAAATTACCTTTATTGTTTTTATATTAAAACCTAACAAAAATAAGTGCACTTAACGTAAACCATCACCATGACAACAACATATCATAGAAAAGACCAGGGTGGTGCCTAGCCCTATATTGCACTACCTGCACCCTGCCTACCAGCGGAGGTTGACACCCTATAATCCTGCGCAATTGGCGCCCCCGCTCACCGTCGACTATCCGTCTTACCCCTATTGGGCCCTAATAGGATGGGATGGGAACACATAAACAGTCATACAAAACCACAATCGTCTGTATGTATGTATCGTCTAAAAGTTCAAATCACCCCCCTTTCTCCCTATACAAAATAGAGCAATAAAAAAATTCAAACATACATATTTGGTATCGCCGTGTTCAGAATCGCCCAATCTAGCAATATAAAAAAACGAATTAACCTGATCGCTAAATGGCGTAAAGAAAGGAAAAAAAAAAGTCAAAATGCCAGAATTATTTTTGGGGGGTTGCCCCTACATTGCAATAAAATGCAATAACGGGCGATCAAAAGATCATATGTACACCAAAATGGTATCAATAAAAACATCAGCTTGGCACACAAAAAATAAGCCTTCATCCAGCCCCAAATCATGAAAAATAGAGACGCTACAGGTCTTGGAAAATGGCACTTTTTTTTACCAAAGTTTTAGATTTTTTTCACCACTTAAATAAAAAAAAGAACCTACGCAACTGTGGAATTGCACTTTTTTGCAAATTCACGGCACTTGGAATATTTTTCCCTATTTTCCAGTACATAATATGTGAAAACCAATGGTGTTGTTCAAAAGTACAACTTGTCCCGCAAAAAACAAGCCCTCACATGGCCATATTAACTGAAAAATAAAAAAGTTATGGCTCTGGGAAGAAGGGGAGCAAAAAAACGAAAAATGGCCCAGGGGTTGAAGGGTTAAACATTTTATATTAACCCCTTTCTGACATGTGACGTACTATCCCATCGAGGTGGGGTGGGCCCGTATGCCCACCGACGGGATAGTACGTCATAGCGATCGGCGGCACTCACGGGGGGAACGCGGCCGGGTGTCAGCTGACTATTGCAGCTGACATCCGGCACTATGGTGAGTGGTCTTGGACCGCCCCGGCACACTGTGATCAAACATGATCGGAGTGGTCCGGGGGGCATAGGGAAGCATCGCGCAGGGAGGGGGCTCCCTGTGGGCTTCCCTGAGACCCTCAGTACAACGTGATGCGCTCGCATTATACCGAGCGTCTCCTCCCTGCAGGCCCCGGATCCAAAATGGGGCTGCATCCGGGTCCAGCAGGGAGGTGGCTTACTAGCACCTGCTCAGAGCCTCTCTACAGTGCACATCAGATCGCTGATCTGACACATGCTCTGCAAAGTGTCAGATCAGCGATCTTACACTATAACATGATGCCCCCTCCCCCTCGGGGCACTGTTATAGTGTAAAAAAAAATATATATATTCAGATGTGTAAAATAAATGAATAAAAAATTCCTAAAAAATTATATATATATTGTTCCCAAATACATTTCTTTATCTAAATTAAAAAAAAAAAATAAAAGTACACATATTTAGTATCGCCGCGTCCGTAATGACCCGACTTATAAAACTGTCCCACTAGTTAACCCCTTCAGTGAACACCTTAAAAAAAAAAAAACGAGGCAAAAAACAACGCTTTATTATCATACCGCCGAACAAAAAGTGGAATAATACGCGATCAAAAAGACGGATATAAATAATCATGGTACCGCTGAAAACATCATCTTGTCCCGCAAAAAACGAGCCACCATACAGTATCATCAGCGAAAAAATAAAGTTATAGTCCTCAGAATAAAGCGATGCAAAAATAATTATTTTTTCTATAAAATAGTTTTTATCGTAAAAAAGCTCCAAAACATAAAAAAATATATAAATGAGGTATCGCTGTAATCGCACTGACCCGAAGAATAAAACTGCTTTATCCATCTTACCAAAGGTGGAACGGTTTAAACCCCCCCCCCCCCCCCAAAAGAAATTCATGAGCAGCCGGTTTTTGGTCATTCTGCCTCACAAAAATCGGAATAAAAAGCGATCAAAAAATGTCACGTGCCCAAAAATGTTACCAATAAAAACGTCAACTCGTCCCGCAAAAACCAAGACCTCACATGACTCTGTCAAAAAAATATTTTTTGCAATAAAAAGCGTCTTTTAGTGTGTGACGGCTGCCAATCATAAAAATCCGCCAGAAAACCCGCTATAAAAGGAAATCAAACCTCCCTTCAACCTCCCTTAGTTAGGGAAAAATAAAAAAAATTTAAAAAATGTATTTATTTCCATTTTCCGGTTAGGGTTAGAGCTAGGGTTAGGGTTAGGGTTTGGATTACATTTACGGTTGGGATTAGGGTTAGGGGTGTGTCAGGGTTAGGAGTGTGGTTAGGGTTATGGTTGAGATTAGGGTTAGGGGTGTGGTTAGGATTGGGATTAGGGTTGTGGGTGTGTTGGGGTTAGGGGTGTGGTTGGGGTTAGGGGTATGGTTGGGATTAGGGTTAGGGGTGTGTTTGGGTTAGGGTTTCAGTTAGAATTGGGGGTTGCTACTGTTTAGGCACATCAGTGGCTCACCAAACGCAACATGGTGTCCCATCTCAATTCCAGTCAATTTTGCATTGAAAATTCAAACGGCGCTCCTTCCCTTCCGAGCTCTGCCTTGCGCCCAAACAGTGGTTTACCCCCACATATGGGGTATCAGCGTACTCAGGACAAATTGCACAACAACTTTTGGGGTCCAATTTCTTCTCTTACCCTTGGGAAAATAAAAAATTGGGGGCGAAAAGATCATTTTTGTGAAAAAATATGATTTTTTTATTTTTACGGCTCGTTACAGCTTTGCATTATAAACTTCTTTGAAGCACTTGGTGGGTCAAAGTGCTCACCACATATCTAGATAAGTTCCTTAGGGGGTCTAGTTTCCAAAATGGTGTCACTTATGGGGGGTTTCAATGTTTAGGCACATCAGGGGCTCTCCAAACGCAACATGGCGTCCCATCTCAATTCCAGTCAATTTTGCATTGAAAAAGTTAAATGGCGCTCCTTCCCTTCTGAGCTCTGCCGTGCGCCTAAACAGTTTATCCCCACATATGGGGTATCGGCGTACTCAGGACAAATTGTACAACAACTTTTCGGGTCCAATTTCTCCTGTTACCCTTGGTAAAATAAAACAAATTGGAGCTGAAGTACATTTTTTGTGAAAAAAGTTAAATGTTAATTTTTTTAAAAGATTCTAAAAATTCCTGTGAAACACCTGAAGGGTTAATAAACTTCTTGAATGTGGTTTTGAGCACCTTGAGGGGTGCAGTTGTTAGAATGGTGTCACACTTGGTTATTTTCTATCATTTAGACCCCTCAAAATGACTTCAAATGTGATGTGATCTCTAAAAAAAAATGGTGTTGTAAAAATGAGAAATTGCTGGTCAACTTTTAACCCTTATAACTAGAGTTGAGCGACCTTGACCTTTTTAGAGTCGAGCCGGGTTTTGCGAAACCCGACTATGTCCAAAGTCGGGTCGAGTGAAATCGGCCGATTATGACGTAAAGTCGGGATCGACCGAAACACGAAACCCAATGCAAGTCAATGGGGCAGCATAGTCGGCAGTGAGTGGGGGCCAGGAAAACACCTAGAGTGGCCATTTTAATGTCAAAACCATCCATTCTTCTTAATGAAGCTTGTCAAGCGTAATTTACCTTATAATAATTGGAAGGCATTTGAAATTGGGGGTCATTTGGCTAAAGTTGTGGGGGGTAGGGCTGGTTCAAGTAATTAGTGGGCCCAGGAAATCTGGACCACGTCACGGCAGTGGAGCAGGGAGAGGTAAGTATTTCAACTTTGCAAGTGCTGTGAACCTGAGCAAGCAGGGGGGGCCCACTCGTTGGCATTGGCACTGGCACAGGGCCCCTCAAAGTACAGCGGTGTGTTTGCACGGCGGGGGCGCCTCCCACCGGCAGCAACACTTTTGCGTACTATGAGAGGCCCTGTGCCAGTGACGTCGCCAACTAGTATTCCTCCCCCCACCTGATGAAGGAACCTGCACTTTCATCTGCACCTTCCTCTTTGTCCCCGTGTAAGGTGGTATGGTATGCGGGAAGAGCAACCTGACTTTCAGCAGGGTCACAATGTTGTTGTGTAGCGTGCACGGGGAATGTTGCGTTATGGGTCAATGTACCAGCAGACTCATCTATCACTGGCTGGGCAATGGGCACGATGAAGTGGAAACACAGATATAGGCCCAAAGAAGAAAGTGGGCTAAATGCAGTTCAAAATTGGTAACACAGGAATAACCAGGGGGCATTGCAGTGGAGGACAACTGGAATGAGAGGCTGACACAGAGAGTAGGGCCAAATCAGTAAGTAGTCGAAATGCAGTTCAAAATTGGCAACCGTAGTAAACAGGCGGCACAGCTTTGTTCAGTGGAGGAGAACAGCAAGGAGTGGCAGACACCGATAGTAGGCCCCAAACCAACTAGTACGCCAAATGCAGTTGTTCCATTTAACCACAATTTAATGAGAGCCTGAAGATAGAAGCTCAGGAAAGGCAACCTGGGGAACACCTTGGAGTGTAACACACCATCTCTCTCCACCCCATACCCATTTTGTATGGCCTAATGCAGTGTACTTTTCTACAACTACTAAACGAGAGTCGGAAGACCGAAGCAATGGCAAGGAAACCTGGGGAACACCTTAGAGTGTAACACACCCTCTCTCTACACCCCATACCCAATTTGAAGGCCTAATGCAGTGTAGTTTCCAAGAACTACTAAACGAGAGCCGGAAGATCGAAGCTCAGGAAAGGCAACCTGGGGAACACCTTGGAGTGTAACACACCCTCTCGCTACACCCCATACCCAATTTGAAGGCCTAATGCAGCGTAGTTTCCAACAACTACTAAACGAGAGCCGGAAGATCGAAGCTCAGGAAAGGCAACCTGGGGAACACCTTGGAGTGGAACACACCATCTCTCTACACCCCATACCCAATTTGAAGGCCTAATGCAGAGTAGTTTCCAAGAACTACTAAACGAGAGCCGGAAGATCGAAGCTCAGGAAAGGCAACCTGGGGAACACCTTGGAGTGTAACACAACGTCTCTCTACACGACGGAAGGGCTGATTCTTAGGAAGGAAGGCTGTTGGAAATAAGCATTGCGCGTCCGAGGGTGATTATATTCTTATTAGGTATATACTCACCCTCGGACGCGCCCTGCTTCTTTATTTGGAATGAATGTTTATTTGCAATGTGGTGTTGACTTTCTCTATTATTTTGGTAATTAATGATTTTATTATTTTCATTATTTTGCATCTTCTCGGCAATAATATAAAGAAGACGCGACAGGACAACACTCGGTGGATGCCATATGTGTGTTTTCAATTTAAAAAAACTTTCAGTTAACTACTTGCAGGAGAAAGTAATTGTAGCTGGTGGCCATTTTTAGTACTGTACCAGATTAGAGTTGTGTGTTTGTTTTTAATGTTAAAATGTCTGCATTTGATATCTCACCAGTATTTTCTTTTTTATAAGCAAAATACTTATTTTTATATTTTCTGATGTTGGTTCCAGGGGTACACGGCCAGCAGTGCCCTGGTCAGTGTAGTAGTAGTTGAAAGAATGGACCGCAGACAGGCATCGAAGGCCTAAAATAATAACACATGGCTGTAGGCAATTTTAAATTGGTTCCAGGGGTACACGGACAGCAGTGGTGTGGTCAGTGGAGGCCTAGTGGAAGGAGTGACCGCAGACAGGCATCGAAGGCCTAAAATAATAACACATGGCTGTAGGCAATTTTAAATTGGTTCCAGGGGTACACGGGCAGCAGTGACCTGGTCAGTGTAGTAGTAGTTGAAAGAATGGACCGCAGACAGGCATCGAAGGCCTAAAATAAAAAAATTGGGCTGGCTGTAGGCAATTTTAAATTGGTTCCAGGGGTACACGGGCAGCAGTGGTGTGGTCAGTGGAGGCCTAGTGGAAGGAGTGACCGCAGACAGGCATCGAAGGCCTAAAATAATAACACATGGCTGTAGGCAATTTTAAATTGGTTCCAGGGGTACACGGGCAGCAGTGACCTGGTCAGTGTAGTAGTAGTTGAAAAAATGGACCGCAGACAGGCATCGAATGCCTAAAATAATAACACATGGCTGTAGGCAATTTTAAATTGGTTACAGGGGTACACGGACAGCAGTGACCTGGTCAGTGTAGTAGTAGTTGAAAGAATGGACCGCAGACAGGCATCGAAGGCCTAAAATAAAAAAATTGGGCTGGCTGTAGGCAATTTTAAATTGGTTCCAGGGGTACACGGACAGCAGTGGTGTGGTCAGTGGAGGCCTAGTGGAAGGAGTGACCGCAGACAGGCATCGAAGGCCTAAAATAATAACACATGGCTGTAGGCAATTTTAAATTGGTTCCAGGGGTACACGGACAGCAGTGACCTGGTCAGTGTAGTAGTAGTTGAAAGAATGGACCGCAGACAGGCATCGAAGGCCTAAAATAAAAAAATTGGGCTGGCTGTAGGCAATTTTAAATTGGTTCCAGGGGTACACGGGCAGCAGTGACCTGGTCAGTGTAGTAGTAGTTGAAAGAATGGACCGCAGACAGGCTTAGAAGGCCTAACATAACAAACTTGGGCTGGCTGTAGGCACTTTTAAATTGGTTCCAGGGGTACACGGGCAGCAGTGGTCTGGTCAGTGGAAGTCTAGTGGAAGGAGTGACCGCAGACAGGCTTCCAAGGCCTAACATAACAAACTTGGGCTGGCTGTAGGCACTTTTAAATTGGTTCCAGGGGTACACGGGCAGCAGTGGTCTGGTCAGTGGAAGTCTAGTGGAAGGAGTGACCGCAGACAGGCTTCCAAGGCCTAACATAACAAACTTGGGCTGGCTGTAGGCACTTTTAAATTGGTTCCAGGGGTACACGGGCAGCAGTGGTCTGGTCAGTGGAAGTCTAGTGGAAGGAGTGACCGCAGACAGGCTTCCAAGGCCTAACATAACAAACTTGGGCTGGCTGTAGGCACTTTTAAATTGGTTCCAGGGGTACACGGGCAGCAGTGGTCTGGTCAGTGGAAGTCTAGTGGAAGGAGTGACCGCAGACAGGCTTCCAAGGCCTAACATAACAAACTTGGGCTGGCTGTAGGCACTTTTAAATTGGTTCCAGGGGTACACGGGCAGCAGTGGTCTGGTCAGTGGAAGTCTAGTGGAAGGAGTGACCGCAGACAGGCTTCGAAGGCCTAACATAACAAAATTGGGCTGGCTGTAGGCACTTTAAATTGGTTCCAGGGGTACATGGGCAGCAGTGTATGGTCAGTGGAAGTCTAGTGGAAGGAGTGACGGCAGACAGTCTTCGAAGGCCTAACATAACAAAATTGGGCTGACTGTAGGCACTTTTAAATTGGTTCCAGGGTAACACGGCCAGCAGTGGCCTGGTCAGTGTAGTAGTTGTAGAAAGAAGGGACCGCAGACAGGCTTCGAAGGCCTAACATAACAAAAATGTCAAAACAATGGTATTGTCAGTGCCAGGCATTGAAGGATGTCAGCGGCTAGACTACACATTGGTGAAGCTGTGAGAGATAATTTTGCTAGTGGTAGAGCACTGTTTGAGCTGGGGGGGGGAACTGTCTTGTGGCCGGCGGTACAGGCACAGGGCCCCTCATATTACAACGGTGTGTCTGACGTTGGGTGCGCACCACCACCGCCAGAGACACTTTATTGTACTATGAGGGACCCAGTGGCAGTGCCGTCGACCAAAAGCGGCCACACCCACCTCTTCAGACAAACAGCACTCTCAAGGGTCCAAGCGCAAAGTGGCGATAGCACGGCCCCGTGTGGGGAGTTTGGCCATTTCGTGAGGTGGAAACATGTCGTATGCTGGACAATCAGGTGAAGAAAATTACGAGATTGGAAAAGTCATTCAGAATAGTCCACAGGCAAGACCTTTTCATAGGAAAGCTAGGTGTCAGCCGGGCAGGGTGGGGCAAAAGATTTTGAAATCCAGTTGTGGTTCATTTTAATGAAGGTTAGATCATCTACATTTTGGGTAGCCAGACGAGTCCTTTTTTCTGTTAGTATTGAACCTGCAGCACTGAATACTCTTTCTGATAGGACACTAGCTGCCGGGCAAGCAAGCTCCTGCAATGCATATTCTGCCAATTCTGGCCAGGTGTCTAATTTGGATGCCCAGTAATCAAATGGGAATGACGGTTGAGGGAGAACGTCGATAAGGGATGAAAAATAGTTTGTAACCATACTGGACAAATGTTGTCTCCTGTCACTTTGAATTGATGCTGCAGTACCTGTCCTGTCTGCGGTCATAGAAAAATCACTCCACAACCTGGTCAGAAAACCCCTCTGTCCAACGCCACTTCTGATTTCTGCCCCTCTAACACCTCTGGTCTGCTGGCCCCTGGAGCTCGTGTGAGAACGATCACGGGCGCTGTGTGCAGGGAATGCCAGAAGCAAACGGTCAACAAGAGTTGATTGTTTTGTTGCTAATATTAGTTCCAAGTTCTCATGTGGCATAATATTTTGCAATTTGCCTTTATAGCGAGGATCAAGGAGGCAGGCCAACCAGTAATCGTCATCGTTCATCATTTTTGTAATGCGTGTGTCCCTTTTGAGGATACGCAAGGCATAATCCGCCATGTGGGCCAAAGTTCCCGTTGTCAAATCTGCGGTTGTGCTTGGTTGAGGGGCAGTTGCAGGCAAATCTACGTCACTTGTGTCCCTCAAAAAACCAGAACCCGGCCTTGCCACGCCACCAATTTCCCGTGCCCCCGGGAAAGCTTCCTCATTAAAAATATACTCATCCCCATCATCCTCCTCATCCTCCACCTCCTCTTCGCCCGGTACCTCGTCATGTACACTGCCCTGACCAGACAATCGCTGACTGTCATCAAGGCTTTCCTCTTCCTCTGGTGCAGACGCCTGATCCTTTATGTGCGTCAAACTTTGCATCAGCAGACGCATTAGGGGGATGCTCATGCTTATTATGGCGTTGTCTGCACTAACCAGCCGTGTGCATTCCTCAAAACACTGAAGGACTTGACACATGTCTTGAATCTTCGACCACTGCACACCTGACAACTCCATGTCTGCCATCCTACTGCCTGCCCGTGTATGTGTATCCTCCCACAAAAACATAACAGCCCGCCTCTGTTCGCACAGTCTCTGAAGCATGTGCAGTGTTGAGTTCCACCTTGTTGCAACGTCTATGATTAGGCGATGCTGGGGAAGGTTCAAAGAACGCTGATAGGTCTGCATACGGCTGGAGTGTACAGGCGAACGGCGGATATGTGCGCAAAGTCCACGCACTTTGAGGAGCAGGTCGGATAACCCCGGATAACTTTTCAGGAAGCACTGCACCACCAGGTTTAAGGTGTGAGCCAGGCAAGGAATGTGTTTCAGTTGGGAAAGGGAGATGGCAGCCATGAAATTCCTTCCGTTATCACTCACTACCTTGCCTGCCTCAAGATCTACAGTGCCCAGCCACGACTGCGTTTCTTGCTGCAAGAACTCGGACAGAACTTCCGCAGTGTGTCTATTGTCGCCCAAACACTTCATAGCCAATACAGCCTGCTGACGTATGCCAGTAGCTGCCCCATAATGGGAGACCTGGTGTGCAACAGTGGCAGGTGCGGATGGAGTGTTTGTGCGACTGCGGTCTGTGGACGAGCTCTTGCTTCTGCAGGAGGACGAGGAGGAGGAGGAGGAGGGGGTGCGAACGGCTACAGACAACTGTTTACTAGACCGTGGGCTAGGCAGAACTGTCCCAAACTTGCTGTCCCCTGTGGACCCTGAATCCACCACATTTACCCAGTGTGCCGTGATGGACACGTAACGTCCCTGGCCATGCCTACTGGTCCATGCATCTGTTGTCAGGTGCACCTTTGTGCTCACAGATTGCCTGAGTGCATGGACGATGCGCTCTTTAACATGCTGGTGGAGGGCTGGGATGGCTTTTCTGGAAAAAAAGTGTCGACTGGGTAGCTCGTAGCGTGGTACAGCGTAGTCCATCAGGTCTTTGAAAGCTTCGCTTTCAACTAACCGGTAGGGCATCATCTCTAACGAGATTAGTCTAGCTATGTGGGCGTTCAAACCCTGTGTACGCGGATGCGAGGCTAAGTATTTCCTTTTTCTAACCATAGTCTCATGTAGGGTGAGCTGGACTGGAGAGCTGGAGATCGTGGAACTAGCGGGGGTGCCGGTGGACATGGCAGACTGAGAGACGGTGGGAGATGGTATTGTTGCCGCCGGTGCCCTAGATGCAGTGTTTCCTACTACGAAACTGGTGATTCCCTGACCCTGACTGCTTTGGCCTGGCAAAGATACCTGCACAGATACAGCAGGTGGTGCGCTAAATGGTGGTCCTACACTGCCGGAAGGGATGTTGCGTTGATGACTAGCTTCATTGGCCGAGGGTGCAACAACCTTAAGGGACGTTTGGTAGTTAGTCCAAGCTTTCAAATGCATGGTGGTTAAATGTCTATGCATGCAACTAGTATTGAGACTTTTCAGATTCTGACCTCTGCTTAAGGAAGTAGAACATTTTTGACAGATGACTTTGCGCTGATCAATTGGATGTTGTTTAAAAAAATGCCAGACTGCACTCTTTCTAGCATCGGATACCTTTTCAGGCATTGCAGACTGAGCTTTAACCGGATGGCCACGCTGTCCTCCACCAGGTTTTGGCTTTGCCACGCGTTTTGGGCAAGATACGGGCCCGGCAGATGGAACCTGTGGCGATGTTGATGCCTGCTGCGGCCCCTCCTCCTCCTCTGCTTCAGAACTGCTGCCGCCTGCACCCTGTTCCCCCAATGGCTGCCAATCGGGGTCAAGAACTGGGTCATCTAATAACTCTTCTTGTACCTCCTGCGCAACTTCGTCTGTGTCACCGTGTCGTTCGGTGGTATAGCGTTCGTGATGGGGCAACATAGTCTCATCAGGGTCTGATTCTTGATCAGCACCCTGCGAGGGCAATGTTGTGGTCTGAGTCAAAGGACCAGCATAGTAGTCTGGCTGTGGCTGTGCGTCAGTGCACTCCATGTCAGATTCAATTTGTAATGGGCATGGACTGTTAACTGCTTCACTTTCTAAGCCAGGGACGGTATGTGTAAAGAGCTCCATGGAGTAACCCGTTGTGTCGCCTGCTGCATTCTTCTCTGTTGTTGTTTTTGCTGAAGAGGACAAGGAAGTGACTTGTCCCTGACCGTGAACATCCACTAACGACGCGCTGCTTTTACTTTTACCAGTTTCACGAGATGAGGCAAAAGAGCTAGAGGCTGAGTCAGCAAGATAAGCCAAAACTTGCTCTTGCTGCTCCGGCTTTAAAAGCGGTTTTCCTAATCCCAGAAAAGGGAGCGTTCGAGGCCTTGTGTAGCCGGACGACGAACCTGGCTCCACAGCTCCAGACTTAGGTGCAATATTTTTTCCCCCACGACCACCTGATGCTCCACCACTACCACTACCCTCATTACCAGCTGACAATGAACGCCCCCGGCCACGACCTCTTCCACTAGACTTCCTCATTGTTTTAAAAACGTAACCAAACTAACGTTATTTGTTGCAGTCACACAACTTACACGGTGAGCTATAACTTCAGTATGATTTAGCTACCCCTTTACAGGTTGGTGAGACCACAGCGAAAATCAGGCCCAATGTTACACACTCTTTTTTTGGTGGCTGCAAATTAGAGAGATGCCCCACACGCAGGACTGTCACTGAAGCACAAATGTTAATATTAATGTCACACTATTATTTTTTTTTTATTTTTATTTTTTTCAGGAACACTTTAGAAACCCCCCCAAAAAAAAAAAATAGATTTTTGCAGGGAGAATTTAGAAAACAAATGTAACAAACTATATGCTTTCTATGGGCCACTGAGTGAGAGATGACGCACACAGGAATCAGGAGTGGCACACAAGCCCAGAGGCCAATATTTTTCTACCAATGATTGATGGAGTTATTTTCTCTGGTAGATTTTGGAACCCAAATCAAGGAAAAAAAATGTAGGCTTTCTATGGACCACAATTGGAGAGAGAGAGAGAGAGAGATGGCACACCCAGGAGTCAAGACTGGCACACAAGCAGAAAGGCCAATATTAATCTCCCACTGTTTTTTTGGTTGTTTTTTTTTTTTTTTTTTCAGGGAGACTTTAGAAATAAAAATAATAAAAAAAATATGATTTTATCAGGAAGAATTTAGAAACCAAATAAAATAAAATGATTTTTTCAGGGAGAATTTAGAAAACAAATAAAACCAAAAATATGCGTTCTATGGCCCACTGACTGAGAGAGAGAGAGAGATGGAACGCTTAGTACTGGCACACAAGCCCAAAGGGCAATATTAATCTCCCTTTTTTTTTCCAGGGAGAATTTCTGAAACCCAAAAAAAAAATAAAATAGGCTTTCTATGGCCCACTATTTGTGAGAGAGATGGGACGCTCAGGACTGGCACAGATGGCACGCTCAGGACTGGCACAGAAGCCCAGAGGCCAATATTAATCTCCCTTTTTTTCTGGGAGAATTTATAAAACCAAAAAAATATTTAAATAGGCTTTCTATGGCCCACTATTTGTGAGAGAGATGGCACGCTCAGGACTGGCACAGATGGCACGCTCACAACTGGCACACAAGCCCAGAGGCCAATATTAATCTCCCTTTTTTCAGGGAGAATTTCTAAAACCCAAAAAAAAAATAAAATAGGCTTTCTATGGCCCACTATTTGTGAGAGAGATGGGACGCTCAGGACTGGCACAGATGGCACGCTCAGGACTGGCACAGAAGCCCAGAGGCCAATATTAATCTCCCTTTTTTTCTGGGAGAATTTATAAAACCAAAAAAATATTTAAATAGGCTTTCTATGGCCCACTATTTGTGAGAGAGATGGCACGCTCAGGACTGGCACAGATGGCACGCTCACAACTGGCACACAAGCCCAGAGGCCAATATTAATCTCCCTTTTTTCAGGGAAAATTGATAAAACAAAAAAAAAAATTAAATAGGCTTTCTATGGCCCACTATTTGTGAGAGAGATGGCACGCTCAGGGCTGGCTGGCACAGATGGCACGCTCAGGACTGGCACACAAGCCCAGAGGCCAATATTAATCTCCCTTTTTTTCTGGGAGAATTTATAAAACCAAAAAAATATTTAAATAGGCTTTCTATGGCCCACTATTTGTGAGAGAGATGGCACGCTCAGGACTGGCACAGATGGCACGCTCACAACTGGCACACAAGCCCAGAGGCCAATATTAATCTCCCTTTTTTCAGGGAAAATTGATAAAACAAAAAAAAAAATTAAATAGGCTTTCTATGGCCCACTATTTGTGAGAGAGATGGCACGCTCAGGGCTGGCTGGCACAGATGGCACGCTCAGGACTGGCACACAAGCCCAGAGGCCAATATTAATCTCCCTTTTTTTCTGGGAGAATTTATAAAACCAAAAAAATATTTAAATAGGCTTTCTATGGCCCACTATTTGTGAGAGAGATGGCACGCTCAGGACTGGCACAGATGGCACGCTCACAACTGGCACACAAGCCCAGAGGCCAATATTAATCTCCCTTTTTTCAGGGAAAATTTATAAAACAAAAAAAAAAATTAAATAGGCTTTCTATGGCCCACTATTTGTGAGAGAGATGGCACGCTCAGGGCTGGCACAGATGGCACGCTCAGGACTGGCACACAAGCCCAGAGGCCAATATTAATCTCCCTTTTTTTCAGGGAGAATTTATAAAACCAAAAAAAAAAATAAATAGGCTTTCTATGGCCCACTATTTGTGAGAGAGATGGCACACTCAGGACTGGCACACAAGCCCAAAGGCCAATATTAATCTCCCACTGTATTTTTATCAGGGAGAATTTATACACCCCACAAAAAAAAATACAGAAAAATGAAAAGGCTTTCTATGGCCCACTATGTGAGAGAGATGGCACACACAGGGATGGCACTCTAGCAGAAATGCCAAATTGCCAATCTTAATCTCCCACCAAAAAAAAAAAAAAAAAAAAAACAGGGAATGTCCTACAATTACTATCTCCCTGCCTGCAGTAATCTCAGCCAGGTATGGCAGGCAGCTACTATCTCCCTGCCTGCAGTAATCTCAGCCAGGTATGGCAGGCAGCAATAAGGAGTGGACTGATGCACAAATGAAATAAAAAGTGTGGACAAACAAAAAAGATAGCTGTGCAGAAAGGAAGGAACAAGAGGATTTGTGCTTTGAAAAAAGCAGTTGGTTTGCACAGCGGCGTACACACAGCAATGCAGCTATCAGGGAGCCTTCTAGGGCAGCCCAATGAGCTACAGCGCTGAGGGGAAAAAAAAAAAAAAAAAAACTTCCACTGTCCCTGCACACCGAGGGTGGTGTTGGACAGTGCAAATCGCTGCAGCACAAGCGGTTTTGTGGTTAATGGACCCTGCCTAACGCTATCCCTGCTTCTGACAAAGCGGCAGCAACCTCTCCCTAAGCTCAGATCAGCAGCAGTAAGATGGCGGTCGGCGGGAACGCCTCTTTATAGCCCCTGTGACGTCGCAGACAGCAAGCCAATCACTGCAATGCCCTTCTCTAAGATGGTGGGGACCAGGACCTATGTCATCACGCTGCCCACACTCTGCGTTTACCTTCATTGGCTGAGAAATGGCGCTTTTCGCGTCATTGAAACGCGACTTTGGCGCGAAAGTCGCGTACCGCATGGCTGACCCCGCACAGGGGTCGGATCGGGTTTCATGAAACCCCGACTTAGCCAAAAGTCGGCGACTTTTGAAAATGTTCGACCCGTTTCGCTCAACCCTACTTATAACTCCCAAAAAATTTTGGTTCCAAAATTGTGCTGATGTAAAGTAGACATGTGGGAAATGTTACATATTAAGTATTTTGTGTGACATATCTCTGTAATTTAAGGGCATAAAAATTCAAATTTGGAAAATTGCAAAATTTTCAAACTTTTCGCCAAATTTCCGTTTTTTTCACAATCAAACGCAGGTAATATCAAAGAAATTTTACAACTATTATGAAGTACAATATGTCTTGAGAAAACATTGTCAGAATCACCAGGATCCGTTGAAGTATTCCAGAGTTATAACCTCATAAAAGGACAGTGGTCAGAAATGTAAAAATTGGCCTGGTCATTAACATGCAAACCACCCTTGGTGGTAAAGGGGTTAATGTGTGTATAAAATGGATTGCCACTGACAAATATCAATATGTATATTTACTTAAAGAATCACTGCCATGAAAGATTTTGTACTCTTAATATATTGCAATCATCATATTATATAGCACTAGGCTCGGACTTGCCCAGAGAGTAACAGGGGAATCCCCCGGTGGGCCCCAGTGCAGATCTGAGCCCCCAACCCCACTATATGGGTATTATTTGGCATAATTCAGTTGATTCACTCTGCACATAAAAAAGCAGCATATCATTCATTATTCATTTACCAAACTACCCAGTTTATTATTATATAGAGATATAGGTAAATTTGTGAACAAGGGTCTTGTAATATTTGTATGCAGGTAAAAAGTGAGCCACCCCAAAGTCAATATTAGGCCCTTAGCACCCCATTCTGACACTGTATAGCACTGTGTACTTACAATTGCTCATTTTACCTTTCTACCCAGTTAATTTTTCTCTTTTCTCTGCTCCATATAGAAACTGGAAGTCTCCTTTTTCCCTGCAAATATCATTCCCCTCTTCAACTCCTGACCCAGCTGCTTTTGCAGCGACTCATGCAGGGAAAAGAGACTTCATGTTCCTACATAGAGCTTAGAAGGATTCAGCTAGTCCATTTTTAATCACGTGATGTCATAGATCTAATGGAAAAGAGAAGAATTATCTAGGTAGAAACGCAAAAGGAGCAATTGTAAGTACACAGTGTTATATAATATAATTATTGCAATATATTAAGAGGATAAAAACTTTGATGAGAGGAGGAGGGCTTCTTTACTATTCATTCCAGAATTGTCCATATAAATCTCTCCTGGCTCCCAGCATGCAGTTACAGAAAACTTACTAGAGAAACTAAAAGGCTGCTGTACGACTAGTTTCCACCTGGGAAAAAATGCCTGGCTGACACTCAGGGGAATGTATCTCTATTGACATCTAGGAAAGAATATCACTAATGAATCTTCTCACTCCACCCACAATGTAAAGGAGACATCTATCTGCCATATATATTACTTTCCGATATTTGAATAAATACTGTTCAGGTTCAAACATTGATTATTGATTATAAAAATCCTACATCTCATCAGCCTTATCATGTAATCATCTTCACGGATGACACATGAACTGTTAACCATAAAACAATAAATTACGATAAAGACTGCATTCTGTCTGACACATTCCTAATGATATATACATTTGAGATCAATGATTCCATATCCAATTTCACATGTAACACAAATTACTTGGCGGAACATAAGGAATGGAGATGGAGGTGGATCCTGTTGCTATTCACTGCTGAAGAGATTTAAAAGTGGCCATAACCTCTACCACTTGTAAACTGACAGCCTTTTCCTTCTGACTTCCCCACATACATACACACTTAGTTCAGCTGAGCATGCATGCGTTTTCAATGGAAAGAAAAGAGTCAGTACTCAGTCAGTAGCTCTTAGACATCTCGAGTGAAAACGTATCTCCCTTGTGAATAAATGATCAGGTATGCTCAAATTTAACAAACCCTATCCTTTTTTCCCAAAACAATGCAAATAAGATTGGATAATTTTAGGCTATTTTCAAGAACTCTTAAAAAAGCGATATAGAGCACAACACATATCAGCGACCCCTCCAATCACAGCAGCACAAGACGAAGACGTTTTTAATTATACCATTTTGGTGCAGATACGTTCTTTTGATCGCCAGTTATTGCATTTTAATTCAAGGTCGCGGCGACCAAAAAAACGTAATTCTGACATTTTGAATTTTTTCCTCGCTAGCTGTTTAGCGATCAGGTTAGTCCTTTTTGTATTGATAGATCGGGCGATTCTGAATGCGGTGATATCAAATATGTTTAGGTTTGTTTTTTTATTGTTTTATTTTGAACTGGGTGAAGGGGGGTGATTTGAACTTTTATATTTTTTCATTTTTTTCATATTTTTAAAAACATTTTGTTTTTACTTTTGGCATGCTTCAATAGTCTCCATGGGAGGCTAGAAGCTGGCACAACTTGATTGCCTCTGCTACATAAAGGCGATGCTCAGATCGCCCCTATGTAGTAGAATTACAGCATTGCTATGAGTGCCGACAACAGGGTGGCGCTCATAGCAACCCAGCATCAACAACCATAGAGGTCTCAGGGAGACCTCTGGTTGTCATGCCAATTTGCCGCTGACCCCGATCATGTGATGGGGGTCACCAGTGAGCGCATTTCCGGCGGGATGGCCGGAAGCGCTTGTTAAATGCCGCTGTCAGAGTTTGACAGCGGCATTTAACTAGTTAATAGATCGCAATTCCACCCGCGCCTATTGCAGGCACATAATAAGTGCTTGCATATGTGTAGATCAGCGATTTATGTTATGTCAGTGGAAAATTCAGAATATACTGTTTCAGAAAAAGTTCATATATGAGTTTTTAGAATTATAACAGAATATTACAATAACTACAATCTTTAATCTCTCCCTCTCCTCTAGCATTTTCCCCTCCTCCTTCAAACACGCTATCATTAATCCATTACTCAAAAAACCCACCCTCGACCCATCCTGCACAAACAACTACAGACCAGTCTCTAAACTCTTGGAGAGCCTGATATACTTACTCCCGCCTTACCCGTTACCTCTCCACTCATTCCCTCCTAGACTCCTCACAGTTCGGTTTCCGCCCCCTACATTCGACCGAAACTGCACTCATCAAAGTGACCTATGAAATTCTGACAGCAAAATGTAAGGGTGACCACTCTCTGCTCATTCTTCTCGACCTTTCAGCAGCTTTCGACACTGTTGACCACCGTCTCCTACTCTCTAGGCTCCAGTCACTTGGCATTAAGGACACTGCTCTCTCCTGGTTCTCCTCCTATCTTTCTGACCGCTCCTTCAGTGTTCGGTTCTCTGGCTCCACTTCATCTCCTCTTCCTCTCACTGTTGGGGTACCCCAGGGCTAAGTCCTTGGCCCCCTTCTCTTCTCTCTCTACATGGCACCAATTGGACAGACCATCATCAGATTTGGCTTTCAGTACCATCTTTATGCCGATTACACACAACTATATACGTCATCCCCTGACCTTACCCCTGCTGTACTACAGAACACCACTGACTGTCTGCAGTCTCCAACATCATGTCCGCTCTCTATCTGAAACTCAACCTCTCCAAAACTGAACTTCTTCTACTCCCACCATCTACTAACCTCCATAAATCTGACATTTCCCTCTCCGTGGGTGGCACCATAATAACACCCTGGCAGCAGGCGCGCTGTCTGTGTGTTATGTTTGACTCCGATCTCTCCTTCACCTCCCATATACAATCTCTTGCCCGCTCTTGCCGCTTACACCTAAAGAACATCTCTAGAATCTGCCCTTTTCTCACCATGGAAACCACAAAAACCCCCACTGTCGCTCTGATCCACTCCCGCCTGGACTACTACAATGCTCTATTAATTGGCCTCCCCCTCACTTTACTTTCCCCTCTCCAGTCTATCCTTAATGCAGCAGCCAGGGTCGTCCATCTGGCTAATCGTTACTCGGACGCGTCCGCTCTTCGCCAGTCATTACACTGGCTGCCCATTCATTACAGGATACAATTCAAAGTACTTGTTCTCACCCGCAAAGCTCTCCACAGTGCAGCACCCCCAGGCATCTCCTCCCTCATTTCTGTCTATCTGCCTAACCGACCTCTGCACTCTGCAAATGACTTTCGACTAACCTCTGCACTAATCCGTACCTCCCACTCCCGACTCCAAGACTTCTCCCGCGCTGCGCCAATCCTCTGGAATGCTCTACCCCAAGATATTAGGACCATCCACAATTTGCATAGTTTTAGGCGCTTGCTCAAAACACATTTGTTCAGAGCGGCCTATCACATTCAGTAATCAAAGTCATTTTATGTTTGTGTGTGGCCCATTCACTATCTCCATCTATCCCCCACCCCCTGAAGATGGCTGCACCATCATTGTAAATACATCATTGTAAATACACACCTGTACTTTGTATCTCCCCCACCTCATTGTAGATTGTAAGCTCTCACGAGCAGGGTCGTCTTATTTCGCTTTAATTATTGTATTGTTAACATTGTTACCTATGACTCTTGAGTTTGAAACTGTTTAACTGTAAAGCGCTGCGGAATATGTTGGCGCTATATAAAGAAAAAATTATTATTATTATAATGTTTCGAATCATTTCTCAAAAACCTTACGTGACAGAAAAAATCTGAACTCATTTCTAAAATCAGCATGAAGAAATCTAATCGGGAACACTCAAAAGTGTCCTAGGGACAAAACCTTTGTAACACAGTGTAATCATTTAAACTTTTATGGAATATTCTATGGCTATGCCATAAATGTAAATGTTCGAGGGACTAATACCTTTTTTAACAATGCAATGGACTCAAGTTCTGTTACAAAATGGATCATGCCTCCAAACGGAATAAATTATTATTCAATTCTTATAAAATAAAAGTTATTAAGTAAGATGTAGTCAAAATGTGTGAATGCAGAAAGTGGTCCTAATAGGGGTTATGTGGTCACATATATAGCTGACCTATCCATAAGATCAGTTATATCAGTGGGGGTTTAATAGCTTACAGCTCTCACTGATTAGCTGTTACAAAGCTTAGCGCCATTCCATGCGCAGGAGCCCCTGCATGGTACTGCAGAACAGCTCCAATGCTTTTGAAGCCACTACACACTAGTGGCTACACAATGACTGGATCTGAACCTTACAGTTCCTCAACACATGTTCACCTCCATCCGCTGGAGATTATAACAGATGAACATTTGGGAAGTGTCAGACCCCCGTCAATCTGGTATCGTTGACCAATCCTAAGTAGATAGGTCATTAATATATGTGACCTGACAACTCCTTTAAGGAGCACTCATCACTAGTGTTGAGCGATACCGTCCGATACTTGAAAGTATCGGTATCGGATAGTATCGGCCGATACCCGAAAAATATCGGATATCGCCGATACCGATATCCGATACCAATACAAGTCAATGGGACATCAAGTATCGGAATGTATCCTCATGGATCCCAGGGTCTGAAGGAGAGGAAACTCTCCTTCAGGCCCTGGGATCCATATTAAAGTGTAAAATAAAGAATTAAAATAAAAAATATTGTTATATTCACCTCTCCGGCGGCCCCTGGACATCAGCGGGAGGATCCGGCATCCGGCACGGCTTCTTTCTTCAAAATGCGCGCCTTCAGGACCTGTGGAATGACGTCCCGGCTTCTGATTGGTCGCGTGCCGCCCATGTGACCGCCACGCGACCAATCAGAAGCCGCGACGTCATTCCTCAGCTAAAGTCCTAGAATGAGCGCCTTCTAGGACCTGAGGAATGACGTCGCGGCTTCTGATTGGTCGCGTGGCGGTCACATGGGTGGCACGCGACCAATCAGAAGCCGGGACGTCATTCCACAGGTCCTGAAGGCGCGCATTTTGAAGAAAGAAGCCGTGCCGGACGCCGGATCCTCCCGCTGATGTCCAGGGGCCGCCGGAGAGGTGAATATAACAATATTTTTTATTTTAATTCTTTATTTTACACTTCCGATACCGATACCCGATATCACAAAAATATCGGATCTCGGTATCGGAATTCCGATACCGCAAGTATCGGCCGATACCCGATACTTGCGGTATCGGAATGCTCAACACTACTCATCACCATGAAAATACAATCTAATCTGCCGCCATCTTGTTATAGAGCAGATTGATATATACTGTAGTTTTGCTCTTTCTGGGATTTTCGGCCCAGTGGGCGGTCCTGCCAGTGATTGACAGCCATCTATGTATGCACAATTATACAGAGGTAGCTGTCAGTCGCTGATAGGACCGCCACTGGACCAAATACCCCAGAAGTAACAGAAGTCTAAATGAATGAAACACAAGTTCTACTGAATCTTTTCTGGCAAAACTATATATCAATCTGCTCAGCTCCTCCTGATCTGTAACATGATATCTGCAGATTTGATGGCATTTTCATGGTGACAGGTTCCCTTTAACCAATAGAATAAAGTGTCTGCCTCCAAGTTTAGCCTTGATTCACCCAATAAACCCTGAAACAAGGAAACTATTATTTTTTTCTATCATGAAATGAACAAAAAACTGGACATTAAACAGGATGGATCAACAGGATTGTTATCCTATAGCTTCCTGTAGAAGAAAAAAATGAAGGTTTGGAAAGGAAAGCCAAATGTAACATGAATTAGATCTATGCAAAAACATTTGATATCTTAAAATAATGTGTCCAGATTTATCAACAGCAATAACTTCAAAAATATCTTTGGGTGTGTTTAAAATCGAAATATATGTAACTTACTCGCTTACATGACTTAGTTAAAGTGATCCAAATATCAGTGCCAGTCCAAGGACCTGACAGCTTCAATGCTGCCTTGTGTTTGACACAGGAGAGAATTTCCTGCATCAATCTATGGCCAGTAATATGTGTGAAGGTGGCTAACTGCCTCATTTCAATAGCTAAGCCAGCCCCCTTCTCACTCTCTGGATAGGACTGTGACATAGAAAGTGGGCTGCCTTCTAAATCACACTTAAATAACTTTTTTTTTTAATTATTATTATTATTCAAACTTTGCTATGAATTTTTCCCACATACTTCATTACCTGAGATCCTGTCTGAATAGGAGAGTGGGGAGCAGAGAGGCTCAGACAGGGAAAGTCCCATACACAGCTGTTTGAGTATAGAATATGGACATTGCTGAGCAGCAGATGAAAGGAGCTTCTAAAGGAGCATGAACTGGTCATTGAAATAGCACTTCAGCAAGTATAGTATTATACAAATTCAGAACTTTCCATTACCAGGAGGATAATTAAATTGCAAAATAAGGATTAGTAACTCTTTAAATGCCCGTTTTTGTTGTTGTACGAATGACGGGTGATGATGACCATCCTATGCTTTGTGCTAGTCTTCCAATTGGTCCCCTAATAACCATATTAACATAGAATATGCACGCCCATTAGCACTTTATATGGTGGGAAAATCCTGATTATTTTCATGCAGTCACTAAAAGAATAATATAATCACGATGATAAAATTGACAATAGCTTAGCTGGGATACGTTCACTGGATATATAGTTCTTCGATCTAGAAAGCATCTTACATTACGTTAAATGTATATAGAAAGCTTCAATAATCACAGTAGGGCTCGGAACATTTCTATCATCGGCTAAAATGCAAATAAAGTATGAAAGAGCTGCAAGCCACACCGAGCTTACTTAGATTATTGATCCATTATAGCAGGACTGGAGTGAAGCTTTGCTTTAGTTTGGGTCAGGGACACTTGCATTGTATTCAGTTTTGTATTTTATATGAAACGTTGAGTAACTTGATGCTTTAGACTTTTTTAATCACTAATTTCATGTTTCCTCTGTTCCCGTTATTCTGATGGCGGCCCTTGGAAACAAAGATCTGTTAAAATCACATCTCAGATTGAGTCTAACACAATTTAGCTGAGGAACTATCATTGTGACTACAACACTACAATACAGATGTAGCTATCATCACCTTGATATTCTCAACGGTTTGTGCAGTGTTCAGTAAGCATCAAGGTATGGAATCCTCTCAGAAACAATTGCTACATATATAGTCCCTTGTAGTAGGTAGCCTGCAGAAATCGGAACATGACTATAGGTACAAAATGGGGAGAAGACATCATATAACTGAAGATTAATAAGTAAAAAGAATCACAAAGTTACTCGCATTTTAGAAAGATTATAAGTGTTGAAACCAGGTATTTCCTTTAAAAGTAGCTGTCAGCCGAAAAAAAAAACATAATGTACCTGCAACCATAGTGCAAATCTGCAGGCGGGAGGGATAATGACACGTTCCCTTTAAATCCTTATGCAAAGTAATTAGCCAGGAGCAGTTGTCTACATGTAAAACCTTTAATTTATATTCAATTCTGGAATTATTATTCATCATTTTGTGGGAAAACATAAATGTCAAATGTTCTGTGCATAAATAAACAATGGAGTTTTGATAAATTGCAAAAAAAATCAGATGGATAAGAGGGGTTAAGGAGGTGGAGAAAGGCATGCCTCCCAACTTTAAAAAAAGGGAGCGGCACTTACACAGCTTATTTACCCCTACTGAAGCCCCTAATGGTCTCACCTACTACAATACCCCTATTATGGCCCCCATAGAATATGCTGCCCCCACAATCAGTATAATACCCCACAGTGCCCCCCACATGCGCAGTATGACAACTCCACCATAGCCCCAACAAATTGTAATGCCTTCACAGTGCCCCCAGAACAATCTGATATCCCCACAGTTCCTCTACACACATTATGAGGACCCAGAGTGAGCCCCACCTCCTTATAGAAGTGACCAACCACACAGTATGTCCCCACAGTTTCACCCCACATATTATCAGGCCCCTAGTAATACGCCACCCAGCATGGTGCCCCTACAGTCCACCACACAGTATGATGCCCCAACAATCATCCCCCACATAGTATGATGGCCATCATATAGTATGATAGCCTCCACAGTCCCCCACACACAGTATGATGACACTATGGTACCCAACACAGTACGATCTCCCCATAGCCCCCCACACAGTATTATACTCCAACAATTCCTCACCCAGTATGACTGCCCCACAATACCCCAAACAGTATGATAGCCCCCAACCCCCGACACAGTGTGAAGGACATCAGAGCCCCCCACACAGTATAATGACCCCACATCCCCTTACACATTATGAGGCTCAATAATAATCCTTTATAAGCATTGACTGTCAACCGAATACCCCACTACTCACCTAGACCTGTACCCTTGAAGTGCTGCTCCGCTCTTTATGCAGATGGACTGTAGCTCTACAAAGAAGGTGTGATCTACAGAGGTCATTACGTCACAGACTGAATGGTTGATAAGGGAGCCAGTGGTTTGCTGTTCCAACAGGATGCAGATACCATTGAAATTGTGAAGCTAAAAAGGATAGAGGGTCATTCGGGACCAAACTCTTCTCAACTCACAAACCCCATAGAGGCCAAGTGACCTACCTAGGACTATTAGCAGAGAACCACTGTGTTTGCTCCATTCTTATGATACAAAATTTTAAAGGGGTTTTATTTGCCTATTGACAAAGTTCTTGAGCCTTTTTAAAACTTGAACTCAAACATTGCTGTGTAGGAACAAATCAAACATTCTGCTGCTTTGTTTGATAGATCTTGATGATTTTCATGGCCAAATGCATTCCGCATAGCACAATATGCAGCGCCCCAGAGACCTGGTCGTTGCAGTAATGTCGCTCTGCCGCTAAGGGGAGTGATGGTACATCTGATGGCACTAAAGGAGTTCATCTGACCAGGTATCACCAGCACACATTACACTTCACACTCCGGCCACTAGGGGGAGCAAAAGGTTTTATTTATTAGGCCACTCCTCACACTGGTAAAACTAGGGGTTGGATAGGAAGTTAGTCAGAAGCTGACTGGGTTTTGTCCAGGCAACATTCCGTGGCAGGGGGTGTTGCAGGAGAAAATTCAGGGGGGCCCCTGTCAGGCGTGGGAACCTGGCATGTACCTAGCGACAAGAACAGAATGAAACGGAACAGCGCCTGCACTACCTTGCGGCGGTATCCTTAGAAAGAACACGAAGTGAAGGATATTGTGGACAGTGAGAAACGAGATCAAGAACAAAGGAGAGCCAGTAGGAGTCGTGCCCGGAGAACGGCAACATCCTACTAAGGCGTGTAGCCGGTGCCCGGAACACCGAGGAAGTAACTGACTTTATGCCTTACTTCAAATACTGCAGGACAGTTAATTATAGGTTGGCTGTCTACCTTACATCACCTAAGCAGACATAGGGGGCAACGCGTGGAGAGGGGCGTCTCTAGGGTCCCGAGAGAGCTCCGAGCCTTCCCGTCAAACGGGTGCGTCCTAGCCATAACAAACCTGAGGGACGGAGAATAGAAAGAACGAGAAAGAACTAGAAAGAACGAGAACAGAAGTTGTGAGGACTATTCCGAATGCTCAGCAGGGAAGCACTACAACACACAGGCGCTAGTGGTAGGCAACGATTTCCACCTGCAAAGGGAACTCTGGATGTGCCTTCGGACCGGCCGGTCTCAGACAGCCCTGTTGACAGTGCTCTGAATTGAGGATCCTGAAGTCACCAGTAAAGAGGTAAAGAGACTGCAACCTTGTGTCCTCGTTATTGACTGCACCTCACACCATCGCCACCTACACCACTGGGAAGCCCTGGGGATATACTTCACCTGTGGGAAGGTATACCATCTAGCTGCCATCACATCACCCCAGTGGACCCCAAGCAGCGTCGGTCACCCTGACCGAACACCACAGGTGGCGTCACGAATCCTTGACAGACTTATATCACCTTTCATTGGACGCTCCTTAGCAGGGTCACGGACCGGGTCCAGCCACCGTGACATCCCCAGAACTGAGCCATGGCCCTGCGTCTGGGGGCGCTCCGACTATTCTTCAGACAACCATTAATAAGCGGATAGTGATCATACTCAATGCTGATTAAATCGAGATCTTTTTAATATGTTTGTGTTTTTTCTCATCATTTGCACATCATTAACTTGTCCATCCATCCTGTTTATTTCCAGAATTCTACAGAAAGATAACTAATTTATAGAATAAAAAGCTTTATATATATATTTATATATATATATACATATATATATACTGAGTTTTATAGAAATATTCCTTGTGATATTTAATTATATATATATAACATTTTATTCTATAAATTAGCTATCTTGCTGTAAAATTCTGGAAATAAATAGGATGGATAGACAAGTTAATGATATGCAAATTAATTGCATACATATACCATATATATATACATACGGTGTGTGTATATATGTACATATATATATATATATATATATATATATATATATATATACACACACACACACACAATTAAATCTGAGAAGGAATATTTCTATGAACCTCAGCTACAAAAACATTTACTCATCATTTGTACAATTAAACCAAGCTTTGCATGAGATAATATTTTAGTATATGACAAATATAACAAATTGGAGGCCAGATACACAGTCGGCCTTCTCGGCACCAGTTATTTTATATCTAAGATAACAGCAAAAATTACATGTTCAAGGGAAAGGGCTCCACCTGCTTCCTACCTACTGGTCCCTCTGTGTCTCCCCAGTGGAGGATGTAATTACATATCATCACATATCACTTACTGCCGCCTTACTTTGGCCTGAACACTGATTTGTTTTTTACTAAACCGATGAACCAGGGTATGATGTCATCTCACAACAAGTAGCTATTAATCCTTTGCTCCTCATTGAAATTCTCATAGATGGAGTTAATAGAGCAGAACGTGATGGCAGATATATGTACCTGACTGCAGAAGTCCAACCTGAGACCAGAACAGTCTGAGAAGAACCGTCTCTTAACTCTTAGATCCCCATGTAATTAGATTACGAATTCTACTCTCATTGATCGGGATTTTCTTACTTCTATCAATCTACTATTTAAAAAGTAAACAAAGTATTATGTGTAAATAGAAAGAACAAAAGAATAAAATAGTAAAGTAGATAATAAAGTAAAGTTAATAATACAATATATAACATTTTGAACAAAATGTAAAAAAAATCTAATAGGAAAAATATAGAAATGATATGAACTTGGTTAGACGCCTTCTCTTTATAACAGAAAGTGCAAATATCTATATATACAGACATGATGCTATGCAGTCATAGGGTGATAGAGGTGAACTCAGTCTGACAGTTCTCGTTCCTTGGCTGTGCTATGTACCATGTCACAACTTACCTTTCTGGTTATTCAGCAGCTTGTTGGCGAACTTCCTAATGCATCCGCATCACCCATCTTCACCGGGAAGACTAGGGAAATAGCAGGAGCAGGCAGAAGAAGGGGGGAAGTATTTCGGCTGGTGATCCCAGGTTACAGGAGCATTGCGGAGCTGGAGACAAGTCTCAATGATGTTTTGAAATCTGCAGATAGAGAGGGAAAGGATGGGTGAGGATGGGAGGGAGCGAAAGATGTGATCACAGCCCGTGGCGACACGAGTAGGATCTGCTAAAAATAGCAACTCAATAGAGAGAGGGAGAGGCTGGCTGAGCCAACAATTGTGGATCAGTTTCACAACACGAGCACGGGCATTAATACTGGCAGCATCCACATTAAACACTCACTGATGCAGGGGAGACCCTCGTGCACTCTTGGCTCAGGATTAACGCCCATTTTTTTATTTGCCGATTTATTTGCCCAGCTAATGGCTTATGTCATTTTTCATTAAGGAGGGTCAAGTCACCATGTCACCCACCTGTAAACTTGCACCTGTGGAGGGGTCACTTACTTATGTACTGATCAGCTATCTGAGTCCCGTGCGAAGAGCAGCATAATTATACCAGAACTGTCTCGCTATTCGGTCAGCTTCTGCAGGAACGCAGCTGCTTTATGTGATCTGTGCTCCTAATCATAGCAATATATATCTTATTCTTTATATTGTACATATCTATAGTACAGACCATAAGTTTGGACACAACTTCTCATTTAAATATTTTTTTGTATTTTCATGACCATGAAAATTGTACATTCACACTGAAGGCATCAAAACTATGAATTAACACATGTGGAATTATATACTTAACAAAAAAATGTGAAACAACTGAAATTATGTCTTATATTCTAGGTTCTTCAAAGTAGCCACCTTTTGCTTTGATGACTGCTTTGCACACTCTTGGCATTCTCTTGATGAGCTTCAAGAGGTAGTCACCGGGAATGGTTTTCACTTCACAGGTGTGCCCTGTCAGGTTTAATAAGTGGGATTTCTTGAATTATCAATGGGGTTGGGACCATCAGTTGTGTTGTGCAGAAGTCTGGTGGATACACAGCTGATAGTCCTACTGAATAGACTGTTAGAATTTGTATTATGGCAAGACAAAAGCAGCTAAGTAAAGAAAAACGAGTAGCCATCATTACTTTAAGAAATGTCAGTCAGTCAGTCCGAAAAATTGGAAAAACTTTGAAAGTGTCCCCAAGTACAGTTGCAAAAACCATCAAGCGCTACAAAGAAACTGTCTTACATGAGGACTGCCGCAAGAAAAGGAAGACCAAGAGTCACCTCTGCTTCTGAGGATA